>NC_043958.1:16211324-16811324 GCF_902148855.1 Sphaeramia orbicularis
TGGAAACACTGTCATCTTCTACAACATTTATTTTATTGTGATGAGTTTCATAAATAACAGTGGATGGACACACTTGGTTTATGTTCAGTTAATGATAGATTTCACTGAAAAAGTCGTTTTATCTATTGTTGATTTAATAACCCTTAACTTCAAATTGAGTTTTCAAGAACATCTACACGAGCAGTGAATTAAATGTAGCAAAATACCTGATTTGCACTTAAGAATGCAAAAAACTGAGCATAATATTAGAATAAATGGGTCTTTATGGTTTAATCAAGTTAAAGGTAGAACATGCTTGACCAAATCATAACCGTTACTGAAAAAATTACGTTCTAGTGCATCAAAATCACGTATTGGCCAAATGTCTATATGTAATGAGATGGTGGTAAAAATGCAACTTACTTCATGTATAAACCTAGTGTTTTTGGTGGGTCTGAATTTCCAGTTTTTCAGCTTTTGTAGTTTTACATCAAATGGCTGCACATCAGGTACCTGTGTTGTCAATCTGTGGCAAAAGTCAGAATCAATTTTAAGACATGCAACATCACAGATAATGTCAAAAAGCAGTGCATTTGTAGTTTAGTTGGACTTAAACTTATAAAGAACTTGGTCAGGAATTAATGAAATATGATGGAAACATGGTTAAGGTTTAAATACACAAGTTACATGATGAACATTGATCATGACCAAACATATTCACTCTCTGCTGGAGATGGGATATTATTGACCTGATATCCACCACTCACCACCTCCTTCTAAGGATTATCCCTATATGGTAACATCGCCTCATCACATCAACATCATCCTCACTGTCCTTTTACTTGTGCTTATAAATAAAATCACAAGGAGTTACTGTAACATGCTTATAAAATCATCTGCCATCATTTTTCTGATGAGGTTGTGCTGAAACTAAAACTAAAACTAGATTACCGAACCCAGTTCTGAAATTAAATAAAAGTAGACTGTCTCAGCATCATGTAGTTTGCTTTTAGACGTGTCAAAGATGTTTTCATGCAAATTGCTAAAAGATTCTTGATGCCATAATTCAATTATATTGTTCTTGATGCTATTTTAGATTGGAATCTTTGTTGAACCCAGTCATCAAAGATTAATCAGAGGCAGTTTCTTGAAATATGACAATGCAGTATCGTTTTGTTTTGAATATTCTTAATCCCACAAAGTCAAGCCTATATATGATTTAAGACTTTATTAACTTTGACGGTATTTTATTTAATTCATATTGTTGCCATAGTGGGTATTTATAGGATTTTTTTTTTCCCAATCTCAAGTATTTTCAATTATAAAACCTAAACCTAAAAGCTACAAGGGAATTAAAAAAGAAAAAATAGGCTAGTCAAAATTCAGATTAATGTGGAATTATTATAACTGTGGTCAGAAAGTGCCGTTTGACAAATACAACATGAGACCACATCAAACCAAGCCAAACTGTCAGGCGAGCAGACGTACAGACAGACCATTAAGCAGACAGACAAGCCTTCTGTCTCTGTTTACCCTGCAAATGCAACCAGACAATTGGAAGGTCAGAGGTCAAACGGCTGTCTGGGGTCAGCCTTGCGTCTGGGCCGGGGCATTCGTTTTAACACCAGGAGGTAGTTTAAAACCCGCTTAGGGAAAAATGATATCTACTGGGCACATTAAACTGACCCTGGGGCCGGAGCATTTGTGTGACAGGTAATTATTTAGAAGTAAACAGATAAAAACATGCTTAAGAAAAACGTGAGCAATTAACAAGCTATGTAACACAATCAGCAACCTCACAGAGATTTTTAGTCTTAAATGTACATAGTAATTATCTGAATCCTTTATAATCAGCCGCAAATTATAGTTCCTTATCCAAACAATGCCTTAATCATTGACACGTTTGGTTCCATTCCTAAAAGACAAACTATGACAATGTGAATAATCACATATCACTTATGGACTTGTGGACCTTTTTTTATCATCTGATTGGAAACATTAACCAACCTTAGGTCTGCACTGCTTTTCATTCCTCTTCATATCTTGTAATGTCATTACTTCAATTATATTCTCCAACAAAGCCATTTTAAATGCTGCTTCGCTTCATGTTCAGTTGATTTTGGGAACTGCACAAAGGTGTCGGCCAACACATATATGACTACTGCTAATATGTTTTTATAGAAATAAAGGAAGAGGAAGAAGAAATAGAACAAACCAACACTGTTTATCAAGCCACATGTGTTGAAACTGACAAATTTAGTAGGTCAATGATTAACCTGAGGATCTGCAGAGGTTTTAAATGCGCTTCATGTAGAGGTTTAAACAAGAGGAATACCTACTTGAATCCCTAAAATGACTCACGACTCATTTGACAACACATACTCCTACAAGAGGCTACTGCAACTGCCAATAAATTACAGTAACGAGTTGTTTTATGGGGAGAAAAGGGACTGATTGAGCCAAATCCATGTGGAGTCGCTTTTCAATTGACCCTCAAATTGCACAAATATAACTTGCGCATAAAAATTGACCTAATGGAAAAAACAACAATTTCAACAAAACTCTCCTTTTTTGATTAAAAGTTTTTGCGCTTGCAAGAGGTGGTTTTTCAGGCATAGCGCAATTAGTATTCTGTGGAAAACTGTAATGGAAAGACCTTTTTGTGCAACTAGAGTCACGTGAATTAAAAAAAAAACAAAAAAAAAAACGGATGTTGATGGATGTTACAACAAGCGAAGAAGAAGAGTTTTAAAAGAAACATGGCACAGTATGTGTGGACACACCAGGAAACAAATCATTTTTTAATTTAGTACAGGATAGGGGAGTAATATATAATAATAATGAATACATCTGTAAATCAACACAATATTTACATTCATCACCATGTTTATGGAATGACTCCTCATGTCATCTCGCAATAATAAATAAACAAATCATCGCATTTGTGATTTAATGGAAAACCGTGACACACTTCTGTTTTTTCGACATTTAGTAAATATCTGTAAAGTTTTGCGCAGATGTCCAATGGAAAAGCCACTTGTGAGCACAGCAGTTAGTTCTTGAGAATCACTTTTAGTCCAAATTGGTGGAAAAATAGTACAGTTGTAGGCTTGTTTTTCTTTGTCTTGACCATTTTTTCATCATAGTGTATTGTTTATTTGTGAAGTCATCAGAATCTTTTTTATTGGCCAAGTTTGTGCACACAAACAAAGAATGTGAGTCCATCTTAACCTTAGCTCTCACATGTTTTAGAGTAAATAAATGTAGAAAAAAATATATAGAATAAAACTACAAATAGTGTGACACTAAGCCATAAACAGAACAATAGTCCAAGTACAAAAACCAACAGTGCAATAAATGACAATAGTGTCCTCAAAATAAACTGAACTGTACTTACCAATCCTATGATGCAAACTGACCTAAAAAAACACCTGAATATTCAGCTGGGATGTGGTCCAGGGTCAGACTCCAAGTTCCTGAAAAATAGTTCCTTTGACCCTCAATTGGTCATATATGTAAGTAAAACAGCTACACGTGTGAAGCCGACAGGTACAGTGGGAGGGGAGGCGGAGCTCGGGCCTGGAGGTCGGCAGGTCAGCTTGGAGCAGCTGCAGCTTGTCAGAGGCGGTAGTCATCGCCAGGACACTGGTTTTACAACCGCAGGAGTTTTCATTCCAGAGCTTGTTCTCGCAGATAAATTCTCTCTTGCTTAAAAAAAAAGGGTATCGTTGAAATAGTGTTCCTGTCATGTTTCAGCAGATTGAACATCTACATGCAGCTGGGCTGTGATGGCACGTGTTTAAAGTGTAACTCTAAGCATTTTCAGATTGAATCTCCTTTCTGCGTGTCGTTCTCTGTTACACAAACTCACTCTATTTACACTTGCTATTTACAGCTGCCTGTTTGTATGTTTAAACTGGAAAAAAAAAAGAAAAAAAGACCCTCAATATTAAAATTACATGTACACATCTAATAAAGGACTGAATGTTATTATGAATATGTTGTGCTTCAGTTGCTGATTTCTGAAGTGTGTGCTGAAGTGACGACTGTGTGGGAGAACACACTGGCAAGCGAAATGTAATTAACTCAAATAATATTTCATCAGTGGCAATTAGAATGATGGACAATGGGATTCAGGTCAAAACTGAAGCCGTGCTATGCTTTTAGAAACAAGAATAAAATGTTGCCAGTATGTGTCTGTGAACCAGAGGTACATAGACTGTCAACTACAAATAATGTGCAACATATTAATGTTTTTTCAACCATGTTTGTAAAGAACTATGTTCATATATAATTTTGTCAGATTTTTTAGGAAGCACAAAAAAAGAACCAGAAACTGAGTATTTGATGATTAAAGCTACAACAAGACTAACAAGAAAATTCACCACGCCCACTTCAAATTTCTGACCAATCATGTGATAGTTCTAAGATACTGCATGAGAAATAAGTTCTGCCTAGATGGGGTATCGAGAACAATCTTTCGACAACAGTGAGAAAAAACATCATTCATTCTTTTCTTTTCTTTTGTAAAAAACAAAACAAAACAAAACAAAACATGCTGTGATGTTAAAATGCTGTAATGCAGGAAATTCACTATGTATGTATATATTTAAGCATGTATTATACAGTATGTGTGTTTACTGGTCTTGCATCCAGACCTATTTCCATGCTACATTAGCTTTGTGTCAGTGCTGTAGATATGTCTGGCGTCCTCAGTTATGGTTCTGAATTAGTTATCTGAGTTGTTTGGTTAGTTCTTGGGTGATGCTACAACAGTGCATTTGCAAAATTGGGAGAAAAGATAGACCATATGCACACCAGGAAAGATTTAGTGCTACTAAAATGAGTAAATCCAAACAAAAGGAAACAGTACATACAAAGACGGGTCAAAACCTGCCATTTTTAGGGTGTAGTTGTAGTTGTATCTTGGAGGTTGTTGTTCTTTCATGTGGCGAGAGAGAATTTTGAAGCAATAATGTACAGATGGACAAATGAAGGAGGGTGACAAAGCCGCCAACCAATAAAAACTCTACTCCTATAAATAACACTGTGTTGATTTTCGGTTTTATTGTCGTTTTGGTTAATTTAGTATTGTCGCTTTTGATTTTATTTATGTATTTTCCAATTTTTGGCTCATGATTTTTCTTCCACTTATCTGTAATATAAATAAAGTGTTAGTGGGTGACTGCTGGTGGAATGAGCTTTTGGCTAGTATTCTCATGAGCTGTTTCACTGCATCTCAGCATTGTTTCGGTGGAGATGGTGGTGGTGGTGGTGGTGTGTAGGGGGGGTTCCCTTGACCGCTAACTGAACAAAAAAGCAGTTTGTTGTCGCCCCATGATTCCCACTGAATGCAGCACTGACAGCACAAACAGCCCTGCTTGTTATCCAGTTGTGCCTCTGCCAGGTAACGGCAGGCGGAGTACACTGTTTGCACCAGTTGACTTGAAATCTCCCCCTCCAAAAAAGAGGCAGGCTCCTCTGTGACAGCCTGTCACTCATTACCTGCGGTGGCTTTCCTGGCGCGGCGCTCTTGCACACAACATCGACGGTTCAAACTGTTAGCTCGTCCTCGCTGAGATATCTGTCATTTGCGGCGCCTTCTACTGCTGAACTTGTCTTTTTCGCCGTCTGTTTATTAGCCCCTGGTGTGCTGTACTGTATATCTCTTTTCTTTCACCTTGTTTAACCAGACTCCTTCTTGACTAACAACTCCAAAACACTGAGGTGAGCCATTCCTATCAATTACTATCAATCTTTGCCGACCAATTATAAGCCAATGATGCCATTATCACTTCAAAAACACACAAAAAGAGAATGAGAAAGGAAGGGATGGAGGGAGGGAGGTAGAGGGGAGAGATCCAGCCTGTAATTAGTGGTCCTAACTGGAAGAGAGAACAGGGGGCCACATGGTTAGGGCATCTGTGGCCGAGCGCACACACACATTCGATCCCGCTGGCGTCTGGGGGTCCGGCGGTGTCAGCCCCACTCTGGGCCAGCGGCCAGCGCCTCTGTCCCTGTCATGTGGGCCCGTTAATGAGGAAGTCACATATGGACTCGGGACCCTCGTTAGGCAGGCAGGCAAGGAAACACACCATAATGTAGGGAGGAAACACACTCGCGCACACACATACACACACATATATGCAGACAAACAGGTGCAGGTATAAGGGCACAAGGCGCAGATTGACGGACACGAGGCAACGTGAGCAAGCTGGGGGCAGAGAGGGAACATGCTGTCATGGACGACATGAGGGCAGCACCAGACGGGCCTCACACACACATATACACAACCAGCACGCACACTCCTGTAGGATCATCTCACCAGACCCACACTCGAACACACACAATACTGCAGGCCTCAGAGCAACACAAGCTCCCCCTTGTTAATGAACTGGACCGACTCGAGAGCCACGCTGAGAGCCGACCGACTACTATACTTTAGGGAGGGCAGTTGGATCAAGTAGCTGGATACTGTGGAAAATTGTCCCAGGTCCAATGTCTTGACATTTTCACACAAATAAATGTGTTTTGGTGCTCGAGCGCAACCAAAAGTGAATCAACCTGCCGAACACCTGGCCCCGTGAAAGAACACTTCTCTTTACACACACAAATACAGTTTAGAATCCAGTTTTAAGGAGATGATGTTCCTGCATTTATCATGGTATTATCAGGTGTGAGAAGATGCAGATTGCAGCGGATCGCAGCGAGCAATGTTCAGAGAAGCTGCCAGGTAGTTAGAGTGAAAAAGCCACGAAATGTGAGAAAACGACTTTTTTCTGAGATTTTCCTCTTTTCTGGTGTTATTTGGAAAGAGCAACATAGATATGATTGACTGTGTTTTTATTGGGGCAGGAGTTTGATAAAGATGTGTTTTTAATTTTACCTTCCATTTTTTGACACACGAACCAAAGCTTAATATCGAGTAACAGGCTGACGAAAACACCATACGCTGCATGATAGATTTAAGATGCGCTTTAAAAGTTACATTTATTTTCATTTATATACATTTTCTTTGGAATATTTCTTGGTTTACATTGTGACTACATGCTAGTGTAATAGACCAACATTACAAAGTGGCATTAGCCTGCATTCATGAAGTAGATGTAGCCACTGTGACGTCACACAATGCCGACTCCTATTTTTACCTCTGCCAAGGAGGTTATGTTTTTGCTGGCGTCTGTCTGTCTGTCTGTCTGTCTGTGTGCAAGCTAACTCAAAAAGTTAAGGACGGATTTGGATGAAAATTTCAGGAAATGTTTATACTGGCACAAGGAACAAATGATTAAATTTTGGTGGTGATCGGGGGTGGGGGGGCCACTTGTCTGCCTTGGCGGAGGTCTGCGCTCTCTGAGTGCTTTTCTAGTCTAGTCTTGAATCTGACATTTTACCGGTTTCCATCTTTCGGTTTTTGGAGTAAGAAGTGACCATATTTGTACATTAATTGGGCTGAAATTCGACACTTCAACACTAACCACTGACACACTGCCAAGACATACCACAACCAAGTAATTTTAGCTAACTGATACATATTATCACATAAAAATAACAGTAATATGAACTTTTTGAAATAAAATCAATGTGTAAACACCTGGATTAGGACAGGACATATGCTACAACACTAAATTAGGACTAACTTAAATCTATATGAGTAAGTTATACAACCAGGCTTTTTGTAATGAGTACCCTGTTCAAACTAATACAGATAATTTGCAAAACACATATATTTAAATTGTGTTTTAGGCTGCAAAAACTGAGATTTTTGACAACTCGGGTTTGTGTGTATCTGTGTGGGCAGAGAAATATTTTGAGAAAACAATGGCGTCACACTCCAGTTGGTCTTGGCCTTTTCTTTGTTTATGTATCGTGGCAAAATTCATATAATATAAAAAATACACATCGACCAACAACCCCAACATTTAAGATGACTTAACCTGTTTAACCCTGGGCTATTTGTTTCCAGAGGGAATAATTTCAATGTAACACAAAACAGTGGATTAACCGATAGCAGAAGCTTCATTCATATAAAAGTTATGATCTTTTTGCTCTTCTTTGTCTTGTTCAATGAAATAGTACTTTTACTGGTCTATCTGCTTAGTGTTAGCTTAGTGCTGCAAAGTTTGTCTTGTTGGTCTGTAGTTTTATTAAACTGTCCATGACATACACTGGTCTCAGACCGTTAGCATGGTTTAGATATTTGTCCATTTAAGTGCTTGCTGTTTTAATTATGTTCTGTTGTCTGACAACTGGTTTTGCTGAGCTTTTAGCCGATTCATCTGGTTATGTGGATGTATAGCGTGTATATTGTTACATTACCATGGCAACACTGATGGAACTGTGTTACTGGGGACAACGGTGCTTAAGAAGCTGCGTTTACAACTTTACTTGTTGTTGTTCGTATTCATGACAGATTAAAACCTCCATGGAGATCCGTGGAGCGTATGGTTTGAAAACATCAGAAACAATGGTTTGTCCAAGTGTTTGTATTGGTTTGGAGTCGTTTTTGTGTGATCCATCCATCCATCCATCCATCCAAGCTCATGTAGATAGAATTATGAACTTCATTGGACAGTTGCATAGAAAAAGATGGGCTTGTTAGGACAGCTTCTAAACCAAATCCAGTTAAGCAGTCTTTTGACCTTGAGCTCCAAATATGGCACCAATGCTAGCTTCAAAGCAGATTAAGAATCAGAATACTTTATTAATGCCATATCTATCTATCTATCTATCTATCTATCTATCTATCTATCTATCTATCTATCTATCTATCTATCTATCTATCTATCTATCTATCTATCTATCTATCTATCTATCTATCTATCTATTGTACATCCTCACAGTACAAGTGCACCATTGTATGAGTAATTTGCTTTACGTGCTGTAACTCATGAGCATTTTTTCTTGAAATACATGTGAAAATGGGCAAGCTTAGTAAACACTGAGCTCGCACATGCTCCCTCCAACAGGAACAGCCTCCGTTCGCTCAGTTCTCGTATTCATCTCATTGAGGCAACATCGTGATCATTTTGTTCTGTTTTTTTTGTTTGTTTCATATGTTTTTTGGCATTGTCTCTCTAACTGCACTTTTTCTGTTGAAAAAATCTATCATTTTCAGGTGGCTACGAGCAGGAATGATATCCTTTGTCATTCAGTGATACATTTATCTATCAGTCACTTTAAGACACTTCCTCCTTTGGCTTCAGTTTCAAACCTTCATTGTTGTCTCTGATTCAAAAGAACAGAAATACATTTGGTGGAAATACTGTTTAACAGATAACACTGATGATCCTTGAGAGAGAAAATGTTTGCTCTACATAATGGTCCAGTGCCCAACGTTTACCACCAAAGATGCCACCTGAAACCAACTCACAGCTGAAAATGGCAACTACCTGTTTTCCCTGAGCCTGGGCTCAAAGGGGACAGAGGATCCAAGGGGGATGATGGGACAGAGGCGGCTCAGCTGCTGCCCGGCCTTTCGTCCCTGCCTTTGCTGGGCGTTCACACACGGTAAAGGAGGGGCCGAGGCATCATGGGGGCAGCGCTCTTTCACACGGGCCCCTCACCAGCTGTCACCCCCAGCACACCGCTGAATGGGCCCTGTCACTCCACCGGCCCCGTCGGGATTTAACTGGTCAAGAGAGGAGAGGAGAGGAAAGAGGACGGAGGGCAGACGACGAAGAGGAGGAGGAGGAGGGGAGAAAAATGAAATACAAAAGCAGCTCAGAAAAAGCTGGAGAGCAGGGATTAGGGTGCACATGTGTAGAAGACACTAATGCATCTTACACTAACTTCAACCTCAGCCCCTTCCCCATGCGCCCCCCTCTCAAAGCCCAGGATTAGAGATCCCAGGGCGGGCAAAGGAGAAACATATAGGCCCGGGTCTCCACATCTCATACTCTGGGGTTATTATCCACATCGCCCCTTTATCTTATTACAGGCCTCATCCTGCTATTTATCATCCCTTTGTGTCATATTATATTTTTTTTCTGCCGTAAGAATACATTATATTTTCCTTAAGTTAAGATGCGGATCAGACAGCTTTAGGAGTCTTGAGGGGGTTTGATGGTGGAAAGGGTTGCTGGGAAATATGAAGTTCTTTTACTCCTCCATAACCTCAGTCTCTCTTCTTCACTTTTTTCTTCAGCAGCTGTCTTTTGTGGAACTGTCAAGCGAATTTGAAGCAAACGTACCACAAAAAAGAATAAAATGCCAACTCGTAATAAGCTGTTTCCATCAACTGGTATGATGTGAAGTAAATGCGATAGAATGTAATGTTGTCAGAACATTACATCAGAAGTAGACGTAATGTGGTTTCGAAAAGTAAAGCATCTACAGGAGTAATCAATACATGTAACTTTATGTCCATAGTAATAGTGTCCACTTGTTATTAGCAGGTCAGGTTGCAAACATGCTTTCAGAGACTTAAAAAAAAAAAAAAACTTTAAAAAGAAAAGTTTGTGTGTATTTGAGGTTGAAAGTCCAAAATGGCTCATGCAAATAAATACATACATTTAAATAATCAGGAATACAGGAATCAGAATACAATAATAATAGGAAAAACTGACATACAATACATGGAAACTATATGAGATGCTGTAAATTTTCACAAATCTGAGCCATTTTCAGATGTTTTTTTCTTAAATAAGGATAATATAGATTTAAGTGCAGGACATCATTGCACCAGATAAGGCGTTCAATTATACAATTAATAGTGATCAACAAAATTTGGAGACTTGACTGAAATAAACATGTACCTGATATGTATCCTCAATTCTAACCAACGTAGTTGTTTTTTAGCAGATGAAGTGACTTTTATGACACCTGAAACACTGTCTTATTCCATATAAGATGAACTACCTCAATACTTTATGTAAGAGTGAATATAAACCATGTTTTTCTTCCAAATTTTCTTTATTTTTGCCATTTCTGTGTAGCGTTACTGATGTGATAGGTCAAAATGCACAGAAAATATACTGATGCAGGCATTACTTATGCGTTACTTCAAGGCTGTTGGTCTGTAAGTGTTTTGACTGATTGTATGGGTTTTTTCTGTGTTTTCAAATACTTTTATTATTGTAAAACTGTAATCATGTGACTGTATCGCTACTGTCTTGGCCAGGTCTCCCTTGAAAAAGTAATCTGCCATCTCAATTGGACCAACCTGGTTAAATAAAGGTTAAATTAAACAAAAATTGCTATTTATGCATAAGGACATTTGAACTTTTTGGATGAGAAACCATATTTGAATGGGAACAGACGCTAACAGACACACACTCACCATCTTCTACCTCTGACTTGGAGTTGCAGAAAATCAGGATGTGTTGTGTCTGCTTGTTGTAGAACTGGCGCTGGTGCAGTTTTTGCCGAGGTTGGTGTGTGTGCGCTGGTGTCAGCTGCCAGGTTCTGGTCTGAAATGTCTGTGTTAGATTCTGCTCCAGTTCGAGGCTCAAATCTGCCACTTTGTGTCTGTTCGGTGCCTGCTTGGGTCGCCATTTACTCATGACATGTTTCTGTTACTCACTGCTACATGAATTTGTCTGTTTATTTCCTTTTTTCTGATCCCAGCCTCTTTAAGAAATGAATATATTTTAGTTTGTGGTCCAAGCAGATCACTTTGAGTCTTATAAATGTTTAGGAATACAGGAGTGCAGGTTTTACTTTCTTGTTTCAGCTTGAGGAGTATTTTCAGTGTTTTCAGTGATCGTACATGGCATGTGCTTGTAGCTTTCCTTCTTTTTTTTTTTTTTTTTTGTGGCTGAGTTAGTGTAAATTCAGCCATGCACATCCTGAATGGCCAAAAATCACAGCATCTTGCCCATAGGGGTCACTAGCACTTCACCAAATGACTGAGGATTTGCAATGGAAACGAGCTGCCGGTGGATTGTCTGAGGCGTGCGTGTGCTTGTGGCCTTTCCACTCACACACACCCGCGATACCGGCCCATATGCTGAACTCACCAGCAGCCCCTCGCCGCGTACATGTATGTAACATTTTCCCAGCATGCCTCTTTCTTCACCACCGCCACTATTATCTGCATTTCTTCACATGGTGGTGTGGAGAGTGAAAGCGAGGAGTTGGCCGTGGCTCAAGCCGGGCCCTGATTAGCGGGGGCTACATGGATGTGACACGTCCTCTCTGCCAGCGTGCAACCCCCCCCCCCCCACACACACACACACACACACATACACACACGTACACACACACCCCACCCCCCCACACCCACCACTACCACCACCCCTTCCTTTCCACTTCCATGCCACACACACATGAACACACACTAGTCTCTACTGCCTGGAAGAGTAGACAGGCCTCAAGCGAAATCCAACCCCCCCCCCCATCACCACCAACACCACCACCACCACCACCACCACCTCCTCGACTCCATCACTCCACACACACACTCACACACATACACACACACACCACTAATGCAAATGAGCTCTCTGGTCAGCCAGGCTGAAAAGGCAAGAGAAGGCAGGAGCGTATGGCCAAACAGCGGGGCTACCACCCAACCAAACCCCCCATTCCCCCACTCCTCTCCATCACTCACACACACACGAACACACACACACACACACACGCACAAGATAACAAAATACACAACATATACATACACATAAATATATATTCCTCGTCGACACACACCCAGTTCCACCCTCCTCTATCACTCCCACTCCCACCACCGGTTCACTCTCTCTGCCAGAAAACACACACAAGTCAAGCCTCCCTCCACTCACACTCACATATTTATCATGTGTGTTATTTCACATAGATTCCCCTTGTAGGGGATGGAGCGGCGTCTCAGCAGGACAGAGATTTGCAATGTTTAGCATGTGAGGGGGGAAATCAGTGGATTGTGGGTATTTGGTTTGTCACTGTTTGTGCATTATTAAACAAGTCTAAACGGAGATCTGACACTGTCTACTTTAGTTATTTACCAGCTTTCTGAATGAATACGATTGCATGAAACTGCATTCAGCTAAAGAATTTAAGAATATATAGCCAGAAATATGCATGAGTACAAAGTACACTCTGAAATGAAGGGGATTGTAGGTATGTTGTTTGTCCCATTAAATGAAGATCTGACTATTTCCTAATAAGAAATACAGATTATTACTGTGCAAAAAGCATTTAGCAGATAATTTATAATTAAATGAGCATTTTAACTAGGAATATGCAGTCAATACAGAAGTAGACTGGTGTATTTTGAGCATCACACTTTATATTTTTATTGCAGGGCGAATGTCTAGCAGAAAAGCACCCTGTATATTCTGTATTTATGCACAGTAAAACCCTGAAATTGTCCAGGATCTGATGTTTCAAATTAACATTTTATTAAATGCTTTCATTAGTTTGCATTAATATTAATGCAAATGTTCAGTATTTCAAATCTGCCCGTCCACAAGGCGCAGTAAAGCCACAGGTGGTAATTCAAGCAACATGACTTTAAACAACAAATGGAAACAAATATGTCTCTATGAACAAAATATGAATATGCCATCTTTTGGGGATTCATTAGCATTCTGTTTATTGAGACATGATACATCTCTAATCCTCTGTTTTATCTTAGTATCAATACTTTAAGACTGATTGTATTTTTTTTTTTTTTAATTTTAGTTTTTATTTTTTCCAGGTCAATCCACTTTGGTTCTTTCAGGTAAAAATAGCCGGTGGAATTTGCGTGAAACTGTCACAGTCATTTTAGCCTTATTGGTGTTCACTGTGATACATGAAAGTTCAGTTGGAGTGGATGGCCTACTTCTTCCTCTCCCTCCTCTTCCTCCTCCTCCTCGCAGCTCACCTGTTTTTCTTCCTCCAGCTCCAAATACATTTTAACACAGCTGTCCTCACACACTTACAGCTGACTTTCTGTGATGCATTTTGTGGTGATAAAGCTCTAGTTGATGTAAAACAGGTTGCAGAGAAAGAAAAAAGAAAAAGGGGTGAACTAACTGCGTCCCCTCCGAGGCCCCTGTAAACCAAATGTTTTAGCCGATGCAAAAGCAGGCTATTAAAGCAAGTGGCCTCATTTTCTCCCCTCTCCTTCTGCCTTTTAGATTTACTCGCAGCATCAATTTCTGCCTCTAATTCTGAATCCCAGCAGAGCGACTTTTACTCTTTCATCACGCTGGCATTGTCTTCAGCTCTCATTAGGCCGGCCTCTCCCTCTCCCCGTCGTCCTGTTAGGAAACACCCATTCTGTTGACGACGCAGTCAGGGCTTCGCTCATCAATCAGCGCCGATGCACAAACACCGAGCAGAGATGCAAAGTTGACGATGAAGGGGAGAAGGGTTTGCTTTCGTCTGACACTGCTGCATCAGTACAGATGCTTTTAAGTGCATTCAACACCACATAATAGTCTGTTATTGCGTTGTGTTTGAGGACTTTTATAGGCTAATCCCTACTCCAAATATCCTACTTTTCCATTACTTATTGCACTTCTACTCACAGTTTTTCTAAATAACTCCTGATCAGATTCATTGTTCATTGTGTATTTGGCAACTGCACACTTCAGCCTTTCAAGGGCAAATGATGATTTAATGTTGGCTTTTACAGATAAACATTAATATTTGTAGTTTGAGGACTTTTATGGGCTGGATAAGACTTGACGATAATGCCAAGTATTTCTAGTTTTGTTCTTTTTCTTTGTTTCTTTCTTCCTTATGAATTAGCTGATAAAGTTGCTGCAAGTATGTTTTTTTGTTTTTTTTTTTAAATTTTGTTTGTTTTTTCTTTATCTCCTATTCTAGATGTTGTTTATGAGATGGCTTCTTTTGCACAAGCACCTACACTATGCTGCATATTTATCAAATACACACCTGTATATTCAGTTTCTGTCTTTCTAAATCACACTAACTGAGCTGCATCGATATACATTTAATCCAAATTATTTATTATATACTATGCTCACATTTGGTGCACACACAGTTAACTTTCCTGCTACATCACATCCTGTTTTACAGTATGAAAATCTATGAAAAAGGATCTTAAAGTGTTTTGTTCAATCTGAGAGTTCTTCTTCTGGCCTTAATTTAGTGTACTCAGCAGCTGGAACACACATACATTTTTCTCACACACATTCATGTTGCTCACATTGTTTTTGTTCAGTTCAGTACAAACCCTTACTACATTTCTAATCTTTACTCATCAACATCATGAGGTAAAATGTAAGTGTTTTCAAAAGTGAAAAGTTATATAAAACAGATGCGTTTCATATTTACATTTTTTTAATTAAAGTTTGAATGTGTTTTTTTTTTTTTTTTAAACAAAATCAAATAGTGACTATTGCTTTGCACTAAATGTTATTTGAATTTTCATTAATGCTGTTAAAATGAGGATTTTTTTTTTTCAGGATCTTGACAGCTTTTTGGATTACTATAGTGTTCCATGGTTCCATATTGCTGTTGGTGACAAAATAACCTAAAACAGGAATAACATTGTCATATTTTTCTTTCTTGTATATTTACTTGAACTTTTTAAGTACAGATAACTGATAGTGTGTTGTGTTCACAGTTAAAGCCCATATTTTGGATTTTGAGTACTTTTGTGGGCCAATTCAATGGTGATTTTGCAAAAATACTCCCCTTTCTGTCATTCTTTCTTTCTTCCTTACTTCCTTTTCTCTGCCTTCATGCCATGATTTCAAGAAAGAAAAGGAAAAACTCAATCACCCTGCATCAGTACAGATTTATCTTTATTTCTTGTATATTTTGCAGATGCAAACTGACTGCTCTATAGTCACACTGTGCTCTTACATAGTTAAACTGCATTATTCCAAATACTTTTACAGGCCAAATACTACTGTTTTTTCCATTAGTGTCTGTATTTTGTTTAACAATTCAATTAGAATTTTGTAATTAATAAAGAAATACAAAAGTGTTTTCAAATGAAATGCCAAAGGTTTTATTAATACAAAAGCCAGTCGTTAAATATATTTGTGTTTTCTGGTAATTACTGAAAATAAAATATAGTGTATTAATGAACTGGGGCAATGGAATGTGTTACCCAAACCTGTTTTTTTTTCTATGCTGTTCTCCATGTTATTTATGCAAAATTACATGCAAATCATTTTCCCTCAGATTGTACAGAACAATATCAAAGTCAAGATTACAGTGAACATGCAAATGACAATAAACACGGAGCATGTCACACCTACTGCAGCAGCATTTCAATATTATGACAAAGCACTTAGTGCAAACAGGGATCCATGGGAGCTGCTTTTCAATCACCTCCTTCCGCTTCTCATTGGAAGGGGAAATATATGTAATTTCACCCAGGTCGAGGTCAACAATCCACATCTTAGCGAGGTCGTGAACTTGACCCCTGTGTGGTGACCTCTGCGGATTACCTGGGACGTTTGTTTAGCAAAGCGCTAACACTCAGTCTTAAAGGTGCGCAGCCGCCTGGTGATAAAAATGTTACAGCAACATCAGGGCCTGTCAGGGAAGTAGACGGGAGGGGAGGGAGGGGGGTACAGGGTCGGGAAGTGGAGGGGGATATGGGAGGTTTTCACTCAGCAGAGAGAGAGAAAAGGGGCAGGGGAAGAGGAAGAAAAAAACCCACAATAACCGATGAAAAGATGAGATGTGAAGAGGGAAAAATGTTACTTCTGGAGGCATTTTACTCAAACCAATGAGAACAGAGCTTTTCACCTTTGTGGTGCAAAGGTCAGGTTTTGCCTCGGGCCAAGTCAGCCAGACTTAGAGAAGCAACTTTCCCTTTTTTTTCTTCTCCACAGAGGGATAAAAGTGAGAAATTGTGTGTGTACATGTGTGTGTGTGGGTGAGTGTGTTCGTGTGTGTGTGTGTGTGTGTGTGTTTGTGAGAGCTGACACAGAATGGGCCCTGTACATTATGCTGCCGTTAAAGGGGCTGTTTAATGGCCACAGGAGGGTGTTAGCTCAAAGTGGCACCCGGACCTTTTGCTCTTTGTCTTCTCGACCATCTCCTTTTACTCTCCCATTTTTTTTCCTTTTTTTTTTTTTTTTAAACCGGTAGATTTGTAAGCCTGTAAACACCAGCAGAAAAAAGGGGAATGTTGGGGTAGTGAAACGTGCAATGCCAGTGTGACAGAATTTGACCTGGGGGTAATCTACAACATGGAAACCTGTACCTGAATGAACATATGCATCATATGAACTAAAGCACAGTTGTATTGAAATTAGAAGATTTAGCTACAAGAACACACACGTAAAAGAGAAAAATAAGGTTCATTTTTGTTATTAAACTGGGTTTTTGTTTTGTTTTTGGTTTGAACACAAAATATGACACAAAAGCATATTTTGAACATTTTCCAAGCTACAGAAATCTTTATACTGAATGTAAAGGCCATTATTGGGAATTAATTAATTAATTAATTAATTAATAAGAATAATGTATTAATTTTATAAAGTCTTAAAAAACATACATTTCAGTACCTGAATTTAAGAACCCTGGATGCACACATTGTTAGAAGTTTATGTGTGTATGGACTCACACAAATACTGTTGTAGTGTGGTGTTTGGTCTGCAAAAAACGATGAAGGAGCCCATTTTTCCACAGCATCCAACAAAGTAAACAAGGGTGAAAATAAAACACTGGATGTAGAGTTCTGCATTCAGTGAAACATTTTGTTTTCATGGAGTTTCTAAAGTGCACTTTGCTGCCTTGTAACTAATTCTCTATGAATAGAATAGAAATGGCAGCAAAAAAGGCAGGTTATATTATTATTATTATTATTATCAATGAGAAATTAATAATCTTTTATTATTTTGAGACACTAAACCCTTTAAATGATGTAATGATTTTAAGGATTTAACTGAACTATCTTCTGCACATTTAGCTAAACACACTACCTCATATATGTGTTCTCCTTCTCCCCAACATGCTAACAATATTTTGGTCATTTTCCACCTGGTTCGATTTCATCCCCTGACTAAACCAGACTGCACAAATTACAAAACATTTTAATATACCTTCATGCACAGTGAGTCGATACTGAAGAACAACACTGCATCTGTGAGAGTGAACTCATCCAAACATCTAGGAACTACTTATTTTTATCAGTGAAGAAGAATAAATAGGGAAATATTGCAATGTTATGTAATTAACTTGATCTATTATAGTTAGTGAGGAAAATACGGAATTAAAAAATGTTAAATAATCAGGATGTTACAGTGAATTTGTTGCATTAAATTCATCAGTGTTGAACTGATGAGTGTTGATGTGGGTGTTGTTTTTACACAGTGTTAAAGAGTATACGTCTATATGTCGAACTGTCTGATTAACATATTGCAAATTTATTCACATGTTGTATAAATATAACATTTTGTCTTGTGTTGTGTAGAAAAAGTTGAGATTCATGGCTTTATTTATGTGTAATCTACTTACACTTGCGATACTTAAGATACAACAGATTGAGAGTGAGGTGCATTTGTTGTTTTAAGACATATTTTTTCTTTTGGCTGGATCTTTATGAAAAACCTCAGGAAGGCTTTAGGTTTTTTTTTTTTTTTTGTTTTTTTTTTTGTTAAGCTTCACGGAGCAGAGAGGATGCTTTGTTTTGGACAGATCTACAAAAAGACGTTCAACTGTAATGATCATTTTAACCGAACCAAGGCCTTATGGAAGAATCTGTCTACAGAACAAAATGTTTTTCATAAAGAATAAGCTGTTTTTTTTTTTTTTTTGTCATTACAGTGTCGTGTTTTCCAGATCCAAAGCTGCTGTCACATCCTTAGAACACGCTTTCCCTCCCCTCTCTTTTGAGAACCAATACACTCGCTCATGTCGGGCTGTAAAGAGTCAAAGCTGTACCTACCGAGAGACAGAGGGGAATACTTTCACTAACTGATGAATAGAGTGAGTGAAAAGAGAGAGAAAGAGGGGGAGGAGAGAGGGAGAGGGAGAGAAGTCTGATTAATAATTGCGAGGCTGCTAGGTGCCGATCTTTCTGGCTTCTCACTTCAGTGGGCCGGCGCGGGGATCTCGCCTTTGGCCGTGTCGGTGGGGCTCATTAGGGAACCTCTAGGGACCTGACAGAAATTGTTAGCGGGATGTGATGGCCGAATCAGACGCACCCCCCCCCATCCCTTCACCACCACCATCCCCATCACCACCATCACTCCCTTCCTCCCTAATTCCCTCCACCCACAACATTGCCCCTCATCCGGACAGGAAAAAGGGACCGGTCCACTAGCAAAAAAACAGGAGGCAGACTTGAGGAGGAGGGGGGGCTTTAACAAGACTACACCTGTAATCAAAGTAGCTTCCAAAAAGGCAGTAAGGGGGTGGGGGTGTGGGTGCATGGGACCCAGGCTCTGATTGGACTACCGCAGCCCCCCTGATCCATAATTGATGTGTGTGCACAATTACAGGCCTCCAGACATCAGCAAAGTGTTGCACAAGCGCGCCTCAAGGATAGTTGAATTTTGAACAGGCGTTGCATAAAAATCAAGGATCACTCTTTCCTCTTTTCCTCTGACTGCACAACCCCCACCCCCTCCACCCTTTACTACATCTCTCTCCTTCCTGAATTTTGATACCACTGTCTGTCCACTGTGTGTCTAAGATGTGCCAAGCTGGTATAATGGATGACTGAATGTGGGCTCACTTCACTGGATATGCATTTCCTCGTCTACTGCGTTTCTTTTTTTTTTTTTTTCTTTCTTTCGTCTGTGACTTTAAGGGTATTCATTTGCACTTGTCCACTCCCATGAGCGCCACACAGTTGATCTATTTATCTTCCGCAGACGACGGAGGCATGATCGTAGCCCATGTTTACTTAAAAAAAAAAAAAAAAAAAGAAAAAATGAGGATGAAGTTTGTTTTTTTATGTGTGCAGTGGTACACCTTGCAGGGTTTAGGTTTCAGAGTGTTTACTTTGGGCTGTTTGCAGATCCAGTTTTTCTGTGGTTGTGTCTTTTTTTTTTTTTTTTTTTTTGCGATGCTGCAAAAGGGTTTATCTCGGCAGAAGTCATATCATTACAAGAATTACTGGAGGAGTCTGGAGAATAATTATTCTAACTATTATGCAGTTGTAGGAACATTAACACAATGCACATATTTGCATGATCTGTCATTTGACATCCTTAAAATGGTTAAGCTCTGTAGAAGTATAATTATTTTCAAATGTTAAAGGAGGTACAAAACCTACCCATGACTTTGAAATTTAATAACATTTACAATCACGCAATTTGCTCACATTGTGGTTCCTTTCCATACATGTGACTCCTTAAAAGGGAGAACTCATATCAAATACAATGTAGAATTTTTCTGAAGTGGCTCATATTTTTCCAGTTGCATATGATTTAGAAGTTTTAACATTTACAATCAAATGATTTACTTGTGCAAAGATTAGTATAGTGCATATTCTCCTTTCTTGGGCTTACTTTTATTTACATTTGACTCCTTTAAAAGTTTTTTTTTGTTACAGAACCATATTTTCAGTAAACATGAATAAGGATATAAAAGCAGAAAAATTGGTAAAGTTACCTATGCAGTCACACAATTTACTCACAATGTACAATTTATCCTCATTTAATAACACTGCTCTACTAATTCTTAGAAAAATATCTGCTTCAGACATTAAATGTGCTCAGTCTTATATATTTTACTGAGATGAATCAGAAAACAAAGTACAAAAGTGCTGGTTTGCTCATGTTTTCAGTGTATTTGATGGTGTGTTATTTACACATATATGTTGGTTTATGTACATTTATACAAAAGATTTATAAATGTTCCACTAGATAGAATCTGTAAAGTGAATGTATTGTAATATGCAGACACTGTTTTGAGGTAGATCTGGTTGCTCTGAGATAAACATTCCTTTTGAATAAAACCCATTCTCTCATTAATTCTCAGAAGTTCGCACTTTGGCCCAAGACTGTATGTTAGAAACTACAACCAACCAGCACTTTGGACTTAATTTTTCTTTAATAGTGACTCAAATTTGGTAAAGTTTAACTACTTTTATTCCAGAAGCATTTTACTTGTAGACCAATGTAATCACACACAGTCCACTCATGCTGAAAGATGAGATTTTTTTTTTTTTTTTTTTTCTGTTTTCCTGTTTCCTTTACTTTTAACTCCCTTACAGATGTCGTTTCTGCAGAACACATATCAAAAGTGCATTACATTAAAGCTGGAAGAAAAAAAAAACAGAAAAATCGACTTTCATTTCTGTTGTCCTGGCGGATTTTGAACATTCAGTGGCATTTACGATCACACAAGAACAATTGCATGCAAGAAACTTTATCCATAGAAACATTAACACATTACATTGTTTGATTAGCTTGTCCTCCTGTGGATACCAGTTACTTTTTATTACATCTGAGCCTCTTAAAAGGCTTTATTTTTGCAAAAATCATATCAGAAGCATAATTATTTTAATCAAATGTTCTATGGAATGTGTGAAGGATTCAGGAGTGTACATTAAAGGGAAAAAACAAGCATTTACAGTGATGCACTTTACTTAAACATTAACACAACGCACGGTTTCTTCTCATTTAATTAGTCTACTCATGTTCACACCTCCTTGAAACATGAGAATATGTTTGCATATTGTTTTTCCTGTAGGTACTGCATTTTTTTTTTTCTGACTTTCTACTCACTAATGGGGTTTTTCTCTGCACAATATTTATCATAAAGGTAGTTATTTTAATTAAAGGCTAGAGTATATGGAAGCTGTGAAGGACTCAGGAGTGTAGAAGGCTGATAGTTTTTATTTAGTCATGCAATTTACATATAGAACCATGTAATTTCTGTTTTCCTGTAAACTGCATCTTATTTGTCTTTACTTTTGACTCTTTACTGTACTCTGCTGAATATATATCAGAATCATCATATGGAGGTGTAGAGGATTGTATAAAATAGATGAAAAAAAAATAGGCTTGTATTTTTATGTATTTATACACATTTTGAAGATTGCAATAATCTTTCTCAGAAACTTTAACTCAATGCAGCTTCTTTTTATTGAATATTTTCAGTTGACTCATGCCCACACTTCTTCTTTCTCAAAACTTTGCAAAACAAACTTTTACGGAACTTTTTTCCTGACTCTTATTTTACAGTTTTCATTTTTTGATCCTTCAGTCCTGTTTAAGGTCAACATTATGAAAAGCTGCACAAATAAATGTATAATAATCCTTAAAATGAAACAGGAATAAAACATTTTACTTAATTACAGCTTATTAAAGTAATTTGAGAAAAACTTTTAAAAACACTCTAGGTTAACTGTGCTTCATGGTCTGTTTTAATAGAAGCATTTTCCATTAAAAACAATGACCAAAACTGAAAAAAAAATTAATTAGAATATAGAAATCATATGAAACGAAAGCAATTCTGTGCCTATTATTGCACCTCATATGAGCTAATTCAGAAAATATTTCAATTATGCCCACATAATTCAATCAAAACGAACATTGTCGATATATTTTTCCCTCCATTAAAAGCTGATTTGGAGTCAAAGACAAAAAGGCACAATGGTAACTCGAATGCATTCTCAGTGTTTCCCCATGTGCGAGTGCAATGTCAGTTCACATTCACACACAGAAAGAGAAAGAGGGAGGCCTTATAGCTGCTGAATAATCTCTCTCCGGCCGCAAAAATGAAAAGATTAATGATGATTAAGCCTCCGTACGCATGGACGCTCCAACACTCATTTGGCAGCTCAGCAGAAATTGCCATTTGCAAAGTTTTTGAAGACATTTACATAAACTCTCGTCTTATGAGGAGGTGTGAACATGGGTGGACTGTATGTGTGGAAGCAGTGAATGAAAGGTAACTGTGCTTGGAACTGTGAGTTACATGATTGTAAGTCGTCAAAATGTTGTCTGACTTAGGGTTTGACCTAATTTTCTATTTTTGTAAATTCCTGATTGTGTCACACCTGCCATGTCAGGTCAAGATGTCAGGGTTATTAGACTTAGAGTTTAAACCCAAAACATATGTATTAGACTCCAAAGGAAAGGACATTTCTTATATTTTCTGTGCTTAAAATGTGGCTAAAACAATACACAAAGCACAAAAGTCTACTTAAGCAAAGTTTAAACCAAAGTAATGTGGGTATTTTACATTATTCCTATTGTATGTTACAGTTCTATTGCGACTGTTACATCCACATCAAATAAATACATCTAAAAGGGTTGTAAGTCTTTAATTTTAAGGCTTAAATGCATGCATTAGACTCGTTTGAAAGGGATTATCTTTTTCGGTGTTCGATATTTGGATGACAGATAATATCAAATACATTGTGGCTCAAATCAAACCATAAAACCAACTCAAGTTTAAGATCAGGTTTATATTTGACCCATGGTTAACTGATGTGTGTTTGATTATGTTTCAACCATGTATTAAATGCTCAAACTATTAGATGTTCCCATTGAAATGAAGCCTGACACATGCATTTCTGCCTTAAAATTAAACTGTTAATCGTTTAAGTATAGGTTTCGAGTCGTATTTTAATCAGATATTAAACACAAAAACACAATATGTCCCCTTTCAAATGAAGCTTAATACAAGTACTTTGGTTTTATAAGTCAAAAGGGAACATATGATCAATTGTGACATTAATATCTGAGTAAAACAACCCATACTACATTAATGTGAACATGGCTCAATGTAACCTTGACCCTAAATTTAGGATTAGACTAGTTTAATTTAAAGGCTGAAATGCATTGATTAGAAAGGGATCAAATGTAACTATAACCTTAACCCTTACCCTCAGTCCATGGCTGACGATTTGCTAAATATTAGGTTAAAATAATTATACCTCTGCTAATCAAAGTAGTAAGGAATTATAATAAGCAGTCATGATTACAAATGTTATTCAGTCATTAAATCTTGTCAAAATCATGCACAACAACAAAATCATCAAACAACATCTACATCTTATCTATAAGTTATGATGAAAACATCCATTTTTTTGATGATGTGTGTCCTAAATATGAGTTGTCGACAGAAAGTAAAGCATCGTTTGAGAAAGAAGTGAAGACAATCTGCCCTTTGTGACGGAGATGTTTATTAATTTTGGATGCCTCCGTTTCATTTTGTTCTTTCTTTCCAGCAGAGATATATTAAGCTGATTGTACGAAAGCCAAAAGAAAGAAAAAAATCTTGAGTGTGAAGTGATAAAGAATTAATAAGTTTAACTCTTGCATTATGAATAAAAATGTAGGTGAACTTTTAGTAATCAGTTGATGACCTTATGCGTTTCTTTTTTTTGCACAGCGAAGCACACACTTAAGTGAAATCTTTTAGCTCAAATGTGCCTTTGTGTGGGAGTTGGGTGGGAAAAAAAATATGCTAATGCCCCATAGCGTGCACACCAGGCTGACCCTTTGAGTTCAGGTGGAAAAGCAACGGAATTTTCTCTCTCTCTTTTTATATATTTTTTTGGAAATAAACCAAATAAACTTCGTCGGCGGAGATTTTTATTTTGTGGGAGAGATAGGAAAGGATCGTCAGTGCTGGCGATGCCTTCGCCCTTGAGTGTCAACAGGTGAAAGTGGGCGATAACGCCGTTTGATGTTGCCAGACAGAATTTCTACCACCCAGCTTCACTTCTCCTTCTTCTTCTTCCTCTTCTTCCTCTTCTTCTTCTCCTTCTCCCAGACCTCTCAGAAAACTTCAAAGCCCCCCCTCCCCTCCCCTCGTCTATCTCTCTCTTCTCACTTTAATCCACTGCAGCAGAGCCCTTCAGTTCAAAGCGCTCAGGAACACCCCCTCTGCACTCGAAAGAAGAAAAAAAACTGCAACCCAAACTTTTTTTTTCCACCAACCTCCTCGTACCTCCTCCTCCTCCCTTTGCTGAGTAGCAATTACAGCTCTGCTAGTGCGCTGACCAGCTCCTGCTATTAATTAATCCCACAAAGAGCGTTCATTTCCTGGCTTTCTCAGATTGACAAGAGATGAAGGGGAAGAGTGGGGAGGTGGTGGGGGGGTGGGGGTGGGGGGTGGTGGGGTAGAGATGCCTGTTTCAAAGGCAATTCAGTCTGACCAAGCCAAAGAGAGTAGAAAACGAAGAAGAAGAAGAAGGAGAAGAAGAGAGTAGAAAGGAAGATGAGAAGAAAGACCTAAAGTAGGTGGAGATGGAGGGCTGCGTTTGATACAGGGCCCTACTTGAACGTGATTGAATGCTTTGTCGCAGAGGGCTCTTTGCTAATCTTTACCTGCACAAAAATTCACACAGTTCCAAAATGCCCCCTGTTTGAAGGGCCGTGAGAGTTGAGAGGTTCTGGCCTTGGGTGGGCGCGACGGTTAGGACCAAGATTTCACGTCCCGCCCGTCCCGAGCACCCAGACACTCTTTGGGCTTTCTTCTTACGAGGAAAAAAAAAAAGCGTCAGACTGTCCGTTATAGGCGGGAGGTAGGAGGTGGGTTGGAGGGGGATGAAACCGTGAGGACGAGTGGAAGGGGGCGGAGCTGGAGAGGAAATGATCAGACGTTTCATTCATGGGTTGAGTGATGTTATGTTTGAATGGAGTGTCAGGGCTGCACTTGGTTCCTGGATCCTCCTCAGGGAAGTCCAGTTGACTATAAAATTTCTTAATCATTTGATCTATAAGTACTGGGAGGATTTAGACTTAGATTTAGAATAGTTTATGACATTCTTCTAAGCCATTTACCATGTCTACCATGTTTGTACAGTAGTTCAGACCAGACTTACTGGGGCTCTTTTTCCTTTATAAGTGCACTACCATCACTTACTATTGGATGATTGAGTTGGACAAGAGTTATTATGCTCTTAACTGAAAAGGCCCAAATGGACAAAACAAAGGGCTAGATCCAACAAGGGACATGGGAGTGACAGTGAGGCTTGATGCAATTTGTAATCTCATCTCTGGAAGTTACCACAGTCTCAGTCTCACACTGAACTGTCATACATCAGCAGCAGTAGTGTTGAAGTAACGCATTAAACTAAGCTGAAATGATAATTTGGTTGGTTTTTAGATCCTATCAGATGGTGTCAAAATGTACGAGTCTATGGATAAGATGTTAACCTTTTAAGCCCTGGGCCATTTGTGTCCAGTGGGAATCATTTCAGTGTAACACAAAACAGCAGATTAACTGATAGCATATAAAACCCAGTTATGATCAGAAAACAGTAAAGGTAAGACAAAATGCATAATCATCGCTTCATAATGCAACAATTTATTTTTGCTCTTCGTCATCTTGTTCAGTGAGTTTTAGCGGAACAGAAATACTCGTACTGTCGGATCTGAGCAGTGCAAAGTTTATCTCATTGGTTTTATTAAATTATTCATGACGTACGCTGGTCTCAGACTGTTAGCTTGGTTTAGATATTTGCCCATCTAAGTGTTTGTTGTCCGGTTGTTTTCCATTGTTTTGTTGAGCATTTAGCTGATGTTCTTCTGGCGTATATAGCTACAAGCATCACATAGCATTACCATGGCAACACAGATGGAACTGTGGGCACTGGGGGCTTACGTTGCTGTTAGTTGGTATATACTGTAAGTAAAGGAAACTTTTATTATCCAGGGCCAACCACAGATCTTAGCCAGTACCATAGTTTTTGATATTGGGGTGAAACTGGTGGGCCCAGAGGGAATCTACACAGAATGGGTGGAATATTAAACTCCACAAAGAAAGGCCCTGGTCCAAGTGGGAATTGAATTTGGAGCCTTCTTGCTGTGAGGCGACAGTGCTAACCACCACTGTCCATATGTATTAGAAAAATATGTATTTGATCAAAAAGTATATTATATTTCTACTATACTTATACTAAAACCAAATGTAACATTTAGATTCATTTTCTTTAAATCACAGAAACTGTTGTGAATACAAGTGACAGCATCATTTTCACCTCAAATTGGGTTTGTGGTGCGGATCAAATAGTGACAGGCAGAGCAATGTAGTGTCTGTTTGTATACACAGCAACACTGTTTATTGCATCATTATGTATGTGTAATTTAAAGATGCTGCAATCTGCTGTTGATTGTTGAATTGACTCTTTGTAGTACAAATTGCATCCACTTTGCATCCACTTTAGTGTCTATAGCTTTGTCTTTTACTGCTGGTCATGGTGATTTTGTTGTTTTGTTGTGTCCCCAGCATCTCCAAGCAGGGTTTGGGTTTGTCCATATTCGCCAACATGTACTTAATTGGATATCGAGGACCATCAGTTAAGGAAAAACCCCTTTAGAATCCTTTCATTCGCACATGCTCCTTCAACATGGGGCTTCCCTGGGGGATTACTCGAATGAGGCCAATATGAAAACAACTGAAGTCCACTTTTCTAAATATTATTTGAGTGGCTTCAGAAAAAAAAAAAAATCACAACCTACCTTTGCCTGATGCAGCATCAATAAACCCTTCACTCACCTGATGAAGCATCAATATTTCACATAATCAATTTCTTTGAAGGTGGTTGATTGAGGGCCTGAAATTCATTTGGAGACACTGCAGTCGATACAGTTTAAAATATTAAAGCACCGCCAGCTTTGCTTTGTTTGTTGCATCCATGAGGGAGGCTGGCAAAAGGCTGAATAAGAAATAAGTGTTTTTCTTATGTGGTTTTGAATGGTGGTCGAGAGAACCCAGGCTTTGTCAGGGCATTAACATTTCACAGTCAGAGCTGCATATTTACTGTAAGCTGTTGCGCTTTGGTTTGGTGATTTCTGTTCATCTGTTCATAGATATTAAAAGCTTATGGCCGGTACGGAGCCTTCAACTGAAACAGTATCTTACTACCATCCTGGCTTTGTTTACACTGTACTGCAAATTATTTCCACTCTGACATCTGAGAATCAAGTTTTTCTTTCTGAATCTGTCATGTAGGGCAGACTTTTTATGGTTTTGGGAGGAAATTGGACATCCCTTGCAGTCAGTCTTTGGTCGTCTGAAACCCATTCACCCCCGCTGATATACAGAGCACTATTTAAGGAATCAGAAATCAATGATTTTATATGAAAATGCTGCCAATTTATGTGGATGTATAATGTCTCCATTTCCAGATTGATGCATATTTCTCTATGCATACAGTATATGGGTATTATAGTGTTTTAAAGCTGCAGGAGCTGAGATCAGAGGAAAACACAGAATTTGAGTGTACACACCTCCTTCTGCAGCTCTCTCATCTATGTCCAAATCAAATGACTAGATATAAAATGAACTGACATGGTTTCATGCTAAATGACATCACTTATCCAAGCTTCCATGTCATATCCAGGACCATGACTGACAGAATCTGATCAGGAATTGGTTATTACATCTGTCACTTTTCACACACTTTTCCAGCCATAGTTGCTCATATTTATGAGACGTGTATGAATAGATTATGATGCAAGGATTTTCATAGAATTCATGCATCGTGTGCACTGACAGGCCATTTTTTTTGGTTCAATCTGATTGGATATTTTCTTCACTTACTGGAAGTCAATTTGATTATATTTAAAAATACAAAAACATTGTACTAGATGGGCTGTTTTTGCCATTTATTACCAGAAAGGGAATTAAGTATGTAGTGTATAATCAACTAAAAATAAAAAATAATTGTATTTTTTTTTTTTTTACCTTAGAATGAGTCACTAGTCACTTTTCCACTGGACATATGCGCAAAACTTTACTGATATTTACAAAATGCCGAACAAACAGAAGTGCAAAAGGTCGGTTTTTCCAGTAAATCACAAATGCGATGATTTGTTTATTTATTGTCACAAGATGACACGAGAAGTCATTCCATAAACATGGCGATGAACATAAATATGGTGTTGATTTACAGATATATTAATTATTATTATTATATATTACCCCTCTACCTCGTACTAAATTAAAAAATGATTCAGTTTCCTGGTGTGTCCACACATGCCACACCATGTTTCTTTTAAAACTCTTCTTCTTCACTTGTTGTAACGTCCATCAACATAGTTTTTTTTTATTCATGTGACTCTAGTTGTGGATAAAGGTCTTTCCATTGCGGTTTTGCGTGATATAGCAATTGCACTATGCCCGAAAAACCACTTCTTGCCAGTGCAAAAACTTTTAATAGGAAAATGAGAGTTTTGGCAAAATTGTCATTTTTCCATTAGGTAAATTTTTAAGCGCAAGTTATATTCACGCAGTTCGAGGGTCAATGGAAAAGCGACTACTTACACTTACCCCATTTACATTTATCTTTGCAAATAATTCAGATCCTTCCACTGGATAATTACTGAGAGCATCAGAGTGAGAAGAGAGGTGGATGAAGTGATTACCCATCATGCCTAGTGCCTTCAGTACAAACCTGTGGGGGCTGTGTTATGTGGCTGGTTTGGTTGGTCGGGTCTAGTTTCTAGTTTTGTGCCAAAAAATGATGGAAATTAGAGTTGTGATGCAGCATAAGCTTAAATAAATTCTAAAGGCAGGTGTGAAATATTAGTGACTTTTTTATTTTTTATTTTTGCATGGCTGTTCATACCTACAGATGGAAAGGCAGCTCAGAACAGACTTTTTTTTTTCAATTTTATGACAGGTGTCATCCAGTGTTACGATGCATTACCCTCACCTTTTCTGTTGGAGTGTGGACAAAAGTTTATATTTCCTGAACTAAAAAGAACGCAAGATATTCAGTTGGCTGCGGTGTATAACTTCACCACTATAAGAACACATGCTGAACCTTTAAAAAATGATGTTGCCTTTGTCCAAACCGAATTTTAACCTTTCGCATTAACCAAAATCACATGTTCACTGTGGATCATGTTCCTCCATAGAAGGAAAACACTGGCAGGTGTGAAGGAGCAAAAGCCTTGAGTATGAATTTAAATATTCAGCCAGAGGGAGGAGAGGGGGGGGTGGAGAAGGAGGGGGGGCTATTTTCACTGACCCCAAATGTCTGTAGGTCTAATACTGGCCCTCTTCTCAGACTCGGCCAGATGTTCTTCGACATTTACTTGTGTAAGCATGCAGGTAAACACTAGAAAGTGATCTCAGAGAAGTGGCTGAGTCGTGGGACACTGGTTGTTTTTCTACCATTCATCACCTTCATGTCAAAAGTCATTATTTAGCAGTTATTTTTATAAATGAAAGGCAGCGAAAAGCCTGAAAATGAATGGGCACGGCTGATTGGATGTGATCTCCACTTCCTGTCATATGTGTGGCCAGACCTTTGAGTTTGTTTTTCTTTTATTAAGGTAAAGACATTTTCCAATTTATACTCGAACCTCTACCCCGCTGAGATTTATCTGAGAGTCAGACAATGACAAAGATCTATTCCACACATGGCTGTGCTGCCAATTTACCGATACGTTGAAAATCTGAGCTGGCACTCTGCAAACACAGAGCTTCCTTCAGGATAATTTGGTCCTCGGGGATGGACTTATGAGCCATTAACAAACTTCCCTCTGCTGTTCCAATGGGCTGTGATTGTAAGAAAAACTAGCACTTTAAAAACTTAATTTTCCCTCCTTGTTTGGTCGACCTGATTAGCAGACTGCTAATTCCCCTCCCTGGTGCAATTAATCATATTGACACCTGTACCCCAGGCTTTGTCAGAGGCTTCATTCACACTCTCTGCCAAGCAGCTCGCAACCACGTAAGTGTTATTTTTGTCATCTTGTTATGAGGATTATGAAGGAAAAGTGCAAAACAAAAGTCCAGAATGTCAGGGCTTTGATTTGTGTCTTTTTTTAGTATTTGTCTGGGAGCAAAAATCTGTTTGTATCAGCATGTGTTTCACAAGTCTCACAAATAAAATAGACGATAGAACAGTATCAAATAGCAGCACTCTGTCACAACTGCAACATGCTTTTACATTAGTCAGTCCATTAAACCTTTTTAATTAAGACGCTTGAAATCGGGTTTGAGGAAGTGATGCTTTCTACAGCTGGATGCGGAAGAGGATGCCTATATTTTGTATTATTCAACCTACATTTATCAGTTTAGAAGCATAAAAATTCAAGCAACCACTGCCATGACTAAGATAAACAGAAAATAATCAGTGCAAATTATTCGACTTTTAACAAACTTTAAAGTCTCACATCATCAGTCACTAAAACAGTAAAATGTAAGCATCTTTTACATCTTGCAGCATTTTTCTGTATTTCTCTGCCATAAACCTTGCACCCCTTTCAGTTTTATTGTACACAATGAAACTACATCATACAACAAGTCCTGTTAAAGGACGCTGTAGCTACATGGAAGTATTTCTTTCATCTGATTGAACTCTGATCAGAGACTCCGACTTGTTTGTCACACACTCAAACATGCACCACACACTGAAATTTGCCTTCTGCTTTTAACCCATCACCAGATCATATATCACACACACTGCATGCTAGGAGCAGTGGGGTCACCATGTCAGGCGCCCGGGGAGTAAATTGGGGGGGGGGGTTAAGTGCCTTGCTTAAGGGCACATCAGCCAAAATCTCTCCACCAGTCCAGGGACTAGAACCAGCAACCCTTCGGTCACAAGTCGACTGACCAGCCATCTAGGCCACGGCTGCCCCCACTCATTGCTCAAAGCATTTAATCATAATGTAACTTGGCTGACGTGCAAAGTAATTTCTGCTGCAAATATCACAAAACAATAAGTTATTTCCAGCTTTTTACTATTATGATGATGAACCTGTAAATGTCCAGAGATAATAAAATATCTGCTTTTTTATTCATTATTACAAGTGTTTTGACCATCGAGATGTTCAGCAATACTTAAATCAGTCGATGTTTCAATAAAGCAGTTGCAGAACAGAACCTGTTTCCATCCCTCCTAAAAACATGTCTAATGAGTCCAGGTAAACACAAGATTATGGACTGATCCACATCCATGCAGTCTGATATAATCATGAACCAGATTTTGGGATTTGATCCATGCTCTTATACACCTGTTTTATTATTTTACTAAACACACGTTCATATTTCCAACACCAGAGGGTGCTCCTTAAAAGTTCAAATTTTTTTGCATCTGTTTGACCTGATGTCATTTCCTTTCTGGGAGAGCTGAAGTGAGCACAAGTTTATACTCAGTTTCTCACACTCTAAAGTAAAAAATGTTGGATATTTTGTGGAATTTCTCTCCACAAACAACTTGCCATAAAAAGTTCAGAGTATTCAGTAAGTCACATTAGTCAGCTAGACTTAACACTGGAAATGCACGACTGTCACAGTTTTACCTGCATGATGGAAATATATTTGTGTCAAAGTGTGATGTGATTGTCCAACAATTTTAATTGGTGACTCTTAATGGACATCTTAAGCAAATAAACACAAACAAGTGCATAGTACATTTTTTGTTTTTTTGTTTTTTTGTTTTTTTCTAATTCAACTTTTTATTCAAAACACTTCACACAATCATTCATTCATTCGTTCATTCATTCATTCATATTATTTGCAGTTTCCAAGATAACAGTAGAATGTTTTGCAGAGATGGTGTACTTTTTTTTTTTTTTGGAAATATCAACCCAACCTGCCTACATCGGTTGTTGCTGTTATCGTGGCCCTTAAAAAAATGAGAAAAAAAAAAAAAAAGCAATATTGTAATAATGCATAATATAAGGTGAAAAAAATATACTTGTAACATGGTAATTTACTGCCTATACACTATGGAACCTGTACAACCAGTACTCTATGTATGTCATGTAAAAGCAAATGTGTTGTGTAAATTTGCCTCTGTAGAAGAAGCTAAAGAGAAGTATCAAGGATTTTTGTAGTATAAACAATACAAGTCATCCACATAGTAATTGATGTACAGCATAACTCCAGATTTCAACACAAATTTCACATAAGCATGTACAAATCTTCCATTTTGAACTTAAATTTAACGTAGTGTAAAGGTACAATTTATAATAGTAATATGGAAAATTATAGTCTTACAGTATAGAATCTGTGCAATTCACTGTGTATTCATCTATCAGGTCGCTGGAGATCCATTTAAGAGTTAAATTTGGGTTAAATGTGAGCTATATTTCCATATTTGATGTCTTTTTAGGTAGGGTTAGGTTTAACTACATCCTAAACACAGAAGCTGTAAGATGTGGAAGATGATAATACATACATTATGGCCTTGCACATCATCTGTTACAAGTCTGACCCTGAGTGGATGGAGTTTAGAAGGAGTGGATGAAAGTGTAATTATAGACACACATTAATTTTTCATGTTTTGTTTAGTTTCATCATGAGGCTTTGTGAAGCACCACAGCCAACCCCACACCCACGACATCCTCAGAAGACACACAATCCACAAAGTAAGTGAAATAAGTGAAGCCATGCGTATGGACTTGGAAGTTGATAATTACCCCTGCTGAACACAACTAACAAGCAGATTCTTATGTGCTGTATAATTAATGATTAAAAAGGAAAACAGCTATATTATTCAGTCAATGCTGGCACGCTTTATTACTTTCCTTGAAAGCTGATTATACTGCAAAATTTCTCATGGCAGCCAAGGATTACTGAGTTTTATATTGACATAACTGCATGCACCACCTTCTGTGCTAAGTACCTTTAAAAATCAATTGTCCAAAAAAGAATGGTGCAGGCAATTACTTTATTGTCGTAGCACATCATCATCTCAGTAATGATCTCAAATGCAGGTAATGTTGAAGGTAATAATCACTACGTAATGGAAGACGGGCTTGACTGAAATGCCTTCACATCTTCTGGACTAAACTGAACCTGACTTTGTGACGAGATAGAAGTTTTATCAGCGAACTAAAGGGTTCAGCATGAGCGTTGACCACTTTGATTTCTCCTCAGCAGATACAGTCATTGTCAGTCGAGTGTGAACTTGCTGAGAGTACAGTTACAATGGCAAAAAGTTCTCCTGTTAGAAATGTCACATTTGTGTTTGCACTTTTGATGCTAGGCACAATGCTAATCTAGTCACTGTGGGAACAAGCAGTTAAGTGATATCGGAGTTGTCATTTGGTGTAACTTTAGCGTGGTTTTGTGTCAAAATGAGCAAAAAGTTTGGAGTTCGGAGTCAGAAGGCAGTTTTTTGCGGAAGCGCTGTAAGCTTTGGAAATTCTCACTGAGGTTGTAAAATCCGTCGTCTGAACTGCCTGTCATCAGTGCAGGCCTGCTGTTGTTGGAGAGGTCAGGGGCCAATCTGGGCATCAGAATGTCCTGGAAGCCTAATGTGACAGTGCACCTGCCTTGCATTTCAATCCTTGCACCCCCCCACCCCCCAACACCACCTCAAAAAAAAAAAAAAAAAAAACCTCACACCAGACCTCGCCATCAAAGAGCTCGGCCCGCGCTGACTCACATGCAGCAACAGCCAGGACATCTGTGGAGCTTTGGCAGGCCGGCCATGTGTGTGTACATGTGTGCACGCCTGCTCGCTCACAGGACTGAGTGTGTGTGTCTTTACATCCAGACAGTGTGTGAGACCTCGCATTCCAGCCAACAGCGACTCTTAGTCAGGCTGTGTTTGGCCAGCGAGCCACTGGGAGCCAGGCCGTGTGTTACAAGTGGCGTCCATGTCGGAAGCAGAGGCCTGTGGCTACACCCTGGGCGTCTGACGGTGGTGACTCATTTTTACAGGAAACTCGCATCCTTACAGTACAGACACACACAAGCACTCATATTTTTCTTTTTTTTCCTTCTGTTTGAAACGCTAAAAAATGAAAATACTTTACATGCAGCCACGCTCAGCTGCATGAATATTCATTTGCAACTGTGATGAGCTGTGACATACTTTCCTGGCAGGGCCTTGGGACCACATGGCCGGGGTGTTAGAGGAATAGAAAGGCCGTGTCGGAGCGTGTTACTCAGGCCTGCCTCATTCAATTGGATCCAACCATGATGGTCGGATTTCTCAATCTCAGATGGATTCCAGACGTTCCCTTAAAAAGCCGCTCCTCCCCTTCCTTCACTCTTTGATTTCAAAAGAGGGACTTTGTGGCTGGTTAGGGCTGCAGGGATATCTGTATGTGCTTCACAGTGCATATGTGGACGTTTAGCACAAGTGAGAAAATGGAAACCATGTCGACGAAGAGGTGCACCTTGCTCCCTGTCTCTATAGAGGTGACAAAACATTCTTTACTCAAGTAGACATGTGTATACTTGTGTAAAACTAAAATCACTCTGGTAATAGTAAAAGTACTGATTCAACTTCTTTATTGCAGTAAAAATGTAAAGTGCAGGTTCTAAAATGGACTCAAAAAACATTTATTTGCCAGACATTTCTAGTAGCCCTTTCTGAACCTCATGGAATATTAATGTCCTACACGTGGATGTGACTCAATGAAAGTGTTATCACTTTATCCCTAAACCTGTTTTGCAAAACATCATCATCATCAAAAAGGCTCAGTTTCTCATCGGTAGTGCAAGAGGAAGTCAAAAAAAAAAAAAAAAAAAACAGAGAGAAAATGTAATTAGTTTCACATTTTGTCTTCTGCATTAGACTTTTATTTTGTTGCTGGTGGTTTTGGACCCGCAGAAATTTAAAATCACAATTACCAAAAAACAAACAAACAAAAATTCTTAGTTTGAAAGTGAAAAAAAACCTTCTCATTACCAACCTCACAAAATTACTGTGCATAAAATATATACACTGTACACAGTGACCCTCCACCACCCCCATATCACATCATATATATATGTGCAATCACTATGTGAATATGTGAATATCTTTAAATTTTATTCTTACATTTTTATACTTTTAAGAATGTTTTTTTCTACCTGCCTTTCTTTTGCACTGTTGTGTTGCATATTGCTGCTGTAAACTGTTAAAATTCCCCATGGTGGGATCAATAAAGTCTTATCTTATCTTATAAAAACAACTGGATGAAATGAACAAAATCACTTTTTCAATGGTAGAATATTTTTCTTGTTCTTTATTACTGCATGTTTAGAAATAAGCTTTTGTTAGACTTTTTACCCTCGTGGCATAAAATGACACAGAATTGCCAACTGTCACTTTAAAAATTAATACACTATTCTAATTTCAAAACAAAAACAAAAAAAATACAATGAAAACAGTGAACATTAACTTCATCTCCAATTTGCTTGAACAGTTTTCAATATCAGCAGCAGAACTGAAAAATGATCTGTTCGGTCTTGTTATGTCTTCTATGTTGTTTTCATTTGTCATGCATAATATACTGCAATAGGTCTATTTATGCAGTTGTCTTTTGGATATGCAGTGCCTTTTAATATTTAAAAAAAATTATATGTGGAAAACCCTCCATTGTCAGTGTGTAACAGCAAACGAGTTGCAGCACAACTATCCTTAGTTTTGTTAGCTTAGCATTAGCATGTCTTAGAAATCAGCATTAAAAAGAAAGAAAACATTATTATTATGTTAATATTATTTCCAGTTGGTGTTTGTAAGTGTTGCATTGAAATCCACTTAAAAGCATATAAAGAGGAGAAATGATATCTGTCTTAAACTGTAAAGAGTAAAAACAGATTGTCAAGTTAAGCACAGATGCTTGAAAACTCCGCTTAAGTACTGTAACGAAGTATTTGTACTTGTCACTTCCCACCTCTGATCTCTCGTTGCTTTTCTCAAATAAAGCCAGTGCTTCTGGGTAAAATTTCACCCACTTTAACGAGCTGTTGCTTTTGTGAGGCGTCGGCACGGGGAAGCTGGCATGGTGGACCGTGGCGGAACAATGGCGCCTTTCCACGGCTGCCCATTGTGCACAGATCTTTGCATTGTTCGGTCCCCCTTAGCCACTCGCGCCCGGCCAGCTGGCACGGAGATGGCAGCGCCGTTGACAGGGTTCACAATACCCCCTCTAGTCCACACCACAATAGAGGGACATGGACACAGGCACCTCTATGGCACACAAGAGGCTGTGGAGGGGATAGTGGGGCCTCACAGGCAGGTGGTGCTGCCAACGTATACGCAACATGGTGGTAGCTTTCAACGTTGACAAGGGGCTGGCAGAAAGGTTTCTTCTTTTAAAATCCACATTGTTCACATGGGGGACTCTAGAGGATGAGTGTTTGTGCTGTTTTGTCTCAGGGAAGATGGGGAGCTTAGTCTCATTCTCACTGAAAACACACATACAGCGAGTAGATGTGTGCGAACCCCAAAAAAACTCAGTCTGCTCCAACCGCTCACTGTTTGCCTCAGCTTATTGAATTATTGCAGCGACTTTAGTTGTCAAGGCTTATCAATAAGAGGGAAGTGGCAGATTCACATGTCTCTGCAAACCGGAGGGGAAGCAGAGAAGAGAAGAGGAGGTTTTATTTTCTGAGCGAGGCAGAACGCTGGAGTCTCATCTCCAGTTGAGTGACAGCTGGATGCCAGCACTCTGCTCCTCAAGTCATGATACGTTGTTCCACTGAGTGTCATGTTTGTATGGGTGCTCCTGCTCGTGCCTGAGCCACTGGTTTGTCATTTCACAGGGAGCTTTAGTGTCTTTGGGAAGCTCCGAGGAAGTTAGTTGAAGGGTGTTTGACAGCAACATCAAGGTTCTTGAAGGTCATATAAAAACTACTCAGATACTCATATGGTTTCACAGGGAGTAAAAACACCCACGTGTAAATGTGATGTAGGCACTAGAGGTCTACTGCAAGCCCCCAAAGACCTAGAACCACTTTTGTGGTGACTTCCAAATATTTTTTTTTTCCTGCATTTAACCTTTCTTCAGTGATTTAGCACCATTTATTATAATACTATGAAGGTTATTAGTATCAAAACAGGGAAAACTGAGGGGGAAAAGTGTACCCATAGCCCCTGGAAATTGGCACAAACAAAGCATACTTTTAATAATATATCCACCAGAAAACATGTATAGAAATAATTTATATATCAGTTCATATCTGTCTGTTTTACCTGCAGTGACTTTTGAGATTTCCAGAGCCTCTGGCCAGTTCTTGAAGGCAGCATGCCCCTCCTTCTCTGAGTCTCCATTGGTTAGAGCTTTCTGTGATTTATTCATTATTCATTATCATTTCATGTAGGTTTTTAATTTCTCAAAATTTCTTTTGAGAAAGAAATTGCGGAAATTTCTGCGGTGTTTGTTACACAAACACCGCAGAAGTAGCTCACTACATGTGAAGCTACTTTAAGTTGCGCCTACTTACATGGCGATAAAAACGAGAAACTACATGTTTAAATTACCAAATGCATGCAAAGTCAATTCTATTGGGTTATCAATATGCCAGAGTAACTATAATTAAAGACCAACAATTACTGGCCAGTTACTGACATCTGCAGACCGGGATGTAATTAACATTGCTCAATATGGTCCAATTGGAGTTTAAAGTCATATGAAAGTGGAAGGCAGTAAACAGAATGCTTTGGATGGCTATGCAGGCAGGGGACTCACTAAAAAACAGGCATTTCACCCAGTGGTGGGGCTCTACGTCCTAAAAACCAGGCATTTCACCGAGGGGTGGGGCTCTACATCCTGCGTCACACACATCGTGGACATCGTGGACAGTGCACTTTTGAGTTTATCTGACTGAGTTTGAAGTGTGGAAGAGAATAATCTATTTAAGGTGAAATATGAACAAGAAGGCATTGTCAGCTTCAGATTTAAGAATTTTATTTAAACAAATGTTCAAAAATAACTAACCCTATGTTTGCCTCATGTTGAATACATTTACATTCATGCAGCTGCTTGTGTGACCAGTAAAACCTACAAACTGCTGATTAATTCAGGATCATTTTATAATAGTGAGGAAATACCACAAATGGATTTTGGGCAAACTAAATAGAGTAGTCTGATCTGTCACTATTTCTAAAACATGTGTTTAAAACAGAAATAAATCAAAAATTGAGAGTATACCCACTTTTCCAGGGACCACTACACCACTGGTTCCTTTAGTGCAGTGTTTGTCAAACTGGGGGGTGTGAAGTCTTTCAGGGGGGTCATGGGTTCGCTCCTGGGTTTTGTTTTGTTTTTTTTTTGTTCTTCAGGTTAGAACATGTATCAAGTGGAACTCATGTTTGATCATTGGAGCACCCTGGACTCATTTTAGGGACGTACACCAAACCAATCTACTGCCATGGTGATCTGCCACTAGACTAGACAAAGAGTTTAGGTTTGGACACTGGACAAGGACTGGACTGGTAAAGACACATGGGACATGTTTGTGTTTTGGACCAGTTTGGACTTTAATGTTCTCAGACGTCCAATGGAAACAGGCTCACTGATCCACTGATGTTGGTCACATGTTCATCTGTGGAACCAACATGTGTTTGTTGGTCTAAAAAAAAGTAGCTTTATTGTCATAGTTGTAGATAATTGCGCATTTCCTATTTTTATTTGGAAAAAATATTGTCTTAGTGAGCAGTCTGGTTGAGTTTATTTTGCAAAAATCTCAGTTATTTTTCAGAGGGAATCCGGCTGTAGTGCACTTTACTGTGGGTTTGGCGGCTCTGAAGAGAGCCTTTGTGGTGATCATCGTCCACATACCTCAGACAACAACCATCGGATGTTCTGCACAACACCGGCTCCCTCTGCAGTAAAGTGGACGCCGTCATCTGACAGGTGTTCCAGGTGAGACCAGCTGCTCCAGGTGAGACCAGGTGTTCCAGGTGAGACCAGCTGCTCCAGGTGAGACCAGGTGTTCCAGGTGAGACCAGCTGCTCCAGGTGAGACCAGGTGTTCCAGGTGAGACCAGGTGCGGGTGCGGCTCTCATCTCCAACTTCGCCATGAAATGATGCTCCTGGTCCGCTTCATACCCTATCTGCTGTCCGCTCACTGGTACCGCCAGCAACGACGCGGGAGGATGTCGGAGAACAGGAAGTGGGAACACCTCCATCACTGCCCAGAGTTCGCGCTGCGGTTTACAAGCGCGGGCACGAGACGTTTCAGTAAGACACGCCCACTCCGGGCGAATCACCTGGTTCATAGTGAGTCTGTGCAGACAGTGTGTGCCCCGCTCCGAACGAACTAGAGTGGTTGTGTTGTGGATAATCTAATTCAGGGGTGTCAAACTCATTTTAGTTCAGGGGCCACATACAGCCGAATACGATATTAAGTGGACCGGACCAGTACAATAATATCAATAATAGGATAATGCCTTTTGAGTGAAAACAGTAAAATTCCGTAATAAGAATGTTTACATCTACGAATTGTACTCAAACATAACACGAACAAACATGAACAACCTGTAAATTCTTAAGACAAATAAGTGCAATGTTAACAATACTACGCCTTATTTTATTATTTATACATGTGAATCACAACTTAGAGATCACAGTAGATCTACAAATACACAAAACAGTTAATAACAGGGAGAATATTATTAAAATTCCACATACTTCTCTTAAGAGATTTCAGATATTCACATTTTTTGTAAAAGGCTAGTCTGTAAATGTAAATATTCTTGTGTAATGTAACTTTTTTTTTACACTAAAACAAAGAGAAAAAGTTGCAGTTTTCATAATTTATAGGTTATTATAACAGTATTTTACTGGTCTGATCATTTTTACATTGAAATGACCTAAAATAATTTTAACATCCTTGATTGTTAATATCTTCAATGTCATTTTTGCATTTCACAAATTCATCCCAGGGGCCAGACTGGACCCTTTGGCGGGCCGGATTTGGCCCCCGGGCTGCATGTTTGACACCTGTGATCTAATTACATTATCTAGTCTGCAAACTGCTTCTCCACTGTGTTAAGCCATATAAAAATAGTGTCTGTGGTTGTTACCACGCTACTTGATCAAAAAAAAGAGTTAAACTACTGAAACGTTACTTGATTCAGGAAATAGTGACGTTACCGCCAAGCTACTGAAAATTGTAAGTTGCTAGCGTCGCCTGCCCAACACTGTGAATTGCTAAATCATTTACAACTATTTACATTTACTCACAGTAAAGGCATGTTTTCACAAGTTATTTAATTTTTTTTTTCAAAATTGGAATTCAAATTTTTCAGCTCCAGGGTCCAACATTTTCATTATAATGACCCTGTACAGATGAGTCTTTATTCTTCTGATAGCTGAGAATGTTCTGCACATTTTTATATGTAACACATTGGGTATCAGGTTATATGAAGAGCCCAAAAAGGTGATTATAAGCAGGTATGGCAGAAATGGACATAATTATTACAGACTCCTAAGGGTTAAAGAGAACAGCTGCTGGTGACCAAAAGCATCAGTATATCTTTTTGGACGTTCAGAGACTTTGTAGTGAACATTACCGTAGATTTTTTTTTTTTTTTTTTTTTTTACACACGCATAGATGCAAAACAATAAAATAAATCACATTAACAGGTATACATACACAAAAAGATTGGAGTATTGGAGAAAAATCCAGGTGTGTTAAACCCATTTCTCAAGTAACTGCTGTTATTTGATAAAACATATCCGATTAGGTTGTTTACATGATCACTTGAATAACCTGATAACTCCAAGAATTAGATAATGATCTGAGTATTAGTTTGCATGTAAATGGGCTCATTGATTCAATAGCAGTTTGATAAGTGACCGAGGATACAGATTCTTGTTTTTAAGTTCAATTAATGTTATGTATGGCTGGAAAAAAAAGTCACTTTTTCTTCAGGTTTTCTTTGTTTTAATATAATTATCCTTGAATTTACACTGAACTTTTATGAACATCTACATGATCAGTCAATTAGATTGAGAAAAATACCTGATTTTCACAGAAAAATGCAAAATGCAGAGGATAAGTGGTGATAAATTCCTCAAGAGGAAGTACATATTGGGGGAAAAAAATCATTTGGAAGTCACTGAAAAATAGTTTTAGGTCTTCAATGGTTAACTGAACATAAAAACAACTTGTGGATATTACTGGTAAATCAGTGTTGCAGAACATGACAGTGTTTCCACATTAACTACAGAGCTTCTGAACATCCAGATGGGTCATATCTGATACCTGTTAAAAGCTGAGAAACCTGGATTATTATAATGTATTAGCAGGATTAGTGGTTCAAAAGTTATTAAACGTGTTATATCAGTATATGATGTTTTTCACCAGCTGCTGTTGAGGTTTTTGAGGGTTAATAGCCACAATGTGGGCTACTTCTTTTGACTGTATAAAAAATCAGGTGTCTTGAACTGAAAGTATTGAAATGCACATCCAAGTCGAAGAAATAAATTCTTCAGTGAATAAAAAATACAGAAATAAATATTGAACATCAAACTTAGCAGTAATAATCAATAAATCTGGAGTATAGCATCAAAATATCTGCTGTAATACATAACATTACCCTCATTCTGTGTCCAGCTCAACCACTGAAACCAGTTCTAAAGTCAGGAACAGACAGAATGTACTGATCAGTGTCTGAATATCTGTCTGTGGATGTAAAACAGGAGTAGCTCAGGTTCATCTGGACGACTGAGAATCCCAATATGCTCATGTAGAAACATTTAAGGCTCTGAAAGGGTTCATTCAAGTCTTTGTGCTAGTTTTACCACATTATAAAGGTCTGCCTAAAAATAAATCTGCATTTTAAAATAAATTATTTTCACCAAATTGTCTTGCGGTTGTACAATCTTTCCCTGCAGGGAACTGAAGCCCTTAAGTGCTCTTAAAGGTACTAATGTTCCTGACAAAAAGTCCAACTCTGCAGCCTTTGTTGTTGTGTCACATTGGTGGCTTAATATGATATTTTCCTTTTCAATCTGACAAATAAATGAACCTTTCATGGTAGTGGTTTCATGAAGAAAAATCTATTTGCTTTGTGTCTAGAGGTTCAGAATAGGGCGATACAACAGCTTGACTTGGACACACCACAAAACAAATGAGATTTGGCAGAATCTAACTGAAGGACAGGTGGGCTGAACATGTTTAATTAGAGACGGCAATATTGATTATTATTTTTTAAATATAAATTTAATGACAGATTTGTACAAAAAATAATTTTAAAAAGTATGACTGTACATCATGAAATGGGTGATAAGTCTTACGATAATTTTCAATCAGGAAATGAGCTGTTTTCAACTACAAAATGTGGATTTTTACATATTTCTCATTAGAACTGTGTTGAGAAGGCTATTATTAGTTATTGGCCACTGTCAAAGCTAAATTCTACCTGCCAAATTTAGTGTCCTATCTATACCAATTAGTCAGCCAAACTGATTAATGTTGCAGGAGCCGAAATCAGGGGAAAACAAGGCTAGAATAAGAAAATATGCATCTTCCTTGTGCAGCTTTCTCCTCTCAGTCCAAAGAATTCATGCTGATACTTTTCCATGCTTCAGTGTCAAGATAGGGAGTAAAGTTACATCTGAGGAAATCTTAACAGTAATCAGTAAATACAGTTTGGTATTTGACCCGCTTACCTTTCTGAAAACACTTGTGATGGGCCAAAATGTGCATCATGAAGTTTCTACATCCTGAGCCTAAGTACAGAGAAGTAGGAAGAATTACTTTTTCCCCTACCACTTAAATTACAATATGCTAATGAATAGGTAATAATGGAGTTTTTGCCTAATGATGCCACAAAACCATCAAGCACTACAACTTTTATCTCTAAAATATATACTGCATATACTGAATTTCCACATAAGAAATATATGAAATGAAACCATACATTAAATTCAAATCAGTTTAGCTTCTTTACACCACTTTTGCTAAGTACAAACCAATGTAAACCAGGAAAACCCAACAAGTCTCACATATTTTCAATTACTATTAACCCATAAAGACCCAAACAGTCACCGGCGACACAAACCTACTTCTGATCTAAACTGTTTAATACCGGTTGATTCACTAATCCTAGCAATACATGTAAATAATTGGTGTAAAATGCAATTTGTCATCTTTTCATGGTCATCAGATATGACCCATTTAGACATTCAGAGGCTCTGTAGTGAACGTGGAAACATCATCATCTTCTACAACATTGATACACCAGTAAAACCCATGGAGTTGGATCAATGACAGTGGCTGAACACACTGGGTTTATGTTCAGTAAATGATATCTTTGCTGAAAAAGTATTTTTTCTGTGTTTTGATATATTTAACTTTGAATTTACTCTGAGTTTTTAAGAACATCTACATGATATGTTAATTAAACATAGGAAACTACATGATTTACACCAAAAAAACTGCAAAATACATAGCCTAATATCATAAAAGAAACTGGTGATAAATCCGTCAAAAAAGGTAGAAATAGAGAAAAAGTAATTTGGGAACTGCCACAAAAGTAGCACTGCATATTTATGGGTTAAATTAGCAGCATACATAATTTTTTCTGTAATTATTGCTGTTATTTATATTGAAAATGAAAATAATCATTAAAAAGAGCTGTAAAATAGCTTTTTACTCTTGTGACTGTTTTTGTTTTTAACTCAAACCATCCTTTCTTGAGCTTTAAAACTATAGATTCAACAAAATATACAAATCCTTGTCACTAATTTCCTGGTTGTGGTTGATGGTTATGGTGGGTTATGTGAAACATTGTAGAAGTATTATGAATGTGACTACCAGCAAAAAACCTTAAATTGGAGTAAATTGAGCTTGATCAGCCTTTGCGTGCAGATTAGTTGGAAAATAAGAACCATATGAGTTTTCCTGTTGCAGCAGAGATTGTTTGAAGGCACGTTAGAGTGCATTTGCTTTACTTACCATCGACTAGACCACTGTACATGTTAACATCACCATGACAATGCTGAAACAATTTATTGCGCAGCTCTAATTGCAGCAGAAGATTTTACAAGGATAGTCATTTTCTCTTTTAACTGCCCCAAGAAATGCTCTGAAAAAAGCAACATAAACACTGAGCTGAGGTATCTTTATAACTTAACAAGTTGAAAGTAGAAACCTTTTGCAACCCTGACACTTTCTTTCATTAATTCCTGCAGTTTTCTTTTGTTTTTTTTTTTTTCATGTTGCTGTCTTTCTTGCAGCCTCTCATCAAGCACATCGTAGCATCTTGCAACACACGATTTCTTTGCTGTTATTTATTTATTTCCTTTAATGGCAAGTTGCAATTTAGAGCCTTTTCACCCATGGACACACAATGTCAAATGTTAATGTATGTGCTTGCATAAATTCGTTGGAGTTTTCCTGTCAGACAGCGGCTGTGTGTGAATTTCATTACTGTCAGGAAGGTAAACAGCAGGCCAGTGGCAGTGCCAACATGGTTTTAATGCTCAGATGCTTTACTGCCACGAGTTCTGCAGGATGACCATGTGGCACCGGTGACATCGAGGAATACCTGTGAGGAGGCGGGGCCAAACGTGAGAATCCTCAACCATCTGTTTCTGTTTCACATTTAGAAATATCATAGACCCTTCTTCTATACACATTTTTGCAAAAACAGACAGTATTTCCTTTTCTTATTATAAATAGTTTGATACCAGTACCATCAGAAGTGAATTGCTGTTAACTGTGTACAACACCTGCCAAACAATGACATTTTTATGCACAAAATATTTGTATTTTGACCCTCAGTGCAAAAAAAAACTCTCTTTGAACTAATATATGTTTATGTTTGATTAATCTAAGTATTAAACCAATACTTATTATGTAGCCACACCTATAAAACACTACCAAGATGTAACTATGAGTGAAGGTGGGTTTGTTAAACAATCAGAACCTGTATTTTTCCCTCAAACACCGTCTGAAAAAGCTCCACGCTGCAGTATTTGATCATATCCACAGACAAGTTGATGTTCACAACTGTCATAATGTTTAAAAGTAGGTGGGTTTTTCAATCTGATCTGAAATGTTCACTTTTTTTGGCCCGTTTGGTTTGTGTATAATACAATGAGTTATCAACCTTTTCTCATGCTCAGTTTCTGACTAGATGCATTTCAATAAATGTGCTTTATGTGAATTTTTCATGGGAATACCAAAATTCATAATAATAATAATAATAATAATAAATATGCATAATGACAAACCTTTTTTCAAATTCCAACCTAACTACCTTTAACTTCTGTAATAGATAGATAGATAGATAGATAAATAAATAAATAAATAAATAAATAAATAAATAAATAAATAAATAAATAAATAGCAACAACTGTTCTACGTCTTCTAACATAATTATCTTGCTGCTTTTTGGTATCAACTTGACTTTTTTTTTTTGTTTTTTTATTTCTACTCCATAAAGCAGTTACCATTGGGTACAGTCAGATACTATTTCTAGTTTCACCTTCACTGAGGGTCCAAGTGAACCAAAACTATCTCTTAGTAACAAAGTAACTAAGTAACTTACTAACTAACTACATGTGATTCTCAGCCAAGGTAGTGGGAAACACTGGGGCGAGTGTTCAAGTCAGCTCAGTCTTGATTCATCCACCACAGATTTCAGTCTAAACTACTATAATCTAACCCAAATAAAATTTTAATATAACATTTAATTTTGGAAATTCTAACTTACAGTTTTGTGTTTCATCCTCTATTTGTAGCTGTAGTTGATGCATCACTATAACAACGGGCCATGGTGAAGAAGTCCTATGGTGCTGATGGAAATGCAACACACTGACCTGAAACCAGCAATGGAAAAGGAACATTACACAACTCTGCCTAGTTTATTTGCTCCAAAACAGTTTAAGGAATTACATTCTCTTTTTCACATTTACCTTTTCGTGACTTTTCAAAACTTTGCTTCAAATTTACTTGACAGTTTACAGGAAAACAGTTTTTCCCTGGTCGGCTCCACATTCTGCTTCTACTTCAATTTCATTTCTATTTTTTTTTTCCATCACTCCAACCCCTATGGACCCCCGCCCACCTCCTCCCTCTTTCCCCCTTTCCTCTCCACTCCCCTCCTGCCCCACCCCAGCGGTTCTCCCCTCCTTGCCGCTGTCAGTTCCGAACTTTTAAGGGAATTGGTTGCCTCTTTGAAATGCATATTCCCGCAAAGGCCCAACACTGGCATGTGTACACTGCTGAGTAATTGTGGAGGCCAAATGTTTAATTACACATGGCAGGCCGAGCAGCGGGAGGCCACACCGCAGCGGGGCTCAAACACAAGGGCCTAGCTTCTTTCTCCCTTTCCTCTCGGTCGGACGCGCCAATAACAACCACCGCCGCCGCCATCACAACCCCCCTATAAAAAAACATACTGCGAGTACAGACGGCGGGCTGAGGGGAGGTACAGGGAGGGGAGTGTAGGGATATTTGATTTCATGTTTGTGTTAAAAAGCAGATTTAACTCTCAAAGTCTCCTACAGTTGGTGTTAGCATCACCATTTCCAGAGTGCATACTTCTAAAGTGGATCTACCAAAGTGAAATTGCATGCCAAGACTTTATGCAACAATACTTCCCCTGAGCATCACACCTGAATGATGCATATACAGTACATGCACTTTTCCACAATGTGCTTAAGCTTTGCATTAGCCTTATGGTGGTCTTAAGTCTTCTCAGCAGGCCTGGGGTTTCTCCAGGTTCTGCTAATGGATCCAGACTGGTCCTGGGGAGCAGGGTGGAGGAGTTGGCAGGGGTAGGATGGGGGAGTGGGGAGACGCAGGGGCCCAACGTCTGTGACCCCCAGGCGGCTGGGGTCAGCTGAAGGAAGTGCAGAGCAGCAGGGGAAGTGGGAGCACCTGTGCAGGTCAGTGGCAGCCCGTCAAGCTTAACTAATTTTGAAATTGACCTCTGACCCCACTCCTTTCCCACGGTGCACTGGGGGCACAGGCTGAGAAAGGTCTGGTGTACTCTTGCAGCTTGACTCCTGCTTCTAATTACTGACTAGAAGAAAGTTGTTATCTGATTAGGCCTCCTTATAAAACCATATCATTGATTGTATCCTTTGCACAGTGTCGGTACAAATTAGCCCATTAACACACAACAGGGATGTGGCGAGTGATTTAATAAAATGAAGCTAAAGCCGATAATGGCTGCAGTTCCTTGAGTGGTTGACCTACTGTGAGGGATTAAGAAAGCCAGCTTGTGTTGGTACTGTGACAGGACTGTTGTGCGTGGATACTCCGTAAATCTAATGAGAGACAAATTACCCATTTTAAACACAAAAAGTAATGTAACTATTTAGATTCATCAATCAAAGTAATATATATTACTTCATTTGGTTACTTTTAATGTTTTAATCCTTAAAGACCAATAACTATTTTTGTCAAAACTTCAAAATTATTTCTTTGTCTTTCTCAAGTGATTTATCACCATTTTTTCTTTTTTTCCCCTTTTTTTTTTTTTAAACAATATTATCCGCTGCATTTAGCATTTTTCATTTAAAATCATGTACTTTCCTGTATTTTAATTTACTGACCATTTAGATGTTCATAAAAGCTCAGCGGTTATTAGATCACAGCAGAAAAAAAATGAAGAAAAAGGGACTTTTTCCATCAAAATATGTGATTAACTGAACATAAAACAAATGTCTTCAACCACTGTCATTTGCCAAACCAAATGGGTTTTACCGATGAATCAGTGTTGCAGAAGATGATGGTGTTTCCATGCTCTCTGTATTGATAGCATTAGTGGATCAACACTTATTAAAAATTCTAGATCAGTATATGATTTTGTTTGTTGATGAATGTTTGGGTCTTTATGTGTTAAACAGGCAATAAAGCTGCAATGTGCTAAAAATGATAAAATGGTGGTGTGTGAATGTTTTATTTACATTATTTTACTTAGTTTTAGAGAAGGTGATATGATGCCACAGAGAGGCAACTACTTAATAGATATGTAATTGATAAAAATCAAATCAGCAACAGATATAACATAGGGCGGGTCTTTTTAATAAGAAAATGCTGCTTATTAACACTCTCTTCTAGTATATGTCTGTTTGACCCTCTGTTCCCTCCATATGGTTACAGTTGATAGATTTACTCCTTGTACATTGGTTAATTTCACGTGTCAAGATCAATGACCTTTTCCCTCCTGCAGGAGCCTTTATGTGCACTACACATGTGTATGTGGAAACACCTGTTAACATCTATGTGTGCATACATTTAGGTCTACAGTACAGAGGGTGTTCTGCTGGTGTGGTCTGTGTCTGTGTGCCTACAAGCTGTAACATGCTCAAACAATCACATGATGATTAAACCGCGGTGGCCCCCCTCAGTTTTCAGCCAGTCTTGGTGTCATGTGGAAGCCGCCTGGCAGAAGCAGCACTGCCAGATGTTACGGTAGATTCAGACTGACAAATGCATTTGGTCCTCTTAATCAATATTGCAACTTGGTTTAAATGCTGTATAACAAGGCATTTATATACTGCTTATTATGTGAGTTTGTAAAAAAAATGTTAAAACTTTAATTTAATGCAAATGAAGTTCATCTATGTGCTATCAATTTCATCTCAATGCTTCTTCTTCTTCTTCTTGTCCAGAGCTGTATGGATGTAGTGTCTAATGGTCATCAGTAGAATAAGATACTCCAACATAGGGATGTAAAGGTATACTGTGGTACAAAGTAATTACATGTTTCTACTTTGAAATATTGAAAATAGCTGTAAATTATTCATAGAATTGTGTAATATAAAGAGCTCTGATAATCTGCCAAAGATAACAATGTATTGGTATGTCGATGTATATAGCAAAATTTTTGACATTAATCATCTGGGGATTTATGTGACACTAGAGGGAGTAGTGACTCACTATTGGTGGGGAAAACTAATGCCACTGGACCTTTGATCGAAGAAAGTGTCAGAAAGTGACCAGATGAAATGCAGAGAGAACAACGAAGAAATAACTTTAATTTAATTTGATTTAATTTAATGTAATTTAATTGACCCGGAAGTTAACGTCATCACACTAGAAGGTCAAAGTGCGCGAGGAGTAGAGAAATGATGATGTAAAAAAAAAAAAAAAAAGAAGAAGAAATGAGGACATTACACATGAAAGATGTTGTATTGTGTTTACACTTTATATTATTTTTTTTTGCTGGAGTCTAGACTGTTACTTACTTAGTACTTTGTGCACTGCAACGTGTATAATATTTAATCTATGGTCTTTGAAGACTATTTTATAGTTTGAGAGCTGGCGGAGTTAGGCTAAGCTAACTGTTGCTGTCTTCTGAAACAGGTTCTCCGTCTGCATGAAGGAAAGGTGAGACTCATCAGAGAAAAACTGCAGTCGACATCGGTGAACATCATTGAACCTATTCTGCTGTGTCTGAAGAGGTGTTTTCCTGCTGGACATCCCTGTTACAGAAGACATTGGCCTCAACGCGGGATCTGTGTAATTCCTGGACACTCGCTGATTTGATTGGTAGGACCCTCCCTCCATTTCAGCTCATGACTGTGTTGCAGTTCTTTATGTAGTGGTGTACATAAATATTATTTCCACAGGAGTCCGTGGAGAAAAGGTAATGGATGTTTATCTGAAAGGAAGTTTAAGAATACTGGAAAATACTGTAAATCGTGTGTTTAAATACAGCAACATTCAGTGCAGTAATGCAAATTTCATAGGTATTTGTCCTTACACTGTCATTGGTTTCAGGTTCTGGCTCTTTATTTGGAGTCAGATTTTAGATTTATACTTTGGTAGGTCACTGTGTCTGTATAAAACCAGAATTTAGCACAAGAGTTCTCATATCTTGATAGAATATGTAAAAATGGGCATAAGGACAAATTGATGTATTGGTTTCTATCCGTGCTATCTAAGGAGCATCTTGAGTGAATTGTCACTTGTGCTTGGTCACTGTGATCTCACAAAACAAGTTTCTTGGGATGTGAAATACGGAAACAAAAATTAATTATATAGATTTCATGGTTAATCTAAATTAATGACATATACTATCATTGGCCAAACAAATATCTACCACTATAATTATCGTACAGTCAACTGCAGTTCTCTCACACAACATTGACACTGCAGGTCCTAATACTCAATTTCAATTAATTGCTGAAATGTGATGTTTTGCGTGGTTATTCACAATGTAATTCAAATGTGGTTGCCATCAGACACATGTGTGAACTGTCTATGGTCCTGAAATTACCCACATGCATAGTTGAAAGTGTGACATCACACGCAGCACACTGTTGTCAATCGGGATATTAAATGAGGCTGGATACAGGAGGCTGGATTTAACTGGAGCCTCACTCTCTAATGGAAGCAAATCATAGCAAGATGGTAACTGTTTTATTTTGGAAGCTCACTTTAATATTAAATGTTTTTAGTTTCTGAACTGGCTGTAGTCCGAGTCACCTTACAAGAGTTAAAAGTCGCTAAATACTTGAAAATGTGGAGTAAGGCTCCCATGGTGATTAATTCCCCTGCATTGTGAGGACGAGGATTAATTTTAGGCTGTGTTTTAGGGTGGGCTGACCACTACACTTTCTAGTGGAGGGCACCTGAAGGATGGTGAACAGTAGACAGCAACATCCGGTAGCAGGCTTATTTTTCATCCTAATTGTCAGCGCCCTTTGTCAAGGTGCAGGGCCAGCCAGAACGCTTGGCATTCTTGACTTCCTGCCAACTCTCTCCCTCTTTCTCTCTCTATCTTCCTCCACTCCCTCTTCCTTGAACTGATGGAATTTTTTTCCTTGTTTGTTGTTGCCATGGTGAAGGGACCGTTGCCAGACGTGTTGTGTGTTGACACATCATCTGCTCAGCGACTTGGGACATAAATTCCACAATGATGGTGAATCTGAGGTGTTGACAGATGGAGAGGGGGATGTGAAAGTCCTGATGATGACCTTTGACCTTTAATAGACACATTATAGGCATTATATGAAGATTCAGACAAAAAATGGGCAAAAAATATAGAAAAACCTTAAAAGCAAAACATGTACGCCTTTAACTATTTTAAATCTATAGAATATCTCTAGAAGAAGGTTGGTACATTGGTCTGCTTTACATTTCTGTCTCAGGAAGGGCGTAATAGAATATTTCAAAATTTGACACTGATGTTTACTGGGATGGAAGGAGGAACTGAAACTCAAATATCAAGGTCGCTGTGACTGTCACTGCCCATCTGTAGTAGATGAATGCATCTCTTTTCCTCTAATGTGACACAAAAACATATCACTTAAAATCATAAATCAGCTGAAAATGTGAAAATTTTTTGTGGACAGAGTTTAAAGGTCATGATAAGTCACTAAAATAATTAGCGAGAGCTACTCATTGAGAAAACAGCAACAACTTATGGATAAAATATAGTGGACAGCTGTGATTTAACTTTTTGTCTAATTGACGGCTCCTAATCATAACAAAATTTCAGATTTAGGATGGGATTTACGCTGTGCCAACACAACGGGTTCACTAGCTGAAAAAATTCTTCATAAGCATAAATTACAGCTTAAATGTTGCAACCAAGTAGGTGGGACAAACTTGAAGAACGAGAGTGAATTACACTAGGTGTCGTCAATACAGCATTATACTATGCTATGAGGCGGCTATAAATTGGACACAAGACATTAATGTTTTACTCCTTGCAAGCAAATTCTGGGATTAGACCGTTTTGTAATATGTGATCTTACTATGTATTAGTAACAATAATGTAGTGAAGTTAAAATTTCACCATATATGACCCTATTCTGTAATAGTAGTCATGTAATTGTTGATGTTTTTTACCAGCTGTACGTAGATGTTGTTAAATTATCACCTCATCATAAAACTTGTCCTAGCTCAAGTAAGTTTTTGTTTTGCAAAGAAACGTTGGCTACCTTTAACTGTTAACTTCCAAAGTTTCAAAGACAAATGGACACAAGATACAAGACACAGATATAAACACTTCCTTAACCAATAAAGACCCAAAAGTCCACTGGAGACCAAAGCATCTATTGATCTAACATGTTTAATACCTGCTGAACCATTAATCTGTCAATACATGTAAATAACTGAGGTAAAATGCAGTTTGTCATCTTTCATGGTCATCAGATATGACCCATTTGGATGTTCAGAGTCTCCATAGTAAACGTGGAAAACACCGTCATCTTCTGAACATTGATTCACCAATAAGACCTGTGTAGTTTGACAAATGATAGTGATTGAGGCACTTGTTTTATATTCAGTTGATGATATATTTTGCTGAAAAAGTCATTTTTTCTTCAGTTTTCTCAGTTTTCGGATATAATAACCCTCAACTTTAATTTGAGCTTTTGTGATCAGTAAATTCAGTATAGGAAAATATCAGATTTTCACTGAAAAATGCAAAATGCAGAGGATAATATTATAAAAAAACTGTGGTAAATCACTTAAGATAGGTTAAATAGAGAGAAATTCATTTTGGAGCTGCCACAAAAGTAGCCCTGGGTCTACATGAGTTAAGACACTACCAGTGCCTTTCACATTTCTAGAGCATTATTTTAATTAATTTGGATTTTGCACTGCAGTATTTGAGATGAACCTTACATGTCTGTGGTGCAACCAAACATCAACACAGCTTTAGTGTCATTCGAACAAGTCTTGTCTTGTTTAATGTGGACTTAACACCTGAAAAATGAGGCCAAAGATGAGAATGTGTAAATATAAATGTGTATCTAGTTAATATCCAATAGGTAAATCATATCATAACAGGAAAGCACCATGAAATGACACACTGATCAACGTGACAGGTTCATTTATGTAGATAAAACTAATAACCTCAACTTTTCTTTGTAAAGTTGTTGTCATTGCTTTCTTTTCCTGTGTCATGACTATATCCACACTCTCCTTGTCCTCCTCAACTTTGGATTTTTCCTGAATAACCACTGTTGTAACACAGTAATCATTAGCTTAGCTTCATTGTTTACAGCTATTGCAATGCAGGTCGACAACACGTGCTGATTATTTTTTTGTACTTTGACTTTTGCCATAGCTTGAAATTTGGTACATTTTATCACCCCACAGTCTGCATATGTGTCATACCCAAGTTAATTACAATTCTGTTGCACAGTGTGGCTTTTGATAACTTCTGAAATCTGACAGTTTATAAGAACCTATAAAAAGACTCACAACAGGCAACTGGGCCTCATTGACACTGAAAGGCTTCTGAATATTAACTTTCTGATTCACACATTCTTCTAAATGTGTGATCTTGCTTAAAAAGGAATTCAGTTAGATTAGAACAGATTTATTTTGCTCATCTAACAAATAATAACCCATAAAATGAATTATGAATGCCCCATCACTTAACATGAAATATATTGCAAATATCATATAAATATCCATGTCTATAGTACTAAATGCCTAAATTGGAGCAGAAAATAACATCAGCATTCCAACTTAACCCTTTCAGTAACAGTGTAAGGCAAAAATAGCATTGTAGTAATCAATAACCACGTTATTAGAGGTTACTATACTCACATCTGTTCATGCAGAGCCCACACAACATTTCCTCATTTGGAGTAATGAGAGTACTTCTCTTATTTTTCCTATTTTCATCTCTTTTTCATTTTTGTAATCATTTAACCTTTATTTCACTCTGAAGCCTCTTGAGAGTCATTATCTCTTCTCCAGCATAAGGTGGGGTCACATAGTTATGCAGCGTATAAGCACATACACAGCATTAATACACCAGGTTCACATGAAGACGATAACAAAACAGGATCTGAGAGATATGAAAAGATCAAACTTGAGTATATAAAACAATTACATTCCCTATGAAACTTTTCTAATGGCAGCATTCCAGCTGTTTTTAAGTTGTGACTGTAAATTTTTCTGCATGCAATGTGCATAAGAATAATGCAGTTTTAACAAAATCATCAAATACATAGGATCTGTGTAGTAATTTAACTGTCAAGGGTTACTATATTAAAACCTTTAAGGGGAAAACGGCTAAATGAACAAAAACGTTGTTGAGTTTTGTGGTGTTGTTTATTAAACACAACGAGGCAGTAGAACTAAAGTACTAGAGTTAGGGTCATGACAGCCGATCGATTTACTAAACTCTGCTAAACTTAGGGTTTATTCATTGAGAAACTTTAGCTCTAATTCTTGCTCTCTAAAAGCAAAGCCATTTTTCTGAGCTGACATTTTGGAGGTATAGCATCAGTAACACAAATGCACACACTCAGACAAACACACACCTCCTTTATTTCCCACAACCATAACCCCTGAATCCCAGCATTCTCCCGTCATTGTTCCTCCACTGCTAGTCATTACCATCATAAAAGCAGCAAGGATATGCATGGTTTCATTCACAAAATCATCTCCCAGTGTATGTGTGATGAAATCTAGGGAGGACTAGGAAGAACGGGTGTGTAGGGTAGTGGTAGTGGTGGTGAATGGAGGATGGGTGGGTGGGGGGTGTACTGCCCCAGGAGCAACACTAAATGAAAACAGCAGTTTCAACCCAAAGCGTGTTCACTCAAGCAGGAACTCCCAGAACAAAGGGGTTGTTGTGTGTTTTGAGCCGCCTCAGTGTCGTACGGAGGCCTTGACCTCGGCTGGGCTTGACCCCAACCTGTAAGAGAAGGGGTTGTTTATTTGGAAATGACACATTACACCTCATGTGTTGCACGACAAAGCAGCTGTCAGTCACAGCAGCTCATGAGATCTTTGATTATGGGGCAGCTTTCAGTCTTGTAAGCGGCTAAATTTGATCATTGTGTTGGTGGATGTTTCGGCTCACCAAAGTCGTTCAGACAATCCGTGAATACTGTCTGATTTTGTGGGAACACACTGACTGTCTGAAGGCAACACACTCATCTGTTGACACCAGCTGCATGTTTTCAACAATATATGTATTACTGGTGTGTTTAGTTCTGCTGGGGTTCCCTCTTTGGACCAGACTTTACACTGGAATCTGTTCGTCATACGGGAGACTTGTTTTTTTATGTCCAAGGCTCAGATTGTCTGAAACGTCCACTAGGTTTGTGGCCTTGTGTCGTATTTTTTTTTTTTTTGTTGACTTGCTACTCAGTCCAAATTTATCACAAAAACAACAAAGCTGTATGAACCTGTTGCATTTGTATGAATAAGTGCATGAAAGAATAGAAAGTAACATAGATAGATAGATAGATAGATAGATAGATAGATAGATAGATAGATAGATAGATAGATAGGTACTTTATTCATCCCAGGGAAATTTACAGGTATTGTCTCTAAATGGGGACAATTCTTAGAGGGAGGAAGTTGGGGACTGATATGATGGGATGACCAATTTTTCAGATGTGAGGCCTTTACACAATGAAGATATAATGAATAAATGATAAAGTACAAAATATTTACTCGTGAATATTCTTCATCAGTTATGCAAGATTACGATTATTGCAGCACTTGTTCAGTTAAAGATTTTAATGTATTTCTGTTAGACTGTTCAACAGAAATAGAAATGGATTAAGTCTTGATCACTGCCTCCAGTTGTGTAAACTGGCGTCTGTCCAATCACATTTGACCATCATGTGTTGCCAGGTAAATCAAATCTGCCTTGAGGCCTTCAGAGTCAACAGTGTAGCCTCTGGAGCTTCAAATAAATTGAATAAGCCTGTTATTTTAACCAGTCAGATTTCACATTGGCCACACGGCGGTGATCTAGAAGGCGCACAGTAATGAGAGCATTTTCATGTCATTTGATTGGACGGTCAAAGAGCGACTAGTCTGAACAACCTCAGCTAGCAAACCACATAGCGACTTGCATAAGATAAAATATACTGGTTTAGACTTAATTGCTGTTTTCAACCCGAACTGGCCAACAAAGGAGAGGAAATGGTCACAGAAATAGATACACTAAAAATATAAAGTAGTTTTGGTGAATATAAATTATTTTAATGAACATTTATATGATTTTGTCATTTTATTCAGTGAATATTGATGATTGCACTTGAGATGATGTATGTGGTGCATCTCTGGCTGTAATGTTGTGTTCATAGGGTTTCTTGCTTTAGTAATGGCATTTATTCACACAATATGAGATTCCTGTCTGCATGGCAATGCTCTGTTACAGTGTGTTTTTTGTTTAGTATTGATTTTATAGTATTGATATAACAAGGTGGATTAATAAGCCTTAGGCCATTTGTTTCCAGTCTGAGTCCTTTCAGTGTAATACAAAACACTGAATTAGCAGTAGAAGTTTCATTCATATAAAACCAAGTTATGATCTGAAAATGGCAAAGGTAAGACAAAATTATGTCATATTGCAGGCTTTGTTTTTTCATTTCTTTGACTTTTTCAGTGAGTTTTAGTTGTAGAGAAATAATAGGCCTACTTGTACTGTTGGATCTGCTTTGTGTTAGCTTAGCGGTGCAAAGATTGTTGCATTGGTCTTCTGTTTTATGACATATTCATGACATGCACTGGTCTCACAGTGTTTGCTTGTTTTAGATATTTGCCCATTGAAGAGCTTGTTGTTTGAGTTGTGTTCTGTTGTCAAAAAATTGGTTTTATTGAGCTGTTAACTGATGATCTTCTGGTTTCGTGGATATATAGCATGTGCATATTACTATAAGCGTCACGTAGTACGCAGTTGTGGCTGCCACAGGTAATTGTCATTGTGTGATTTTAATTAAATAAGGTAATTAGATTTCTAGTTAAAACTAAGCCAGAATTGGTGGTATTCTAAGTTGTGTTGCTGTCTTGGCTGTTGAAGATGACAGTGAAATGACCTCTGCGTGGCGTCACATGGGGAGCTCTATGCTCTAGTTGACTTTGAATCACGTGGCTGGTTAGTTCAACTGTAAGTACTTTCTAAGTGTGTTTTAGCTGCTGTCCACTTTACACCGACGAGACCGGCCCCCCACTACCCTGAAAGACTCTGAACATGAGGTGCCACTCAGTGCATGCTGAGCCTTCAAGTCTGCTGGGAAACGCTGTGAATTTAAACAATGCTTCACCCATGAGGAAAGGGGGTGCAGAGAGGCGCCTTGTCATCCTGAGAAGGGGGGCAACAAGAATCAAATCAAGCCACAGTGACAGAATAAGGCTTTATATGGTTTTATTATTAAAAAATGTGTCCTGCAGGTTGTTGTTTCGTGCAACACCTATCAGCGTCCACCTTAAGGAGTTTCAACATCAAGACATTTATATGGACCGGCTCCTGCAAACACTTAGACAAATGCAATTTCAGTTTATCGGGCAGAACATACTTTAGCAATCATCTCATTTTCCACTTGGTCTCCCCTCTCACGTATCCCAATCTATATTATTTTCACATGCCAATATGGTGATCATACAGTTCATCCACCGGAGGGGAGAGGGATTTGCATACAAGTCTTCATGGTGAATGTTGAAACCATGTTATCAGTATGGGAAAATAAAAAAACACACACTGACGCAAAGCACTTGGATTTATATATACAGGAGTACCTTTGTTTTAAATGATTTCACAAACACAGGACAGTGATTTAACGGGGTACAGAAAGGGGAAGTCAGTAGAAAAACATGTCACACTATACCTCTTAAACACTGATGTAAAGTGCACTATGCAAACATAATATGCATTTTCATATACAGACATCAGTATACATATATAGCGTGTGAGTCAGTATTATCTATTGTCACTGTGCGCTTATCATACTAGAACATAAAAATGGCAAGAAAAAATCTTTAAAAAATTGAGAGCAGGAAAAAACTGTTCCAAGCAGTTTAAGATGTTTCCACGTACACAGATATTACCGGCCCACTTGCACAATATATGCTAGTTTTTTATGATAATTAGAAGAATATGCAACCTCTTGAACCTTGATTGATTGACAGCTGCCATTAAGCACAATTTATTGTGTCTTTTTTGTTGTGTAAGACTTGGTTCTATAGGAAGACACGGTTGTTGAAAATTAATGAGCATGTTTCATATGCAGTGGATATTTCAAGGTGATTTACAGGGTTAGAAAAAGTTGAGATTTAGGGGGATTCTATTGTACAAATCAAACATAATATTCATAATGATCTTTTCTTTATTGTTTATGTCTATAATGATACTCCACCATGTTTGTGCAGTTGCTCAGAAACAACTTCTTCATATTTTTTTTTCAATTTTATATCAGGAAGCATCCAGCATTACCATCACCCATTTTGTCATGGACCAGAATATCTATTACTTTAAATAAAAAGCACACAAGCACTAGTGTAATGAGAGACTTAACACATTTTTGTTCTTTTTGTTTGGTTGTCAAAGTTTGTTCCAATCTGACAAAACAGCCCTGATAATATCATCAAGGCTACCGCATTTTGGGCCCAGTTATGTCAAACAGAAAGTCTGCATTATTAGTCCCACTGGTTAAAATCAGACACTGGCAACACTTGATTTAAGATTTGATTTAATGCAGAAAAAGTCTGCGATCTCAGAAGTCCCCCTTTTCATAGAACACTAACCCAAAGAAAAATTCCTTACAGTTAGTGTTATAACAAGAGTAATGCCAAAATATATGTATCAGACTTAATTTGAAAGGACATATCTCCTGTTAAGTGTTAAACATAGGGCTAAAACACAACGTGAAGTACACCAGTTCAATATGCTGTAACTCTGACCCCTTTTAAATGGATGTCTGGGTGGAGGTTGAACTGAAACACCAATTTTTTAACCCTATTCTGTTGCTAAAACAGGACGGAAACTCCAGTCAGACTGTGCTGTAGATTATTAAGGGTGTGTTTAAGTGATTAAATATTGCTAATCTTTGCATCATTTGCTTTTTGTTAGTAATTTCATTAATTGTGGAAATAATTTTCTTGCGAACGTAGACATAAACGGATAAAAATCAGCTTGAATTTTGGTTGAAAGCAGCAAATATACCAACAAATATCCCATGTTCAACTGAAGGCATCATTTAATTATACACACAGATAGATGGACTTAACATGCACTTCATACTACATACTGATGCCCTCACAGGTACATTCCACATTCGCAGAGCATTAAAACTCTCTTGCAATAATTAATGGAGAAATGCAGATAATTGCCTCACACTTCTCTCCCAGCAGCTTCAGCAGCGCACCTTCTGACAATCAAACCAAGCCGTTGATCGTTTCAATATGTATGCTTGTTTAAATATTTCACTTGTGATATGTAATATGCAGGGCGAGTGCGGTGCTGAAACAACCCCTCAGATGGTGAGCTTGATAATTGGAGGGTGCAGTTTCCTCTCCCTTCCCTTGCTCCCTTCCTTCTCCCTCTGCAACCCCTCTTTCGTTCGCTTTTGCACACCTTGCAGACCCGCATTTACCGCTGACTTCTGAATGCCTTTGTTAAACAGCCATTTACACCCGTGTCCCGTGAATACATTTCCTCGGGGGTGAATTCCATAATTTTTCATGTGCCAACGTGATGGATCGTCCCGATTTTAGATCCCAACTTTGACAAGCAGCCGAGGAGGGACCACACCACTATGGAGTGGCCTTTTGTTTTGCATTGCAGCCCATTTACTGATAGACTATAAATCTTCCCCATGCAAATTTTATCTCCCCTAAGTGTATGATGCTTCCTGAAGGTTAACATGGATTGTGATGGAATTTAGCATTTTAGCCACAGAATAGCGTCCGTGCTTGTCCTCGTGAGAAAATAAGCCATGCAGATAAACCGGCAGTACAGTCAGGGATTAGTGACGATGAGTGATTTTATGTTGGTTGTTACAATTTGATGGCTCTTCCGCTGTAAACGCTTGAAATAAAACCCATTAAAGTTTTTAGTGTACACTGTCGCTGCACTCTCCCGTACTTTTACAAAACTGCCCCAAAATTGCCCCTTCAGGATTCCTGCGAGCCATTATGTGTGCGTGCATCGCTATGTGATTAAAATGAACTCGGCAGCTTGAGTACCTGCGACTGGCGAGGCTGCGCGGCGGCAGAAGGAGGCACAACAAAAGCAGGCGGGCCATTCTCCCTCTGATAAACAGACATAATTCAAATGTCAGCATTTGAATGTCATCCTCAAAGAGCCCTCTCCATCAGCGCTCGAGTCATTACAGACGATACGGGGGGAAAAAAAGGAGGGGGACATTGTTTCATCTGTTTGAGCTTTCTACCTCTCTAATTATTAAAGCGCCTTTCTTCCTCTCCCCCTCTTTTGAAAACGCACACAGGGAGAAAGAGATTAGAAGTATTGTTGCCTTTTGACAATTCTATTTTTCCCCCCTCTCCTCGCCATACAGGTTGAGTTTTAATTTGTGGCCGTCGAAGAAACAGAGCCCAGATGGCGAGACGCAACTCGTCATCCCTCCGTCTATCGTTCCCTTTGCCTCTCTCTCTCTCTACACCCCCCCCCCCCCGCCCCCCCCGTCAGAACTCGCAACCGGATAACAAAGATATGCAGATGAAGGGGCCGAGGCGGCAAAAGCTCTGGATCGGCGCCAGAGAGATCGTCTCTCACAATAGCGGGGAACAAATTGATGTGTCCTGCAAACTGTGCCACAATAGCAGCGGGGTTACTCGACGGGCCTGCCAAAAGCGTCAGTCTACCATGCCAGGCGGTGTGCCCCCGGTGGCAAAGTGAGGACATCAGCTGCTGAGCGATTGCCAGAGGCCTGTGACACAATATGTAGCATCAGTGTCAACGATGTCATTAGACACAGGACGACGCTGCCAGCAAACTCATTAGCCTGAGTGGAAGTGACCCAACTCTTCGTATAGCCACAATACGAGTAACAAATGCGCTTCTAGAGGACACTTTGAATGCTTTGATAGTTTTCGAGTGCTGCGATTTCTCATAGTTTTGAGGTTCAGGGGTCATTTTGACAAGATGAAGCATGCATTATAGGACTATAGTGTCCCACCTATTAAACCAAGTAATATCTCTATCATTCCATGATGCAAGCTGTAGAACATGAAAGTGTACTGCTGAAAGTTCTGATTAAGTCATTTGGTGTCACTTTGGAAATTGTTGCTTTTGTTTAACAGTCACTTTGGCAAGAGAGTGACTTCACTGACTACTTCAGCATCAGTGGTGAATAAAGAGGAAGACATTTAGAGCCTAGATTTGGAGTGTTAAATAAGGATGGAGGTTATCTGCTTTTTTCTACTGTCTGTATCAACAGGGCCTGACCTGAGAATTTGATTGATAAAGTTGTGTAAAATTTCAGACACTTTTTCAGTTAAATTTTTCCGCTGGTTTTCTGGAGCCACCCACTCCCAGATGCCCCTAGTTAGACTATATTTGACAGGATATCTGATGCTTCTTAATCAAAAAATAAACCCTTGAACAGTATTTAAGTAGATATATGACTATTTGTGCTGTCAGTGTTGTGATTGGTGTTCTGACTAAAAAAATTAAGCCCTACTTCATCTACTGTACCCATGGAACCTAATGATGGAAAAAATATGAACAGCAGTCAGTGGCATTTTGTCACAATTTACTCTTATGTTTGTAGTATTAGCTGGATTGAAACATGGTTAAGATAGTTTTTAGCAGCTCAGTGTACTGCATGTGTTGTGATCCATCTCACGGATTCCAAAATCATTATCTTTGTATATTTCACCTTGTTTTTTGAGAGCTGTGGAAAAAGTATTAAGAGAGGAAGACCCCCACAGGTTTGGTCATATTGAAGCTACAGAGACATCCTCAAGGACTCTGAACTGAAAAAGTTGACCACAGTGACTTTCATGTGTATCGGTTTTGTATGTTACGTGGTGTCAGTCTGATACTTCAACAATTTACCACAAACTATGACTGTTGACAAGTAAAATTAGCCTTTAAATTGAAAATCATATGTGTATATGATTGATGATTCATACATGCCAGCTCTCCTTTGCCATGAATGACATCAAGTTTGAGGAAATCATAACATTTGGAACTTGGCTAATGACTCATCACTTTACTTGGACTTTTGTCTCTCGACATTGAATGATTTGATACTTAAAAATTTACATTGAAAAAGTCAATTTTCCCAACCATAGATGGATTACAGTTGAATGTGAGTCAGTCATACTTTTGCCAATCCTCCTTGTACATGGCAGACAAAAGCACATTGACAAGTGCATGACACCTGTTGCAAAACATTGGACAACTTAATATCCTGCATTATCACTATTACTATTATTATCACAATTTGATTTTAAAGAATAGGTCATGGATTAAAAACTGCATTTCATGCTGCTCAAAGGGTCCACATGGATACTTGAGTCATACTTGAGGTTGAGAGAAGAAAAAAAAATTGAGGCCAACTATTGCTTAAGCTTAAAAAATAATACTTTAACCCATAAAGACCCAGTGTGACTTTTTTGTCAGTTCCCAAATTAATTTTTCTCTCTATTTAACCTCTCTTAAGTAATTTATCACCATTTATTGAAATATTATCTTCTGTATTTTGCAAATTTTCAGTGAAAATCAAGTATTTTCTTATATTTGTCTGATCATGTAGATGTTCATAAAAGCTCAGATTAAAGTTGAGGGGTATTATATGAAAAACAGAGAAAACTGAAGAAAAACAGACTTTTTCAGCAAATCTATCAATAACTGAGCATAATCCAAGTGTCTTCATCCATTCTCACTGATCCAACTCCATGGGTTTTACTGGTGAATCAGTGTTGTAGACGAGGACAGTGTTTCCACATTCACTACGGAGCCTCTGAATGTCCCAATGGGTCATATCTGATGACCACGAAAAGATGACAAACTGCATTTTACACCAATTATTTACATGGATTGATAGGAGTAGTAGATCCGAAGTTATTAAGCAGTTTAGATCAGTAGATGCTTTTGGCCACTGGTGGATGTTTGGGTCTTTATGGGTTAATAGAAAACTTTGCATACACCATTTTTGACATCGTCCCAATACTCAAAGTGCATTGAGGACTGTTGCTGTGTTGCTTTTGAAATGAAACCTAATACTCAGGCAAGGTTAATGGAACTTCCACTTACTTTTAGGCTTAGAAAAAATAAAGAGTAAAAATACATGTGTTTGATTTAATTTTAAAGGGAGCATCTTCCAATGTTGGTGTCATGTGGTTAAAACACAACCAAAACTACAAAGTACAAACAGGGCTCAAATGTAACCCTGACCTCCACTTTTAATGCTAAAGTCTAAAAATGTGAAACTGCACAAGGTACCTGATTACAATCGCAGAGACAAGATGAAATGTTCAGACTCATACAGGTTTTTGAAATTGACAACTTGACTGTATCCATCATCAGGAAACTGACGTGTAATCAACTCTGCAGAGCACAAATGAAGGTCGTTTTTTCCAACTCTCTTGAGCATCTAGACAGGATGCTCAACTAGATCCTAGCTGGAGTCTGTACAGACCTGCAGGGACCCTGGTCAGCCCCGGTGGGGCCCCTGGTGGGCTCTCTGTTGTCTCTGATGTGTATGAGTCCCCTAGCATTCTTACAATCAGCACAAATCAATATACATGCAACAAACATGCAGTATCCCGATGTGATGAATTGCTAGGTTGGATAGCGACTAGAGAGAATGAGTGTCTGTGGGGGGGTGGGGCTGAGGGATGGAGGAGGTAAGGAGAGATAATCATATCTCCACCCTCAGTCAATAAGCCTACGCCTCATTACCAATGCATGAGGGAGGGCTGTGGGGGGAGGGCGCGGAGATGGAGACAGTATGCACTCACATACTCATGCTGTCATTACCTTAAATTAGCAGCAGAACATGATTATCCCTAACGTAATGTTTCACTATTCATATATGGAAACACTCTGATGTCATCTACACTTAAACTGAGGAGGAGGGAGCGTATTGGACAGAGGCGATCCTTGTCATTATGACTTGGATGCACGAGGACACGTGTAAATGTAGTAATGCACAATATCATGAATTGCGCTAACATTGTCCTCAGTGCTCATAATATTTATCAGTTACCAAGTTTTCAGATGATTCAGTGGAATTTCATGCCAAGTTTTGAAATATTGCAAAAAGACAAACTTGGCATTTCAACTCATCCGGAGTGAGTAAAATACATCTTAATGTCTATATAATAGCTGGTTGTAAAAAGGATAAATAGACTACACAAGCCAGTCTGTGTGTTAATTATTCATACTTCAATTATGCTATTTCCATCTGTAATTAAAGGTTTAGTCTGTAATCTTTAATGGTGAAAATGCTGTTTAGAACCAATGAATACCGTCTCATCCTAACAGACATCAACAAACAGTGTATTGTCGTAATGTGTTTTAACACTGGACGTTACCTGCTTTAAAATGAAAGAAGGAAGAAAACTTAAGTCTGAACTATTCTGAATAAAGGGCTGCTACATTGTTTTTATCATACCATACATCGTAAGGGACCAATTTGTCAACCCCCTATGCTCAGTCACTCAACAAAACATGTACTTTTAGACCATACTTTCTAAGATTGCGATTATATTTTGTATAGGTATTTCACTCATTTGTTTAGGTTTTATGCATTGCTGTTGCTTTGGAGTTACTAGTGTGTATGAGCAGTAATTTCACTCCTATAATCAGTTTTATTGTCTATTTTGTACTTATGTTTGGAATGGCTTTTTTTTGAATGTGAATAGTTTTAGTGGTAGTTATTTGTGATCATATCTGAAGTTAGATCACCCTAAGTCCTACACATTTGACCATTAATCAGGATTACTTATCAAATGTAGTATAGGTGTTTCATTTTTTTCGTTTCAATCACTTTTACTGAAGCAGTTCTTAAAAATATGTGTAAAATACAGTACATTGATGGACACAACCCAAGTATTGCTTATATTGTGAGCTAGAAATGATAGTTATGGCTCAGGCTCTGTGAGACTTTCTTCAGTTAAGTTCTATTCTGCTGTTTTTGGTTTGTTTCAGTGCAAGTACAAAAATAATCAGACCAAACAAAAATCAGCATCAAGAACTGAACTGAACTGAAATGTTTCCATGTGATGTATCTCATGTGGAACAGTAGTAGAGGGGACTGTTGACAATTTGTAGATATTTGTTTTAAGATGCAAGAGGTCAGAGATTAAAACATGACTTAAGGATAATAATATATGTGGAGTGGCATTGGAATGTGATAAATTTACATTAAGGCACATTTTGTCATAAGTGAAACATCATTTTACATATAACCATTTTCCTGTGTAGGCATATGAGGCATCCGCACGGACCATTCATGAACAAAAACAATTTCAGCCATGTCTCTGAAAACTTGCAAATTTTTCTTGTGCAATTGCTCATCACTTGTACAACCTCTGTGCTTTTCTTGTCTACATGTTGAACCAAAAGATGCTTCGGGGCTTTAGCTCTCAGAACTTGCAGGAGCCTTTTCCCCTGACACTTCAGAAGGAACGCCAATTCTTCCCCCAAAGGGCCACTGATCCTAAAGTCCCAAGAGCTTGGCTCCTTCAGCCAGATTGACAGATACAATAGTGGATGCCTCTCATCCCATGGTGACAGCCTATTAGGGCAGAAAGCCAAAGGGAGACCAGGAAACTAGCCAACTAGCAGCTGACTTATTAGCGCGAGGGTAGTCTGTACGCTGCTGCGCTGATATGCAAATGTCACAAGGTCCTCCGCTCCTTCCGCTCCTCCCGCTCCTCCTGCTCCTCCCACTCCTCCCACTCCTCCATCCTCCATCTCCTCGTACCTTCCATCCCCGCCCTTTGCCTCCTCCCCTTTACCTCCACTGCTCATCAGCTTCGCTTACGCCCTCATCACTTCTTTTCCTCTTCCCCTCCCTAGATCACTCTGAAGGGCAGGTCCCCTTCCTAATTGATCTGTGGAGATTTCAGCTAACCTTCTTCCTTTTGCAAAGAGAGATGAGAGCGAAGAGATTAGAGGTGGAAAATGGGGAGGAGACAAGAAAGATGGATGGGTCCTCTTTATGCCATTGCTGATATAGTAAGCCTACAACACAGTAGATCCATTATGTAAACAATATTGAAAAAAAATGTTTTTTAATAAGCGCCAGTGTGTTCTTGGCTTTTTGTACATTGTTTCCAAGGATTTGGCTGGAATATGAATGACTCTGTGGCAACAGCATCTCTTCATTATTATGAGAGAAGAGGATGATTTAAGATCTAATGTGCTACTGTTAATAAACAAAAGAGGAAGGGGAGGGAAAAAGAGACGAAAGACACAGAGGATGTCCCTGAACAGCTTTGGCTTTTGCCCCTTTAGAAACCAGCGTGGTGATAAGCGGAACCATTATCAGGCGATCGATGAAGGGGGGACCGTGATTAATGTCACCCACAGCCGTATGTCCCAGGGCTAGGCCACAGGGACTACTACCGTCCCCTCTCAATACACCGCTAGCAGAGGCTCATAACACTTTTTATGGACAAGCCAATTACTGTACTGTTGTTTTATGGTGAACAATTTACATTGAACTCCCCCCTAGATCTCTTCATTCTGGAAGTTTCATGTGTAACTACTTTTCTCCAACTCAAACTGTAGTTAACCTGACCCGTACTGTATACTTTGTTGATGAGAGTACTTGTATATCAGATCTTTTAGACAAATCTGTATTTTCAACCCATGTAATGGGCCATTTCATACAACTTTACAGGGAAACACAGTAAATATTACATTTAATATTAAATCAACTAATGTTTCCTACAGCTATTTTATCACAATAAAATTAATCTTACAAAACTAGACTTCATCTCCATCTTTGTAAACCACTATGCAGAGCTGGAGAATTGGTGTGACTGAATCCATCATCACTTTGGATTTGGGGGAAAAAATTATTATTTTTTGACTTGTTTTGTACTTACATAAACCAACGCAAATGTCTTTGGCAGTGTGAAGCCTGCTGTAGTTGCCAGCTTGTGTCGGGGGAAATTTCTCTGATGAAATTTTACACATAGAGAGGTGAGTTTTAGCATAAAAATGTCCCCACAAAGAAACATGAAGGAATGTATTATCGCACAATCCAAATTTTTGTCAAAACTTGCCACTTAAATGTCGTAGATGAAAGTTTGTTGTTGTTTAATCTAAGGAGGGGGACTTTGACAGTGGTATCACTGAATAGAGTACTTGATCAGATTTTCCAGTGACAGTGGCGGTGAAAATTAGTTCAATTGAAAGACCTATTACTACCCTACCTGTGCTGAAAACCTGCAGCATCAGCCTGCAACCTCACATACCATGTACTACATAATAATAATAATAATAATAATAATAATAATAATAATAATAACTAGAAGCACTCGGAGAGCGCAGACCTCCGCCAAGGCTGATCAGTGGCCCCCCCCCCTGGGGGCCCCCCCCCCCCCTCACCACCAAAATTTAATCATTTCTTCCTTATCCCCTTTCCAACAACCCTGAAAATTTCATCCAAATCTGTCCATAACTTTTGAGTTATGTTGCACACTAACGGACAGACAAACAAACAAACAAACAGACAGACAAACAAACAAACAAACAAACCCTGGCAAAAACATAACCTCCTTGGCGGAGGTAATAATAATAATAATAATAATAATGGATTAGATTTCTATAGCGCTTTTTTGGCCACTCAAAGCACTTAACATTATTGACCCATTATTCATTCGCTCTCACACTCCCCCTCTGGTGGTGGTGAACTACATCTGTAGCCACAGCTGCCCTGGACATACACAGTATCTCCATTAAAGTTCAACATACTTTTGTGTACATAACAGTACAATTATGCACTGTTCAGGGCCTGGATAAAAGTTACTTCCTGAAAGCTTCTTGCCAGTTGAGGGTACATAACCTTTGTAATTGGCCAGTTTCACCTCCACTGGGATAAATGTAATATGAGTTGCCCAGATCTGTGTGGTACTGTGGACTGTGCCAACATCTGTAATACTCTTAACCGTGATGGTGACTTTTTAATATTATTTACTGTATCTGTTTTAATACAACTGATTACCAGCTACTGGGCTACATTCACCGTCTGTTGCTGTCCAAAGTTACTGCATTGCATTGTGCGACATTGATGCTAGTCAAGTATCCAAAGCTTGCATACTGTAATATTAGCTGAAAAAAATGTATGCAATTCACATACTATAGGCTTATTGTACCATTAGCATGCTAGTATGGAATTTGTTCTACACATGTGATAATATCTAAATTTTGATGCATGTACTGAATTTCTGTGGTTTAAAGATAGTAAGAAATACGACCTTCATCTTTTAATCAGTCATATTTAAAGATTTTTTCCTGAACTTCTAAATTGGCAAACATTTGAGTAGAACAAATTGGGATTCTGGTATGGATTAAGTAATGACAAGACCCCCAAGGGACAGAAACTGTATTTTGCATGTTTTAACTAACATACCTATTGGCTGCTATAGAGATGTACGCAGAGATTCATATGATATTACAAATGTTATTTACATCCTTTAAGGGGGAGGTTTTGTTGAGAAAATACAATTTTATTTCAAAACAAAAAAACTTGGCAAACATAAAACCACCTGTCAGTTAATTTAACAGTTATATTTTTTGGTTTATAGCTAATGTCCATCCGTTTATTTTCACTCTACTATCCTCAGTGTCACTCAGTCCAGCTCTCTTCTCTCCCATGCAGCTATTATTTACAGGATTAGAGTGGTAGAGATCTTAGCATGAACACTCCTCTACTGAGAGTGGAGAAAAAAGAGAGGCAAATTACCAGCTAATGGACCACCGGGCACTAATATCTAAATCCCCAATCTGTCTGTAATTGCTGCAAAATGCTCCAGCTTGTGCTTTATGGGAGACTTCTAAGCGACTCTCTCTTTTTTATCCCCCGCTCTCGTTCTTTTCCTTGCTTTATTAAAGCAACAAGGAACAGGGGAAGCAAAAAAAGTAAAAAGAACGAGTAGTGCACTCATTTTCCCTTTGAGTCCTTCCACTTTCCCCGGTGGAATCCCCAAGACATCATTAATGTCTCTCCTCTCTTTCATATCTCGACAGAGAGGAGAGTGAAGTGACCGTCCCGCAGCTGGCTGCCTTCCTTCGCCGTCTTCCCCTCCGTCGAGAAGCGAGTGATTAATTTCCTTGTAAGGAGAGATACATAGAGGGAGAGCGAGAGGGAGAGCTCTGTTTGAAAGGTGCTTTATTTGCATTAGCATTCATAATTACTTAATGACGAATCAGATATGGTTCATTGCGACTAAGTGCAGAAACAAGCTGTCGGAATCATGTATTTCAATTAGAATACCACTAAACATGGTCCTCCATGACCGTCCAATAAGGAAGACTTTATTATTTAGCTGGGGAATATTATTGGGGGACAAAAAAGGCATTGTTTCATCCTTCCTCATCACATTAAAAGGCAATGGTCTAATTAAAGAAAAATGTAGAGCACTGAACTCCTATTAGAAGTTCTAAAAGACTGGATTACAAGACACGTTTGACCTGCTGAAAAGGAAGTGAAACAAAACCAACTGTTAAAAGCTCAAATATTTATTTCATCTTCACAACAAATCCTCCAGCCTACAGTATGTCCTTAACCTTTGACACATTAGTTGATTACCACCAGTATTATCGCCTGGAATCGTGTCTGACATTTTTTAGCACTGTCACTTTATAAACATGTTTCCTGACATTAGCTGCAGTTATTGGCACAACTGTCACTACAAAGTAATCATGGCCTATCATAACCAGCACAAATGACCTAAAGAGAACTATTATAGAGATTAAGAATCTTTTAGCATCAACAATTGTGTATTTCATGTTTTTGAATGATTTGCAAGGAGCAAAGTAAAAGACAAATGTAGCCAACACAGAAGTATGTTAAAGTTACTATATACTAGTTCCCAAAAGCCCTAGCCCTCATAGATTTACAGAGAACTTCTTTCTAAAAAACTAAATCAATATTTTGTTCTAGAATCATTCCAGTTTCATCGGTTTTACTTGGAACCTCTAATAAGTCACCTCTTTAAAAATTTCCTCCAATAGGTAGATCTCAGGGCATATGGTTGTGGTTAATAGATTCCGTTAACAAGAACTGGCTTTTTACGAAGTGCTTAATGAAGTTTAAATTTTACAGTCATTGAGCTAGTGTGTAGCATTTGCTTACCACTGACTCCTCTGGCTCCTGTAATTTCAGCATTTTATCCAAAGGTAACAAACCAGTGGGTGATGCCATGATTTTTCTGTCGAGTAATTACATATGTTAATTGTATAGTTGTAAGGCTTCATGATGTCAGCTATGCAAGCTATATAGCTTTCACCAGGAAGTAGGAACCCTTTGAGTAACAAGGGTAGAAATTTTGCTCACAGGAACTTTATTTCACCCGCAAAAAATGTTCCTTGTGGGATAGTCCTTTCTGTCCATTCAGGAAGTTGAGGGGTGTAGTTCACAGCATTAAACATTTTTGATTGTAATTTATTTAAGCCCAAAAAAAAACAAAACAAAAACTGTTGCACAGTTTTCCATTGTCTGATACATTACAGTGATGTTACAGAGGAGACATTTATACTGACAATGTCCAGGATTTATTTTATAGTTGTACCTAAAAATTATAATGTGAATCAATACTGGAGTTACTGTTTCATATATTAGTGAAGTAAACGTTCTTGGCCCTAAGGAGAAAGGCCTTCAGAAAAGTCTTCAGAAAAATGTCGACAAACTTTTTTTTCTAAGGATTAAAGTTCATGAGGAATTAAAATTCAAGCAAAATTCAAACCAGCAGACCATTTGAAATATTTTCTTGTTAGTTAATTTTGGGAGCATTTCAAGCCTTTATTTAATTTGTACCCCATAGAAAGATGACATGAAGCAAGAGTTGAGAGGGATGGGGAATTTTATGGAACAAAGGTCCTTGAACTGAACATGTTGGTTTTCATTGCCGTTCATCGCCTTTAGCCTCTTTTCTACCATGCTGCCTCTGATGATGAAAGTTTACCACCTATTAAAGTTCACTAAGGGTCTGTAATGTCTGTAATAAACTGTATGACAATTCATCCAACAAATAATCTGCCTAAAGTACTGCAGTAAAAGTCAGGGGTTCCCCACAGCCATTAAGATACATCCTCTAGTGATGACTTTGGATATCTGTACCAAATTTCATATCGGTGTGTTCAGTAGTCGGCACGAAAAAGAAATTGGGTTCCCAAATTCAGCAGCGTTTGTCCTAATGGAACCACACAAATGTGTCCCCAGTGGCAAAAAAAGAATTAAGGGCAGACTGGCCAATGTCGTCCTCTTTAAAGTCACACCACTTGCACTGTTGAAAAGGAAAGGTATTATCTTAATGATATTTTCTTTATATTCCAAAGTGTTCATATATCTTTACATGCAACAGTCTCACTGTGAATTTTAATTGCCACTTCCCTGCCATAAAAAGATAAATGCCAGACTAAAAGGGTAAGGGTTAAACTGGCCATTCTGTAAATAATATAACTTAACTTGCTGACATCTCTATAATACCTAGAGTGAATGAGTGTCCTCTAGAAGATGGACTACAGCTAGTAGCCTTGTTTTTAACCGAGGACCCCCCCTCCCCTTCTTCCCCCTTATCTGATAGTATCTCTTGCAGGATCCAAAGCACCCACAAAACCCACAATACTTCCAAAAAAAAAAGAGAGGAAAAGTCCTTCACAACAAAGTAACTTCTGTTTCTCCTATCACAGTGTGCAAAAAGTGCCTCCTTAGCAATATCCCTTTTAATCAAGCCAAGCCACAATAGGAGACAGCAGGAAGCGTGTGTAAATAATGCATTAATAACCATCCCATCCACACTCCCGGAGGCAGCGCCAGCACGTAGGGAGTTTAAATATCTCTAAGGGATACCTTCATCTGAAAGTGCTCAGCTCTCTGTTCAGAGCCTCTGCTGGAAGAAAGGGGAAAAAAACTCAAACTAATTGTGAGGAGTTCAATGGCAGTTCAACGTGGAGTGCACTTTCCAAGGCCTCAGCAGAGAGCGGCGGAGGCTGGCTGATCATGTCCGCATCGCCCTCATTGACGGCTGTTTTAGAGGGTTATAACCTTTTATGATGAGCTATTGACAATGGTTTTCCAACTTGTTTCCCCCCCTCTTGTTACTGACATTAACAGGAAACACCCTGTTTTTGAAGATACTTCTCTTTATATAGCTGCGTAATGTAGCTTACTTTACATGCAGAGACTGAAGACAGTAAAGTCAGCATAACCTTGCAAGGTTCTTCATTATAACCCGAGCATCAATTTAAATTCCATGACACATTGAAAACACGACTTGAATTCTTTATAACAAGTCAAACTCCAACAAGAAATAAGCAGTGTACCTCATGTTTTGGTTTAGTTTTTTTGACCTAGTTTACACTTATTTTTTTCAATAAATTGGAGCAAGTAATTAGACTTGACCTGCTTTTCATAATCCACAAACATGTTTTTGCTTGGAAAAAAAAGTTCATTAGTCATTAGCCTTTGTTGGAATAAAGACCAATCACAGTTTGGTCTTTCAGCTGCTGTGGCTGGAGAGTTAGCTTGTGACCAATGGGTCGCCGGTTCGATTCCCTGGACTGGCAGAGAGTTGTTGGCCGATGTGCCCTTGAGCAAGGCACTTACCCCCCCATTTGCTCCCTGCTTCTGATATGACGAGACCACTGCTCCTAGTATGCAGTGTGTGACACATACATGATCTAGTGATGGGTCAGAGGCAGAGGACAAATTTCAGTGTGGTGCATGTTTTCCTGTGTGAACCTACTGACAAAATAAAGATTCATGGTGTTATGGGAAAACACCTTCAATGGCAGCTCCCTGCTCCCAGTGTGCTAAGTACTAATTGCTAATGCTAGGTGCGGTATATTTTAGGATGGATGAAAAGGAGAGACTCAACTTCCTTATAGGAATAATAAAGTTATTTAACCTTAACCATAAAACTGAAACTACTTTTCCAAGGTTCTGGGTTTTGCAGAGCTTTCAAAGCACATCCAGGTAACATCTGACAGAATCCAATCATTGATAATATCAGCTGCTTAACGTATTTAACCTGTAAAACCCTGGGCCATTTGTTTTTACTGGGAATCATTTCAATGTAACACAAAACAATGGATTAGCCGGCAGCAGAAGCTTCATTCATATATAATCAACATATAATTGAAAAATAGCAAAGGTAAAACAAAATTCATAATCATCGCTTCATAATACAATAATTTATTTTTGCTCTTTATTTTGTTCAATGAGTTTTAGCTGTACACAGATAATACATGCCCTGTTGTATCTGCTTAGTGCCAACTTGGTGCTGCAGAGTTTTTTGTACTGGTCTGTTGTTGTATGAAATTATTCACAACATACACTGCTCTTGGACTAGCTTGTTTTGGATATTTGCCCATTTAAGTACTTGTTGTTTGGTTGTGCTCTTTTATCCGGCAACTAGTTTTGTTGAGCATTTAGCTGGTGTTGTTCTGGTTATGTGGATGTTATAGAATGTGTATATTGAGACAATCTGCTTATTCAATGTTACGTTGTTAGCCACTTTTGCTAACAGTCATGCTTCAATCTTTTGGACCATGTAGTCATTGTGGTAGTGTTGTAGTGGCTGGACAAAGCACGTGGTGCAATGGTGTCCTATGGGCTCTGAGGCTATACATAGTCATACATTGTACCAAACAGACTGTGTGGTATAGAGATCTACTGGAAACCATTTGGGGAATTGAAATCACAGTCTGGTTGTGGTTTATAAAACTTGTATAGCCAGAGCAGACCAAATTTAGCCACAGCTCACCTGTATGTTTACATTACATTGACAATTAGTCAGCAATTATGCCAGTAAGCAACAGACATATTAGACCCTGAAGAGTTAAATATTTTTTATTTATTTATTTATTTTTTACATATTCTTTATATTCCCGCTTCATTGATTTGTATTGTAATCAAGACGGATGCTAATAATGATTAACACATGAGAAAAGCAGACTAGTACATATATAGCGTAGTAGCATCTAATAACCAATTGCAGCAGAGCAGAGTGTCTGTGCAGACCATCAATTCATTCTAGCATCAACCTGTAAATCAGTATCCTTTCATTTCTAATGAGCATTATTTTTCTGACAAAATACGCATAGTTGCCAGTGTCATTTAGCTCAAAATACTGTAATTCTATTTATCTATTATTTAAAATAAAGCTCAGGCAAATCTGCTTGGTTGGAGTTTGATTATACCTCTTTATTGAAATATTGTCATTCATATACTGTGAGTAGTAGTAAGATGTAGACTCTCAATATGCAGAAACACCTGCTAGGGCCTGTGAAAATAATATGCAAAACAGGCCTGCGGAAAATGTATAAATGTTCAGTTAATTAACGTTAGACTGAATTCTTTATATTATTCACTTTGTGCATACTAAACACACCTGTTTGGTTTGTGTTTGGTGTGCTGGCCTTGCCTCACTCAAGAAGCCTTGATGAGAAGCTCCAATCAATGTGTTGAAACCTCAACCACTGCTACTCCTAATCCAATACTGTTTATGTCTGCTGCAGTCGATAGTCTGTAACCTTGGACACGGGCTCGGCTTTTGCCTCCACATCACCGCTGTCATCGTGCAGAAAACCCTCCTCTAACTCTTGATTTTGCCAGGTTTTCATGTTTTCACTTGAGCTGGGAGAGTTTTTAAAACCTCACTCGTCTCGGGTTCATGAGAATCTTTCAAAGCCAATCCTGTGACGGTGAAAACACACTGTCATCACGCTAAAAAAATGACGCTTTTGCTTGTGAGTTGCTGAAAAGTTGACGTTTTAGAAGAACAAGGTTTATACCCTAAAGCGGTGATATAGTATCCTGCTGTGGAAGCCTGGTGTGTGAATGAGAACATCTGGTCAGAGGAGGAGGGTGTGTGTGTGTTTGTGAACAGATGCGTGTTCATGTACACAATGACATGAACCCACTCAGTCCTTGCCAATCTTTGGTGTATGAAACCCCCATACAAGTCCCCCCAGCGGTCCCATTCAACACGGGGTGCAGCGGGCGCCTCGGCTCGCCACCAACAGAGACCCTCTGCCAGTGTTAAGCCCTTTTAATGACTGGATTTCCTCCCGGTTGCCAAGTTCCCGTGTAATTGCTTGATGGTCAGCCCGGTGCTGTGCCAGAGCCGGCGGGGGTTGTGAGGTGCAGGAGGGGGGATGCTTGGCAGTCAGTTTGGTGTTGGCTCGGACAAGGGTGAGCAGAAATAGCTGCAGCGGAAGCTTTCGGAGTCGCCATTCGGACAGTCAAAGCCCAGGGTTTTCACACTGAGGGGGCTCGCAATGAAACAACGCCTTGTAGTCAGAGACAGAAGGGGATAATGGAGAGATTGTTTCTATTTGCTGAACCCAATAAGGATTGTGTTACCCCAAAGCATCATTTTACACACACACATCCAAATCCTCCCTCTTTTTCCCTTTGCTGTTACAGAGCGTCTTTTTTCCCTCCAAAATAATTATCATTGCTTTATTTTAATTACCAGACTTTCCTCTCTTCTGCACTAAATTCTCAAATAGAAAATGCACGACTGCAGAATAAAGGTAGTTCGATAAACACTGCAAGAGAAGAGATTTAACATGAAAATCAAGCGCCAACCTCAGGAGGAAAATTACACTGCTGGTTGATTTTTGAAGGGGTTTGTCAATCAATCAACTAACCAATCAGTCATCAATCAACCTTTATTTATATTCACAGGTTTATTTGGGGGGATTCCCTCATTTGCAATGAAATCCACCAAAAGGCAAGACTGCATAGAAAAAATTGTTAAACGTCATTAACTTTTTGACAAGAGAAGATCATTTCCTAAGTAAAATTTGGATAATTCATATGTAGAATAAAAGTAGTTGGATGAAATTAAATGAATAAGAAGAATGCTATAAATAGCATAATCAGAATCTAAAGAAATCTACTTCAAAGTTTTTTTTTACAGAGCTACATCTGAGTTGAGCCGTAAAATGGACTGTGGGTTTTTAATCCGTTTTTCATTGATCCAGATGGCTAGATATTTTTATTGTTTGACCTTCTTGATCAAAAGGCCTTACACAAAGAAAATATGAACTCTTCAGGCTGTATGTCTGTATAGGAACACCCTCTGTTAAAGTATTAAAGGGTCAAGTGAAGTGTCAAAATATTTTCTACTGTTTGTGTTACGGCTTGCTGTCATATGACCTTTGGATTTCCTGCATGCAGAAAACCAACACCTACTCGTGTATAAGCTTACAGTATAGATCAGGTCCACTCATAAGCAAAACTACACATTTACACCAGATTTGCAGACACAAATGCAAAATGCAAAAATACAGTATAACTGGTACAAATAAGCTATGAAAGTGCCATGGTGAGGGCCTGTTTAAGTTTAACTAACCAAGGGACAACTTGGTTAAGGTTAGGGTTGCTTATTATCCTTTATCGGAATCTTTTCCTAACCCTATCAAAGTTGCTTTAATGCTTTAACCTAACCTTCACGACAACAGCATCACAACCTAAAAGCCTAATGTTTTTTTTTTTTAAATGCTTGCACTGATATTTCTTTGTCTACAAATTTTGTGGTTTTAGACGTCAGTGAGAATCAACTTGTCGTTTTAGGCATTAGGACATGTTGTGCTATGGGTTGTCAGTTGTCTTGGAGCTGCCAGAAATGGCCGCTTGCTGCCCTTTCTTTACATATCAGTGACCTTAAACCCACCATGCTTAGCTGCCTTTTGTTTTAGCAATCTGTCTGAGCCACAAAGATATCCAGGAGACTGTAGTTTTTATAAAGAAAGAGGAAGAAAAAAAACCCAAAGATGTATGGTAATGCCTGTCTGGCTGACTGGCGCTGCTGCTATGGCAAACAAACACTTTCTAAAGACCATCGAGGGAGAGAGGTAAGGAGATACATCAATCAATTAACAATTACCCCCGCTGCTAATCAGCTGTCCCCGGCCTGCGCCGGTTGGCCCTTTTGTATATCCTGTTGGCAGCATCAATTAAATTCTTAAGGTTAGTCTATTGAATTTCCCAGATAGTGGAAGATGGGGGTGGGGGGGAGTTAGAGAGGAAGGACAAATGTAGCCCAAACCTTCACCTCCTTCTCTTTATACTTCCCCTTCCTTTCTTATACGTATGGCAGCAGACAGAGGAGAATTTAAAAAAAGAGTAGAATTATATAGAATCAGCTCACAGTAAAGACTACAAGAAGTGGAAATAAGATAGAACAGGACAGGAAAGGCTAATAGTGTGTGATAGAGCAGGGCAGGAGAGGCTGGTAGAGTACAATAAAACATAATACAACAAGACAGAGCAGCAGGATGGCAGAAAAGAACAGGTGAATCCTCGATATAAAAGCACACTGGGCTGCAAAAGTCAACAGGGGTGACAGTGTTGTAAGGGGAAGAAGGTGTGATTTTATAACCTGAAGTGTTGTGTAAGTGACGCCATGGAGTGGTGTGTGTGCTTGTCCATTGTAAAGTGTACAGTACACCTATGTATAGTATAAAATATATAAGTATATAGATTCCTGTTTTTTTTTTTTTTTAACAGGAACCTTTCTCTACTGCATGAGGCACATAGGGTGTGTGGATTATTCAAATATGAAAAGGAAAGCCTCAGAGGAAACCTACAGCAGGCTACATTTTTGTTTTACATTTCCCCGACACAGTTTCTCATCAAACATGCTTTCCCAGTTAGGTTTGATCATTTCATTGATGCCTTTGGAACTAGAAGAAAAGAGCAGGCATCTACCAAGGCCAATGGAAAGAAAACGTGAAAGACAATTCCAGGCTGCATCCTATTTTATGGATCTACTAACTGAATATACAAGCTGCTGCTTAAGGATTCAGTTTTCCTCTAGCAGTCTGCCATTTATTGATTTGTGCACATGGACATTACTTAATGTCCTTGATGCAACATGCTCTTCAAAATAGTGTTGGGTCTTCCCCTTTTCGTATTATTGCTACAACAATCAGGAGTTCAACTTTTGACTTTAGACCAGCATTTATTGCCTCCGCCAAGAAGGTTATGTTTTTGCCAGCGTTGGTTTGTCTGTCTGTCTGTCCGTGTACAAGATAACTCAAAAAGTTATGGACAGATTTGGATGAAAATTTCAGGAAATGTTGATACTGGCACAAGAAACAAATTATTCAATTTTGGTGGTGATCGAGGGGGCGCGGAGGTCTGTGCTCTCTGAGTGCTTTTCTAGTTTTTGTTTGATCCTGATGAGGAAAAATGAGAAGTATTGCCAACCTAGATGTATTATCTCCAAAGCTCAGATGGAGTTGATCACTCAAGCTTTTATTTGATGGCATTTAGATTAGTCACTACTTTTTCTGTTCAGCAAAACCTGCAACTGGTATTGCAAAGAAGGATCCAGGAGATATTGAGGTAACATCTGGTTAAACCTTTGGTTTTTGGTGTTACGATAGTGGTTCACTAGTGCTTCACACGTGACATGCTTCAGAGTAGGTTGTGTTTGAGATAGGTATGTGTGAAGTGTGTAACAGCACTAACTATTCTCCAATAACTTGTCAGGGACCACAGAGTTCTCGAAAACAGATATTTTCTTCCTACATTTTTAAGGAAAATCTGTCCACGTGGCCTTCCTTTCACAAAATATCTGTGTTCATACGGCAGTGCAAAAATGTTTATAAATCAATCCAAATGTTCAGACAAACCATATTTAGTGTTGTTCAACCGGTGTTGGTTGGGGTTGTTGAAATGTATTCTTTACTTGATGTGGATTTGTCCATAACGCCGTTCCTGTCCGGCTCCCAAAGGTATCCACGCTGACCTTGATCTGTTGCAGGTCATATACTGATTTACACACCTGGATTTGATGTTTCAGGTGCAGCTTCATTACAGGAAGGAGTAACAGACATGAGTAAAATGGGTTGTGACACCATCATTTTCCAATCTCCATTTTCCCTGAACACACGGATCAACACAAATCTTTTTCTTTGTAAAGAATTTTTTAAAAATATCTTTTTTCATGATCTAAAACTGCTTATATCTGGAGGATGAAGAGGCCCAAATGTGGAGAAAAATGTCTGTTTTGCAAAATCCTCGCATTAGTGTGGATGGGACATAAATTATTTAGCACTGCTTTAGGATTATGTCGGTGGAAAAAAAGAGATACTCACTGTTTGACCCCGTAAGATGTAACTGCAAGCTTATTTATGGGAGTGAATTAGATCTATTTTGTTCTTTACTTGCTCCCATGACCATTTAACACTGACATAGCTGCAGCTGAAAGAATAAGGCTAAAATTGTCGTGCATGTCATTAGAACATGATTCAACAGAATTAATTAACCCACACATACATTGAACAGTTTGTCGCCAGCTTTCCCTCTTGGCCTTGGCAGCTGCAGCTTTTAGCCTGTGCTCTATTGTTAAATCCCCACATTTGTTTGAGATTACAGTTGGTTCTCCTTGTGAGAATTCTAGCTCTAGACCTGTTCATGTCTGCATTGGTCATCGGCTTCAATCTCTGTCCCTTTACTGTTAACGTACCCATAACTAGGGTGATTAAACCTGGGCCTTCAGTCAAGGGTTGAAACTTTGAGGTATTCTTAACCCCTGTCCTTCTTTAGTGCTTTCAATCTGATTTACATATAAACTTAATCTTTAATGTGACTAGATATTCAACTCTTTGATTTTTAAGGTTAAAATTGGGTATGAGCATACAGCAGTAGTTGCTAAAGTCAGTAATTGGGGCTAGATGTTGCTTTACGTTAATGTGGATCTTCACAAACACTATGGCACTAATGTACACATGTGTTTCCTTGGGCAAAGTCAGCAACATGCAGGGAGGAAGCCATACATGGAGAAACAAAAGGTGGAGGAGGTTCTTTGATCTATCCATAATGACCTGTAGGGAAACCAGGAATCACATCATTATGTTAAAACAATCCCCTATCCATACACATTTGCTGACCATACTAATTACCCATCACCCCAATCAATACATTATTTAATCTCCTTCCCAGTAACACAAAGCTCTGTAGACGAACCAAACAAGTCCTTTTTTTTTTCACCCCCTCCCCTCGCTGCTCTTTTATTGCATGCTGTTTATTGCCCGCTTCCTCAAAAAGCCATTTGTAATTGAAACCGGGATGCGTGTGAACCTGATAGGAGCGGCACCGCAGCCTGCTGGAGGATGAGAGCGGAGAATGCTGACGGAGCTCCTATTTCTTGGAGTGAAACTGGAACTGGGTTGACCCCGAGCCGCCTCTGACACCTCACTGAACCGCTGCTGCTGCGTACCATCGATTCGGATGCTGAAGTTGTCATCGAGTGAGATGTGACAAAGGAAATGAAAACTCAACAATTGCATATCCAGCATTTGGGGAAGCAACACATTATTAACAAAATGTGAAACTATTGATCGAAGATAAATACATAGTAGAAGCCTGCGACTTTTACTTTAATGTTTTAGTTCCACTTTTTCAGTTAAACCCTCAAAGACCCAAAGTATCTACTGATCTAAAATGTTTACCACTAATTGCTAATCCTATCAATACATGCAGATAATTCAGGTAAAATGCAGTTTGTCAGCTTTTCAGCAGCAAGTCTTTTTCAGATGCATCCATAATCTCTGTAGGAAGCATGGAAACATTGTCATCTTCTGCAACATTGATTCACCAGTAAAACCCATGTGTTTTGACGAATGACAGTGGTTGGAGACACTTGTTTGTATGTGGGAGTACTGACAAATTTTGTTGAAAAAGTCATGTTTTCTTCACTGTTCTCTGTTTTGATTTAGCAACCTTTGCATTTACTCTGATCTTTTATGAACACCTGCATGATGGATAAATTAAACATCGGAGAACACCAGATTTTTCACTGAAAAGATACAAAATGCAGAGTATAATGTTATAATAAATGGTGATAAATGTAGAGATAAATTCATTTGGATGTCACCACAATAAATATTTTTGGGTGAATGCAATTATTGGTTGAATTGCATTCACATTATCCAAAATATATGTAAACCATACAAACAGCACCGGTAGGATCTGCAAATCTGCTTATTGGATGGCTAGGAGGATGGTATTTTGAAGAGCGGGTCACAAATAACTTGAATTTGACCATTTTGCAGATATTCAGTGCAGTAGTAGTAGTGCCAATGATTTACCTTTTTATTACCTACTTTTTTTCATAGGACCCTCGGCTAGTTTTAGGTTTACAACATAAGAAACTGAAGCCCAAATGCAGGTTTTAGACTTGTACTTTAGCTGGTAAAACCCAAACAACAGCTTAAACATTGCTCAAAAGTAACATTAACCCTAAATGGTTTGCATTGACTTGGTGGAAGGTAGAGGTTTAAAATGCACAGCACGTAATTTCTTCCTTCTTGAATTAAATGCATGTATAATTCTTTTTGTGTTTTTGTCATCCTGCCTTATTCTTTTTAGTCATTTTATTTTTGCACCTTTCACATTGTTTTCATCTTGTGTAGTCTTTTTAGGTCATATTTACCTTGGGGCTTCGTACATCATTTTCATATGGTTGCTATTTTCTATGCATTTCGTGTTGTGTCTTGTTTTGTTTTGGACTGAGGAATCTCCTTTGCTTTTCCCATGACTTCTTGGTCAGCTTTTATAGAAAACATTCAGACCACGATCTTCTATTTAGTTTAGGAACTTTGATTTGCATAATATATAGTTATGTTTTACTACTACAATTGGCAAAGCAAAAGAAAAGACAATTCTGAAACATTTAGTTGTTTGAATAGGAGCACGTCCTATTCTAGGTCTGGACATTTATCACTACCTTGCGCTTCAGAAAACTTCATTCCAGGTGTATGTACCATGTCCATTAAAATGTGATACACTGACCAAGCATCAGTATGTATGCAAGGAGAAAGCTTACATGGTTTGACCAGAAGTAATTTTCATAGACGATGTAGTGAATTAAAGCTTTCATTTTAATCGAATGAAACAAAACGAGTGAAACGAAACAAAACCAAATGAAAAGGTGACCAGATGAAATGGATCATAACACAGAATTCAGTAATTACAGAATTTCAAAGACAAGAGTTCTGCTCTTCTTCATATTTTCCTCTACTTTCAGCACCTGTTATGCAGAGTGTTTGTTCATTTTGATACTACATTACATTGTTTATTGTTTATATGGATCCCCATTAGCTTCCACCATAGTGGTTGCTACTCTTCTTGGGGTCCGTTAAAATACAGATACAGTTACAAAATACATACAGTACATTAATAAAAACAAGTTTACAATTCATTCTTATCATCAGCCAGCTGAACATTTCATCTCAACACATAAACCATAAAACATTGAAACTTTTATCTTTACAGCAACTTGGATTGTGAGAGTCAAGACAATCATTTGCATTCTTGTGTTTCCTTGAGTACATCACCACAATTTTTTTTTTTACTACATTGGAAACAAACTTTCATTCATTTCATCCTTAAATCAGATGATCTAGCCTTACAGCTACATGGAGATGTACTCAAATTCTAGCAAACAAAAAGCTACTTATAGTCTTGTAAATAGAGACCATGCAAGAATACCACTTATCTAGTCTGTGACAAAAGTATATTCTGATGAGAGGGTGGCAAACTTGAATCTATTAAGGCTTTTCAAAATCCTCTGTTTTATGTTATGAGTGTCAACATGTCCCCGACTCAACTGTCCAGTTTTAGAGGTCCAGTGTTTATGATAAAGGAAAATCCCCTCACAGAAATGGGCTCTTATACCCCCCTGAGTTTTGGCTTTTTTACATAAAATAAATGTCTTTGAAACAGCATAATGCACCAGTTTTTCAGATACATTTAAAAGAATGTGTTTCTGGATTTCAAGAGGATATTTATGCATACTCTGTAAGCACACAAAACACTATTAAATTATGGTGTTACACTGTAGAATGAGCGATTTTTGGTCTGCCATGTTACATCGCCATGTTTCTATAGTTGCCAAGAGTGGACTCATGCTCTTCTGCTTTTTTTTTTTCTGCTCAGCAGTCGCTATGATTGTGTTGAGTTAGAAGGCCCAGAGTAGATGAAACAAATATTAGTTGTCTTTTGGCATTTTTGCGGCCACCTTTGAGGAGGATGAGTGAGATATTCAGTTGGTTTCACTTGACTGAAACTTTGAATGGATGCTGTGCTTTGTCTTTATAAGATGTTTTAGAGAGTAGACACAGTTTAGTTGCTCTAAGTGTGCACTAATCTGGTTGAAAATCAAGGCGACAATTGAAGAAACTACAGGTTACTGGTCAGTCAATTGGAAGAACAAAAGGCCACAGAGCTGAGTGTGTCGGCATGCAGACATGTTGGCTGTACTGTAAGCTAGCGCAATAACAAAACAAAAGCAGAGGGTGCGTGTTCCTTCTGCAACATCTCCCCATCATGCAGCCTCCATCAGAGCGTCTGGCTGCGCGTCGGAGCGTGAACGGGCAGATTTTCCGGTAGCACAAGCCTGAGATGGGCTCCCGTGTCTCGGTGAGCTCGTTTTGCCGGGCCTCCCGCCGAGTCCCCCTACTGCCGCTGCACAGAGACGAGACTCGGCAGCCCCAGGACACAGTCGCCACGGGGGGAAGAGGGGATAGAACGCAAGGATATACGGCGGCGGGGGAGAAAACAGAGGGAGGGAAGGAAGAGATGGAGGGAAAAAAAAAGGGGAGAGAGCAAAAAGATGCATGAAGGGTAGGGAGATAATGAGAGGTAGGGAAGATGAAGGGACAGAGATGAGAAAGAAGCGAGGGGAGGGGAGGCAGAAAGAGGTAAACAGAAAGCAAGTCGACAAACACAGAGAGAGGCAGAGGGGGGGAAGAAAGGGAAGGAGAGAATGATTGCTCGCGGCTCATTTCTCCACACATGAGCCCATCTGTACAGCGCCCAGGGTGGGACGGCACCACTGCTCTGTCTGAAATGACCTGAGCGAGCCAAGACCACCCCAGCACCACAGGAAGCCAAATGCAATCCCATGAATCCTGGGCTCGCCTATTATTCTGCAGAAAGCCATTTTAAAGTGCCATTTTTTTCTTGCTGATGGTGTCTTGTTGATTTACTTTCTTTTCCATCATGACTTAAGTTGACCGTAATGTGTTTGAAAGAGAGTCACAGTTGAATATCATGTTTTCAAATGTCTTGGCTCACATGTGCTGTGTGTATATATATATATATATATATATATATATATATATATATATATATATATATATATATATATTTATATACACACACACACACATATACATTAGATGTAACGATATGAAAATTTCATATCACGGTTACTGTGCCCAAAATTATCACGGTTATCATTATTATCGCGGTATTGTTGAAATGTTCTCAAAATGTTCAAAAATTACTTATACACACACTGAATAATGTAACCAAGTTTTATTTTGAAAAACAAAATAACGCGCATAATGTACTTTCTGTTGGCAGAAACATTAAAATATTAACATGTAAACATCAACAAATGTGCATTAAAGATGGCACCTTATTGTGCAAATTGTAGATAAGAACCAAGAATACTTTTCTTTACATTCAGTGCTCAAGACTCGATCTAGTCTTACAGATATAAGAACTGGTACAGAAAGAACACTTTCACAGGTTCATGTACCTCTAGAAATCAAATGTGCACATAAAAGCAACACTGCCATTTGTGTGTGAAGTACCCCCCCCCCCCCCCCCCAATCGCAGAGACTTTTTTTCTGCGTTTTCTGCAGACAGGTTGACCATCTTCAATTAGTTTTTCCTCAGCATTCTTTGAAAATCCAAAATACGTCCTGCGGGTACCCGACCCGGGTAACCTGCAAAAACATGCAGGGATAGGTAAAAAAAATAAGCAGAATTTCCACGGGCATGGGTAAAATTAAATTAAATGCAGGCGGGTAGTGGGCAAGAAAGTGAAAAAATAAAATAAAATTCATGGATGAAAATAATTTGCAGGACATTTAATGATGATGATCATCTAATTTCACTGTGGTTGATCCACAGATGGTTTGTTTTATTGTGAAGTGAGCCTCACCTCTGTTTACATCTGCCCACAGATGTCATTGAGCTGCACATATTAGAGATTTATTGATGGCGTGTGGTTTAGCCAAAAAGAAAGCCCGTAAAAGTGAGTTACTGTGTAGACAATGTGTTTAATCACAGGTCGGGTTGGGTTGCAGGTGTAATGTATGCAGATATGGACAGGTGTGGATTGGACATGAAAAAAAATGTGGGTAGGGGATGGGGTTGCAGTACTCAGCTTGGAAAAGTGGACCTGTGCAGGACTCTGTGTGTGGGTGCCTTCAACCATGTTTTCAGAGGCCAAACATTGCAAACTGTGCATGCACGCCTGGAGTGCTGCTGCTTCTCCAGGAAATGAGCAGTATCACCGTGAGTTTTTCAAAGTGCGGTAATCAAACACGATTTTAATGATAATTTGATTTTGAATCGGTAATACAAATTGTCAGGAATTTTACTGCGGTTTATCATTATAATGGTAATCGTTACATCCCTAATATATGCATACATACATATATCCGTCTGTCTCTATTAATAGCATACACTTACCCAGACACCAGAGTAAAATGTTTCCATTTCCCATTTCTTCAAACCACAGATTATTATTACACTTAATAAAATCCACTCGGTCACCAGCGACCTGTCTTAGGGTTACATCTGAGCCGTGATTTAACTGATTTAGTTTAGACTGTGTTTCAGTCACATGTTACATATAGAAACTATAAGATATTCCCTGTCAAATGAAGCCTTATTTAAAGCACATTGGGGTTCTGCTGTTAACCCTAACCCTAATCCTGAAAAGAGTGAATGTTAGGTTTAAGTACTGACAGCACATAGTTAGATTTATGGAAAGACATACCAGAAAAGAAATCCTCTTACTGTCTATTGTCAGGATATGAACCAGGTTTATTATATCAAGTGGAAAAAAGAACTAACACCGAAATGGACAGTAAAAAAAATACTTTTACCACAAAATAAAATAAAATCAGCTCTTACACACAAAAACTACTTAAAAATTACAGTTAACTATACAATCACAAGCTAAAAGGTAAAATTAGCTACATTTTTTCCCCCTATACTCATGTTCACAGTGTAAGAATAAGGCTCTGCACAATATGAAACTTTTAGTAAACAATTTTGTTAATCATGTCATTTTTTCACCCTTCTTTTTTCAGCTTTTTCCTCATGTTACCTGAAAAAGTCACGTAAAAGTATACATTTCTGCAAATTAAGGCTGAATCCAAAGTATTTATGTATGCGTAAAATACTGTGAAGTATTTAAAGTTGTGGAAAGACACCAGCTCTTGATTTTATAGGAAAAAGTCGATAAAGATATGAGAGATAAGAGATATGAGATGACAATTGATCTAAATATAATAATTTGACAGAGGTTGTGATACAAACTCCAAAAGCTTTTGGAATGTGGGTATTGTTTTCACCCATGTCCGTCTGTGTATACTATAACAGTACACTATCGTTTTTTCACTTGTGAAGTCTGTACTACCTGGAACCATTCTACTGAGAAAAGCTTTTATTCTCAAATGTAAAATAGGAACAGGACGTGGAATCACTTTTGCCATAATTTCAGATTAGGTCATTTTTCACTGCTAGGATTGCTTTTAATCAGTCACACTAACTCTGTTGCTATGGATGAGGATAAAACGATAATAGTTTGACTGATATGGTTTCATATCATGATAATCAATACAGATTTTTGTCAGCTAAAACAGAAATAACACTTATCATTACAACTGAGAAGATTTTAAGTGTTTGTAATGTTGTACCTCTAGAATTCAAGTGTGAATTGTATTCTGACTGCAAAGGGTTTTTATTGTCAGCATTAGTCTGGTTTCTTCATCATTTCTCGACTTGGTTTACAAGGTATTTTTTGCCCTGAGTGAGAGTTGATGATATTTCTCAACAATCAATCAGTATGGAGTGATTTGAACACTTTCTTTTTTCCCCACATAATTTTTTACTCATATCCTGGGTCCTATGTACTGCCATCAATCCAAACTATATGTGTTTAGAGGAATGATACAAAAAAGTGGGTGGATTATTTGCTGTGAAATAACTACAAAGATTATGTATCTATGGTTTTGTGGAAACATACAATGGCTACAGTTTTTTTTTTGCAGCAGCTGGGTTGTGTATATATAAAGACAGACAGAGAAAGAGAGAGAGGGAGATGCAGAGAAATGTTCTCCGACTTGGTTCCATCAACATACCAGCACCACAGGGGTAAAAAAGGAGAAATTGACTGGCAGAGAGCAAGAAATGGTGTTTGCAGTGAGCATCTTGTGGTATTGTAATATTTACTGTTAGCACCTCAGGCTACATGATACGCTCCACTGTCACCATCAAACAAGCAGCTCTCTGAAGGAGGGAGCACATCTGTTGTCACCCCTCCAACCCCCTCCCTCCCTCTCCTCCCATCTCTGGAGTGCGTGGAAAAAAAAATAGAGTAAGAAGACAGAAAAGGCCCTGGAGTTACAAAATCCACAACTTTGTGACCCTCTTTTCTCCTTATACATACACACGACACACCCCTCCTCTTCCTCTGACCACGGCTTAGGATGCAGCCGATTCAAATTGATCATCCCGCCGACCAATAATTCATTGTGATGGAGCAGACGTGGTGTGTGCATGGTGAGCGGCGACCGTGCCATCGCACCTGCATACTAAGCAGCCCCTCTGGCCAATGGCGTGGTGGTGATCGCGGTCAGCTGACCCCCGCTGTTTATCCTCTGACAAATGGCAGGTCAAGCCGGGTGGCGCTCACCACCACATCCCTCAGCGCCGTGTCACGCCGCGCTCCCGACTGCTCATCAAACCCCACCCCACTCCACCTCAAACCCCACTCTACCACCCCTTAAACCCCTCTGCAATCACCGACCCCCACCACTACACCCTCCCCACCCTCCGCTCCCAGCATTTGCCCCCCATGCATCCATTATTCTCCACGCTCACTGCACCGTCAGCACAGTCATGATTGCTGACTTCTCCTTCCACTGCCAGCCTCCACTTTGAACACAATTAACTTAGTAATTGCATTTGTTTTAGGAGTATGGGAGTGATTATCAAAGCCACCTATGATCCTCCAAGCATACACACTCGCTTGCCTTGTCTGTCTGTTGATGGGCGCTTGTGCAGGCGAGACCACCGGGGGGTACACAGATAGGGCTGGGAGCACTTCAAAGCAAAGCTCGCTTCCTTGCTCAACCTCATATACCTTATTAGAATCCCCTGATTGCCAAGTCCCTCGGTTGCTTTTGTTTATCTGTTTGTTTCTTGGGCGGCCAAGCCATCGAGGCTTCATTTTTTTTTTTTTTTTTATTCCAGGGGGGTCATTTTCAGCACAGCTGCCACTAACAATGCAAAATACAGGGAGAGACTGAGCAGTGGAAATACTATCCACTGTCACAGCCACAAGCAAGTTTTGATTTGAATTTGAAGAAGAGCCTGATGTGAAAATGTGTGTTGAAGGTGAAGGGTTTTGCTTTTATGTTGGTTTTTTAGTCGCAATCAAAGCCGACTTTAAGTTAAAGTTTGGGTAGCAGATCACTTAGATAATGGTCTGAATCATTTTCCTGTGTTTAAGATTTGGGGTGTATGAATATAGTGGTACACTTCAGAACTGAGATGTTTTGTGACAGTGATTGTTTTTTTTTCCAACTTCAGTCATTTGATTGAACTTCTTTTCCACAGATTTTAAATTGGTGTGTTCTTTGTTATCCATACCGCAACCATTTTCCTAAAATCTAGCCCTATCTGGGATATATCACCGTATTTCCTTTTCACAATATACTGCACTATATTGACTTGCAATACCTGTATCACAATGGCCCAACATGTGTCATTAACAGTAGAGATATTTCACTTCAGTATTCAAGATGGTAACTGTCATTCATGTTTGTAGATATCAGGAGTGTCATAAAATTATCTATATACTGGATTATATGTTTTGGGATAATTCAACAATTTTTGCTTTTCTGTTTGACTAACCATTTTTAATGGATTAGATTTATATCATGCTTTTCTATTTACGCATATTCAAAGCGCACACATTGGATCCATTGTTCATTCACTCACATTGACACACCGGTGGTGGTAAGCTACGTGTGCAGCCACAGTTGCCCTTTTTAATGACTGGAACTTTGCTTGTGGTGTCATGTCGCAATGAAATAAAACCGTATTGTGATACATGTATCGTGAATAGGGTACCATCTTATCCTTTTAAGTTGGTCTTTTGCCGCAAACTTAGTAAAATGACAACTTTCAGTAATAAAAATGATGTATTGTCTTGCTTACCTTATATTTACTTTATATCAGTATATCACATTGTATTGAATCATAACACCTGTATCATGATATGAATCATTTTGCTGGATTGTTGTCAATACAAAGCCCATGTGGAAATACTTCCAAATGTGCTCTTTTGACATCCAGATTCAAGGTATTAATTGCAGTTCTGCTGTAGTGAATGGGTGTTTCTCAACAGGTCAATCACATTTTTTTCCCCAAGCAAAATGCTCCATACTGCTGTAACCATTTAGACTACTGTACCTTTAATCAGTTGAATAAAAAAAAAACATCCTAAATACCCCATCATAGTCTTTGACATCATATCCCCTTGCTTCAGTAATCTACCCCCCAGCATAGTTAAAAAGTTCCACTATTGAGCCATGAACATCCGTTTACATTAGTGTACAGCATCCCTGCATTGTGAGTCCAACTTCTTGCGTGCGTTATTACACTACACACAAATACTCTATTCTGGCTGCATTTTGTGGATCCTTCTTACGACATTGACTTTGAATAAAAGGCCAGTATTGCAGCCCTTTTTTAATTGAAATGCAAACTACATCAACGGCCAGGCAGCGGAATTGGCAATACTCTCCTGGCGGCGTGATAAAGGCTTTTTTGCTGTTTCTGTGGCTATCGACTTGGTCATGTGTGTAATTGCCTAAAGCGTTTCTGAAGCCTCCGATGCACCAATGTAAATATTAAAGAGAGCGCTCAGCTTAATAAAATGCTGTTCAAACAATATGGGCCCCAAGTTATCTCCGCCTGTCCGTTTTTCAGCGGAGCCCGGGAGTCGAGGGGTTCTGCGTCGGAGACGGGGGGTCAGTATCAAGATGAGACCTGCTCCTTCATAAGTGACAGCGAAAACGAAGGGGGAGCGAGGCGACAAGCGATTAAAATGAATCCACAAAGAGTGAATAGGGCTGAGGTAAGAAAAAAGGAAGTGGAAATGGGAGATATTAGAGCAACTGAAGAATGTAGTGCAAAAAAGGAAGAACGACGAGACAGCAGCAGCAAGGAAGGAAGGAAGGGGGTGGGGGGTGGCTGATGGATCAGACAGATTCTCTAATGGTATTGATCCGGACCAAGGCCACGGTGGAGATGAAGGCCTCCCCATTCAGATACCCCGCTGTCACCTGACCTTGGGCCAATCCCTGACCTCTGACCTCCTGACCCCTCCAGGCTTGGCCTTCACCTCCCCTGCTGGTCCCAATCACCACTGCACCACCTTTACCAAATGAGAATTGACTTTACTTGGGTGGAAAGGTAGGTTAAAGTGCGTCAATAATGTTTCAAAGAACAATTTCTCCGGCCGATTTTACGCGGCCGGCGTTTCGACATTTGCTCGCCATGTGGATGTGGCATGAGCATGTCCTGAGAGGCAGCTGAAGGGAGTTGCGAGGCCACTAACTGCCTTTAGCTATTGATCTGTCGGTTAAATTGCATGCACACAAAGCTAGCGGAGAGGGAGCGCTGAGAGTCTAGGACGCTGCACACTCAGCTCACGATAGCCACCATCTAATGGTAATTGCTTTCGATCTCTCCCCACAGACATACGATTTACGGCAGCGCTTCTCCTGAATAGGTGACACCAAATATTTAGTGTGTATGTGCGTGTGGGCAAGGGAGGGAAAAATGTATTACAGTTTGTTCAGGTGGGGGAAACTGCGAAACTGTACCAAGGAGGACGAGGAGAAGAAAAAGAAGAGTTCATCGACAACGGGAAGGAAGGAGGGGGAGAAAGAACAACGGTTGTAAAAACATGATAGTTGATCATCTCTAAAAGGGACACTTGGCTTTCTCTTCACCCTGCACTTCATCACTGTGTCGCCGCTGAATGGTGTTTAGGGAGCAGAGGGAGGGGCGGGCGATGCTTTTCTCGCAGCCCCCAGGTGATTACCCTGAATGGATTACAGCGGGAAACGGCTGTCCTTCTTTCAAACTGCCAGGTGGCGTCCATTTTTCTCCTGGCCTCATTGTTCGGCTCTGTGTACAGGACAGATTTAGACGGCCCAATAAAGTCTCATCTTTAGACCAGACAGCTTGATGCAGCACCTTCAGATCTCAATGGGGATACAGTAGATCAACTGCATCGCTGTTAACTTTGTGAAAACAAAGCCTGGCATGATGTGCAGCGCTCGCACGTGCTTGAAAATCCCCTGTAAGCTGCTAAAAAACTGACCTGCTGGACATTTTCCAAACTAATCAATCTTGCGCCCATTCGTTCATCCCTCAACTTTTTCCCCCCTCCTCTTTCCTCATCTCTTTCCCTTGTTAAAAACAACAGCCGAGTTCATTAGCTGGTATTTGCATCAGTCCATTCCCTACGGAGCAGAGAGCTGTTTGTATCCCTTGTAGCCTGATACCTGCCAATGCTAATCCTGTTTACAGTAGCACTAAAACACAACTTAGTGGGCCATCCATCCCAAACATCCTTTTCACCTGTCAATAAGCTTAACACGTCTACCAAATTTATGTCAGAGTCATCGTGCAGGATTATGGACGCCATTTGTACCACTTATCCGACTGTTTGCTGGCTGTTGGTGAACAAATCACTGTTTACACTTTCAAACCTCGTTTTTTTCCCCCAATTACTTGAAAATGTGAGGTAGAGTTTTTACATTTTACACAGCATCCTCCAACCTCCCCAATCCTCAGAATCAGAACATCTTTAATTTACGGCCCTTAAAACTTTTCTCAACTAAATTTTAAAGGCATAACATGCGATACATCTTCATTTTAAAGGGCTCATATTTTGTTAAACCCACTTTTGTTTGTCTTTGGTACATTTATTTGTGTATTTGGAGATGCTAATAGTTAAAAAAGTTTGATTTTGAACCCTCCAGGTGCTGCTAAGCTATATTTATATTCATTTGGGCAAAAATCGAGGGGATTTCTGCAACCCCTTTTAATTCCTGCTTAATTTATTACATCTGTAGCTAGATAAGTCATGACATTTGCACATAAAGGTCAAGACTTCCAACAAACATTTCTCCGAGTACACCATAATTGTCAGCAGCAGCGGTTGTAGTCTATACTGAAAATACATCCAAACTTCGAGCCGATTACCTAAAATGTTCAGTTGTTGGTTGTCTTAACGAACACAGGTGGCTGAACGGGACAGAGCAGCACAGTTAGCAACGAGGAGGGGGTGGGGCCTGAAGTGGCTCATTTGCATTTAAAGGACCATCGCTCAAACGAACTTTCTGGTGTCATACTCAGAAATAGGGCTAAAGATGGACCTGTGGAGTTGAATTAATGAAGAATTCAGACCCAAGCAGAGCATTTACAGCTTATGTAGACCACAGGGAAATCTTTTTAAATGTGTAATTCCATTAAAAAAGCAAAATATCACTCCTTTAAAGTCTAACAATTACTAGGCCTGTGTTATATATTGTGTTGACTTATGCACTTATATCCAATGTTTGCAGCAATGTTTGAAATTTTATTCAGTGCAACAAACTGTCTCATTTATTATCGTGTTCTCTTCACATAGAAACACAACACCACATTAACAACCACATTAGCTAATGTTACTTGTTGCTTTTTTAATTGAATAACATGCTATAATGTGAATTTACATGTGAATGTGAATAACATTTTTTACACAAGACTTAATTATTGCCCCATGAGTGAACATGATTTATGCCTGAGTTGCACCAGAATTTCAGAATACAGGCTAAAGTAGCAAGTCTTTGCATGCAAGGCTGTGCACATGACTGCATTTTACAGTATATCGTACAGCTCTGTTGCTTCATGTTAATTACATAGACCACAGTTTTATGGTTATGCATAAGTACACTTTCCAAAGTGTCCAACTCCACTAATATTCATTACAAATGGATAGCATTATGGTATTTTGTTTGACAGCATTGCCTCTGGGATAGATCTAGCATGAATGTAACTGCAGTGATTCTTGAATGAATGAATGAACGAATGAATATGTGTTTATCTGAAATTTAATCTTTAAATTTATTACTTGATTTACTCAGAACCGGTAAATCTAGGCCTACATACGTCAGATGCCGATTACGCAGAGGTGTTCCTACAACAGCAAAGCCATAACATTTTTAAAAAATATATTATTATGAAATGTGTAAATATAGTATTTCCTAAAGTGTGGTGTTCAGGCAGTTAACATAATCTTACATTAGACAGACAATAGCTACATTTAATAGATGTTGTTGTCCTTAAGTATTGAAATTCGGTACTAAAGAAGATATCTTTTTATTCTCTGTCATATTTAAGAAATTGGTTTGGCGCTATCAAACTATCAAAAATTCAATGTGTAGCAATACATCAGTCCAGCATGAGTACACTGTCGAATTTATTTAACCATAGAAAACTGCTGAAACAAGCTGTGTTGTCATTTATAGCATTGTATGATGATAACAAAAGGGAATTATTTACGTACTACAGTTGTATGGCAGGTACGGATGAAATGGCAAAACCAAAGATGCTGGGAAAGTCTTAAACTATAGGGTGCTGTAATATAAAAACCTGCAACTGGCAATTGACTAGCTGAATATTTACCTTAACCTGTAATGTCCTCAGATCTTTAGTCTGAACTGGGTTTTACATGTTTCTGCTGACCATGCTCCTGGCTTTTATTCAAGACTCAACTGTTAATAGACTACCGCCTTTATTTCAGGGAATATTGACAATATTTTTTGTGAAGAAATTATTGGTCATTTTGCCGTTGCAGTTTGATAAATCTAAAACCTGATTTTTGGCTTTAAAATATAAAACTCAACATAATTGAGTTTTCACCAGGAATAAATTAATGACTTTGACAATTAGACTGCTGGAAGTACCGAGCTTGTTATCATCCTTTTTAAGTGTGAATTTGTGGTTTGCTTTGGAACAACATAACAAAACGGCTTCTTATTGGATCTAATTTAAATCCATGTATACCGTACTTTGTTTTAGAATCGCATTAGGGTGTTGGATGGCATGGATGCAGCCCTCAGTACAGTTGTTGGCCTGAAGTGTCCCACTCCTCCTAAGTGTTTGATTCAGCCTGAGCTGATGTTAAAATGGATTTCTGGAAGATTTCCAGTGCTGTTTTGTTCTCGCCTTTTGTTATTGTCGCAGTATTGTGTATGATAGAGGGACCGCTGGGACTGTTTGTCACACTGATCCTCTTATACCGCCTCTATCCCTTTGTTTAAAGCAACAATTAAAACTGTTAAGCCACTGACTGTTGTATTTTTTCCCTCTAAGAGCATTTTTTTATCACTTCAAAGAGTTTAAGAGCCTTGATAAAAATACCATATTTTGAACAGCACTCATTTTTCTGTGAACAAATATTGTCACTTTATATTAAAGCAGAGGAAAAGGAATGCTGTAGGTGGAAGGTGCAAATGGAATTTTTGCCTTTTAGTTTGGTTTGAACTGCAGTAATGTCTCCTTCATATACGCCACAAGAAAGCAACTCTTGAAAAACAACAAATAACCGGGAAAATGTTTTGTTTGCTTTTGTTTACAAGTTTCTATGTAATTTATGCACTTAGGACACTACTATTAAGGTTTCTTCAGTTACGATTCATAAAGGCTCCTGCAGCTTGTGAGGTTGTTCCAACTATCCAGTCAGTATCCAGTGATAATTCCATCATAATGAAGTCATTTTCATTTTTTGGAGTATCCTTGGCCTTGCTCCAGGTTCCCTCAGATGGCGACCAGATGTCGAGATGTATCTCTAAAGACTCCCAACACTTCAACATTTTATTATTTTATTTTTTTTTTGGGGTGGGGGGGTGGGCGATTCTACACTCAACATGTGAATCTGTCATTCACACATGAAGGCAGAAAAGCATGGAATCGGTTTTAAGCTTAAGCTGAGTACGGTGTTTTTTTCTTTCTCTGCTGAAAAAAAAAGACCCTTTAGATTTAAAAAATATTGATCGTCATCCATGAGTCCTTTGAGTGAGAGGGTCTGATTGTTGGCAAAACATTTAAACATGCAATATGGTCGTATCTGCCTCTCTCATTAAGCCACTGCACAAGGCTGAATTTAAAGTGATGACAAGTTAGTGGCGAGTGTAAACAGACAGGATTTACTTGCCAGCAGAGGCAAGTGTGTTAGTAAGAGGTCTAGGGAGCAAGAAATAGTCTTGAAATATTTATAGGGTTTGACTTGGATCCCTCCCTGAGGATCAAGCATTGAAAACTTGCAATCTGTGGATCGCCAAAGGCAAACTGACGCGGAGGTCAAGCCTATAGGTTTTTCTTTACATGAAAACAACTCGTAAAAGGGGAAAGAGACAGAGCGAAGGGAGAGAATAATATATTCTGCACCCGGGAGCAGGATTTTAGCTTGAGAGGGTTATGGATTTTTTTTTTCTTCTTCCCAGTTTTTGTTGTTACAGACATCTCCCCTCATTTTCCCTGGATCAAAAATCCATTTTGGATCATCCATTCAATATTAAATCTGGCAGGTACTTGTATACACAACAAACTCAATTTGCCGAGGCGATTTTGAGATCTTTCATGGATGTGTCAATGACAGACAACAAAGATCCTTTCTTTCATTTTTAATACAAAGGCAACAGGTCGAGTGACATCTAGTTGTAAGGCACTACGGAAAAAACGGACAGTGCTTTTGTTTTCGAGCTCTTCACTGGAAACACCTCACTCACGTAGCTCATTGCAATGCAGAAATGATATGAATATTGATGCTTTTCATGTCGTCCCTGAAATGGGGCTGTGACCTTATGGTTCATCTATCTAAAAGACACTCAAATCCATTTCATACCAAAACTCAGGCTACTCCACTGAACTGCCACCAAATGGAGAGATTCAGGCTTTGCATTTCCTCATGGTTAACCAGGCAATGAGGCCAGGAAATTGGACAGTAGGAGGCCGCCTGTCAGTGCACCATATGACACGCCTTAAATCCCCCTAAAGGAGCTAGAAATATGCCTGTTTACTTTTGCCGTCTTTATTTTTATTTTAGTTTGGAGGAAAGCAATTATTTCCTCATTTGGAGCTGGTAAAGTTTTTAAGCCACCAGAAAAAAAAAAGATGCTGGTAAATTACTCTGCAAGTCCACAGGTTTAGGTCTTTTTTTTTCTCAATAGGTAGGACATTAAGATGCATGATGGTTTTACAAGATATAACACTTTGACACCAGAGATATCAAATCTTGCGTTTTTAAGTTTCGGCAATAAAAGCACCTCAGCTAAGGTTAGGGAAAGACTAGTTCGTTTAAAGGCACCCATATTCTTTCTATGAAGAACCTAAAATAAACCTGAATGGAGGGTTATGAACAAAAAACCCCTGTTTATTTTATGTTGAAGTTTATATTGAAGTTAAAATTTCAATTAACAGCATCCGGTAGTGTTATTAATTTTTGGTCTAATCTGCATGAGGTTCATGGGCAGACCAGCTATCACGAGGTAAAGATTCAGTGATTTTAAATATATTGAATTAATTCAGTTAAAACAATAAATGTCTTGCCAAATCTAGACTACACTATTAATTTGCCCATAAGTAATTGCAATCTTAATTGGAATTCTGCTGCACTAGAAATAGTAACCAATCTTTCAATAAAATACATCCATTATTCTTGAAATCTTTAATCCTGGCTACATGACACTGACCTTTTGCCGCCAAAATCTAGGTGAATGTTTGTGCCAAATTTGATGAAATTCTCTTCAGGTTTTCCTGAGATTGGAGCTCTGACCTCCACATGGTTTTCAGTCGAAGTAGAGTTGAAGTGAAGTTTTGCCTCGTGTGAACACATTGTGGCCACTTGTTCCTCAGATATTATAATCTTTATTTAACCAGGAAAAAAAGCTCATTAAGATTAAAAAGCTCTTTTTCAAAAGTGTCCTGGCCTAGACGACAGCAGCAGCAGCAGCAGCAGCAGCAGCAGCAGCAGCAGCAGCAGCAGCAGCAGCAGAAGTTACACAAAATGGAAATCACAGCCATACAGCCACACTAATATACATAAACACAATGAAAGTCAGTACAAAAAACAAACTGAAAACTGATAAGAACGTACGTATAAAACATCACCATTATTTTTATATTAGGTGTTAAACATGATAAACAGACCAACAAACCTTACTTTTTAGATGTTTGGATTTATCTGTAACAAGCAGAATATTTCAATTTGTTGTGACATCATGCGTCATATTCTAACAAAAGATCCGGTGTGTCTGCAAAGTCGAATTAGTGCTCTCAAAGTTTATTTCTGGGCATTTCTTATCAGAGTTCAGTGGTATGTTACCTTGACTTCTCCATCTTGACTGACTGACCCCAAACTACTGACACAAGATACACACAGACCAGTTTGACCAATAGTCAGTTCCTTCTACAGATATGCAAAAATTACTCATACAAAATTCAGAATGAGTGTGTGTCCAACATACCCTGCAGGGTCAAAACTGAGCAGCCCTGGTTTCAGTATTAATAAATACATTGTGAGTCAATGTCATGTCTTTTGTGTCAAACAAAATCACTGTAATTTCTCACAATACGTGACCATAAAAAATGCAATAACGCTGAGAAAACAAATGGGTTAACAGCAATAACAGTGGACAATTCATTTACGTTCAAGCCAACATCACCATGAGCTCTGTCATGAACATACAGTACTGTGCAAAAGTCTTAGGCAACCATTAGCTTTGATCTTTCTGAAGGTAGAAGATAAGCATACACATTTATTTCTCATTCTCTTTTCTTCAGAAACAGCAAGAGAGTATAGGAAATATGTGCACAGCCTTAAAAGACACACAAAAACTGAAGTAAAAGGGTTCTAAAGGTTAAAGTCCCTATTTAGTGTGACCCCTGACTCCATGACAAGAAGCAGCACAGTTATAAACATCTGACATGTATTGAATGAAACCTGGTATTAAACATCAGAAAATGAATGCAGTAAATCTCATTTTGTCTGAACAAAAGGGTTAAAGACATGTTAAGTGCAAAGGAGGGGTCACATGAAATACTAGCACTTTGGTTTATAGTAGCTGTTGAATGAAAACTGATCAATTGGTTCGTTTTTGATCATTTTGTTGATTGATTTGTTCAATTTGTTGATTAAATTTCCCTTTTTTTCAGTCTGTTTTATGTTTTTATTTTTGTTGATTAGTTTGGACATTTTTACTCATCTTATTGATTATTTTATTCATAAGTTTTATTGTGTTTTTATCTTAGTATTTTATCTTATTACGTTTTATTGTGTTTATTTTACTGTACAGCACTTTGGAAACCTGTGTGTTTAAATTTGGGCTTTATGAATAAAATGGATTGGATTGGATAAGGTCACACTAAATACTATCACTTTGGTTTATAGAAGCTGTTTTTTTGGCTGAAACTGTTTTTACTGCAGTACATACTTCCCATATATCCAGACTGAATACAAACACTGACAAATGCAAATGTGTCATCATTAGAACTTTACTAAACTAACAAATGTAACCACAAACACAACCACAAACAAACAGATGTAGGACGAGGACTTTTGCGCAGTACCGCACATAAGTAGTTTTGCAGAGTATATCTACAGTTGTTGATAAGGAACATGGTTTAGGTTTTTATTTGCAGAACCTCTGTGCCTACATCATATTCTGGCGACTGGGTTGAAATGTGAACCCTTGTACAAATTGTCCAGCTCGTGGTCTAATCTTCTGAAATGAGGCGAGACTTGTGTCCTGCGGTCTCAAGTGCTCTTGTGCAATATTCTAATGGTGGAATAGCCCCATCCAAACACAACACATGAAGTAATTACGAGGCAACAATTACCCAGGCTGGGCCAGACGTAATCGATAGGCCATCAGACAGCTGGGTCAGGGGCCAAATGTCAGGGGTTAAGGTTCAGCTTCTCTCTAACTCCATGTGTATATGTGTATGTATTCCTTTTGTCCTCTGGAGGAAGAGGATGCTGATTCATAAGTAGCAAGGGGATGGACAGTGAGGTGGAGTCCAGCTGTAGCTCCGTGATCTATTCTTCTCGGGGCGCTGAGTATTGATTAGAATCTACTACATTATTGTAGCCCTGAGGAGAGGCAATCCGAACAGCTGGGACAACACTCAAGGTCCCTACTCCAACGCACCTGGGAAATGATAGGGTGAAAGTGATGATATCGCATGTGTAAAACACGCAGTATAATGCTCGCACCTTGCAGAGTGCATCCATTCTCCATCAAAGTGGCCTGTTGCAAAAAAAAAAAAAAAAAAAAGAAAAAATGTGTAACAAGTCACTGAGTTGTTTCAGGATTCAAACCTGTATTCATGAGAAGAAGCTGCTAATGGCACGCTTCAAGCTTGGGTTTGACTTAAAATCTATCATCAGGTGTTGAGTGTTTGAAATAGCAGCTAATACATAGCAGGTGTGCCAGCAGATTACTCAGTAACATCAATTAAGCTAATGATGCAATGAATTGAGAAAGCATCACTTATGGACGTACACGGAAATAGGACATTACAGCAAATCTACTGCTCAGAAGAGGTTTTCTCCATTGGATATACTTCGAAGTAGCGTTAAACTAATATTTGGATGGTTCGGTGGGTGTTTTGTGGTGTTGCTGTGGCTGCTCGTGTTCCATCGTACATGTCGCCAATGGCTAAGCTTGTGACATCATTATCCTAATTGATGCTAGTGAGCAATCAACTGGCACACCTGCTGGGTATTAGCTGTTGATTCCAGCGTCTCTACTGATTTTAAAGTCAAAGTGAAGGCTTCAAACAGCTACACTGTCATTTGCAAGAACTCACAGTCTGAAACATTTATTGAGTAATTTGTTCAGAATGTCTTCTTCGCACCTGAATGTCAGAATAGGTTGGTTACCAAAGCAATATAGATCTGAACATTTGCACATGTTGACTTTTATCTAGTAATTGTACAGAGGAATATTTGGTGGCACCCACTGGAAACAGGATTAATAGCACAAAACAGCAGATGTAGTTTTGACGTCCTGCAATATCAGCCCTAACCTCCTCAGATTAAGACGTTCTGTCATGTGTAACCCCTTCTTTGTGGCTCAGGCTGAAACTTCTAGATGTCATTGCACAACAGGATGCAATGTAAATGACTTTCAGATGACGATAGCTCACTACCTCTTCATTAGCTTCATTGTAAGCTATATAATTTGAATGATGGATTTTTTTTTAATGCATAAAGATTTTATACAAGCTGTTTGGTGAGCATTCAGTGCAGGGAAAGAGAGTAAAAACGGGCTTCTAAGGGAAGTGCTTGCATGAAAAGAAAAAACCATGTCACCACGTTTGCTGGAAAAGTGCACTACATCAGTCAGATTTGTGGTATCTTGTGACACCTGGTTGTTATTTAATAGTAGTCGTTGGTAGTTTTCATAGCAGTAAAAATGGTTCATTGAACACATTTGTGGCATCATAATGTGACACCTGATTGCTTTGTAAATAAAAAACAAAATAAAAAACACCTGAGGCACTGCCTGCATTTTTGTTTCAATATTTGTATAATGCTTTATTAACTACATTTTTAATAATTATTTTTTTCAATTTATATGTTCATTCTAAGTTATACAAAATGGTTTGTTCAACATGTTTTTAGTAAAAAACAGTAAAGAATCTAACTTTTTCCTACTAGGGTTTCATCGTTTTAGGTTCACACATGTCAAATAAAAATGTAAGTGCAAGGTCACACAGGTGAGGTCTTGCTGAATAAATGATACCAAACAAGGAAAGATAAACATTTTTTTTTAATGCGAAATATAAAGGCACCATCAAAAGTTTTCAAAAGGGGCCAAAATACTCTCAGACTCTTCAGGACTACTGTACTGGCAGGTTTGAGGCTCTGGTTGCTGCCCTCGGTGGAAAATAGGTGGATTCAGAATGGAATCGAAGTTCCCTGCAGATTTAATTTGGAAAACAAGTTGTCAATATCCTCGACTTCTCACCGTGTCTTCTTCCTCTCTTTCCAATCACAGTCGTACCGGGGGTGGCATCAAACCGTGTCCGGTGCCTGGACTCGGATGATCCAGAACCTCCTTTTGTGAAGTGGACGGCCCGGGCAGCACAGGAGGGAGAGGTACAGTCCATCATCAACCTCTCCCTGGCGCGAGACCCCCCCCCCCCCCCCTTTTTTTCTACTCTTATCCTCTCCCTCCTCTTCTTCCTTCTCCTCTGTAGCAGGGATGTGTCCATGAAATATGTGCAACTTCCCGTTGAAATTAGAGGGCCCTGAACCATGAAAGGCACCACAGGTATTGGAGCCCCGCTACATGCCGGGCCCCTGTTGTAAAGCTCCGACAGCAGAAACACACACGACCACTCGTCTGTAACATATTAAAACCAAGGGAAATAAATTACCCCGGTGCACTGATGAATTACGAGTTGTGTCTCAGGAGCTGGAAACGCTTCATAAGTTGGAAATCTTCTTTGGAATATGGTGAGCATCACCTGATTCCTGTTCCCTGTGGAAACCTGAAAATATGGTTAATTTAAGCTAAATAGCAACTGGAAGAGTCTATTCTCTGTACTCCAGTAGAAGGACAGGTAGAAAAACAGAGGTGTTGAATCAAATAGAAGTATAGAGGCACATGCTCTGACATGTACTTAAAAAATTAGGGCTTTAACCCATAAAGACCCAGTGCTACTTTTATGTCACTTCCCAAATTATTTTTTCTCTCTATTTAACCTTTCTTAAGTGATTTATCACCATTTATTATAATATAATCATCTGTATTTTGCATTTTTTCCCATGAAAATCAGGTGTTTTCTTGTATTTAATTTGCTGACAACGTGGATGTTCATAAAAGCTCAGATTAAAGTTGAGGGTTATTATATCAGAAACAGAAAACTGAAGAAAAAGTGACTTTTTCAGCAAAGATATCAAGAACTGAATGCAAAACCACTGTCATTGTTCAAATTCCGTGGGTTTTTCCTGGTGAATCAATGTTATAGAAGATGACAGTGTTTCCATGGTAACTATGGAGCCTCTGAACATCCAAATGGGTCATATCTGATGACCATGAAATGAAAACAAACTGTATTTTACACCAGTTATTTACATGTATTGATAGTTCTAGTAGTTCAGAAGTTATTAAACATTTTACATCAGTAGAGGGTTTCTTTGGGCCTTTATGAGTTAAAGGACATTTCTATTAGGATTTCTAGTTTTATGGAATGTCAGCCTTGCGTCATATTAATATACTGTGAAGAAAATTAAACCATTCTAACCAATCAAATCACAAACAACAGACTGATAATACTAAATGTTACATGTTCCCACTGCGATACATCTTTTTGCCATTTTCATGTTGTGTTTTTTTACAATATATACATCATTTTATCTCTTATACAATTATATTGTTTTCATCTCATGTTGTTTACATCATTTTCATCTTGTTGCATCTTAGTTTACTATCACCGTATGTCTTATCTGTAGCACCATGCTTTTCTTTTTCATTTTTTTCTTGTACAATAATTGATGTTATGTCTTTTAAGCCATTTTTGAAACTTTAAGGTGATTTCCATCTTGTTGCATCTTTTGCATCATTTTTACCTTAATACATATTTTTTGGCTTCTTTATTTCTGCCTTTTGTATCTTTTTAATGTTGCATCTTTCATAATATTTCTGCCATCTTCATCTTATACTCTGTCATTTCGACATGCATGTATTTAGCTTAAAATGTTGATATCGAGGAATGTTGCAGTAACAAACTAAAATTGTTAATAAGTCCTCTCATCTGCATTATAATTAATATAACAAGACTCTTTTGAAAATGCAGTGTGTTAAAATACAATCATCTGTTGTTGCCATGAGCAGAACTAATGCAAGTGTTTTTTTTGTTTTTTTTTTATTTTATTTTTTTTACTTTTTTCTTGACGCACAGGCAATTGTAAGCTCCCATAAGAGTCAACAGGAGGCCTAAATAACAGAGCTGCAGGTTTAAATTAATACAATTGCGAGTTTCTTCTCTGCTCTCACTCTTAAATAAGACTATTGATTGCTGTGTTAGCGAGTGGTGCTTTTAAAGTTTTGCTCAGTCATACCCTGTTAGTCATTTACATTTGAAAAGGCTGTAGCATCAGGACATTTATTGACATCTTGGGGAGGGTAATTTGGATGTACAGTGCAAATACCGCTGGGCAATAAGCTTAGTCACACATTCATGTTTACACATCTGGACTAAATCTGTGTTATGCCTTTGGTGGATCAATATGAGTACTGTGTTTTTTCCGTGATGCATCGGAATATTTATTGTTTGCAGTACATCATTAGGAGGTTCTCTTTCTCAGTGCTCAGTAGCTTGTGGAAATGATTCCAAACAATGCAAAGCTACACTGTTATTAAGTTACAATAGTAAATGTGTAGGAGGAGAAATCCATAGGAGAGTAATGAGTTTAGGCCACCGGCAACAAAGTAAATATTTGGGGAGTTAATAAATCCAATCCAATGTCCGATTCAATTAACAGAACCTTATTGCGGTTCTTCCCCTCCCATTGTTAGCCACCGAGTTTATTGACCGTCTTACAGCGCTGTTGAAACGTCTTCATCACGAAACGGCAACGTCTTCCCAGGATGATCCGTCTTTTTGAGGGCACTTCTGACAAGTTCGGCATCCATCTTCAAAACATTTAAAGGTGAACAACTTTATCTTGTTTGGGGGGAACATCTCCCGAAGATTGACACTGTCAGAAATGAAACATCGTCGAGCCCGTAAGACTGATGGGCCGCTCAGAGGAAAAGTGGAGCGCTTGATGAGATATTAATCAGGCGGCGGCGGCAGGAGGGGTGGAGCAGGCGTGGATCCTAAAAATGCGAGATGTGATGGAGACGTAGGAGATCTGAGATGTCTTGGGCGAGGCGGAGCTTGTTGGAGGGGGAATAATGAATCGGCCCATTAGCATATTGTCACCGGTTGTCTTGTTTACTCCGAGGTGTTTGCCAAGCAGCTCTCCCCAAGGAGAAACGGGCGCTTCACAGTAACTTCTGGAGTAAACAGTGATATGCTAATGCGCATGCAAATACGCACACACACATACTGTACGCTCACAGACAGCAAACACACAATAAACTTTGCTTTTAACAACCTGTGACGGGGCGATGGCTCACGTTCTTTGTCAATATTTATTGCACAGGGGGAAGATGGGAGGGCTCAACATGGAAACGGAAGGCCTCGTACTTCTCATCTAATACCGCTTGTTGTATGGAATCAAAGGGTACAAAACAGTTAAGTTTACCTGCAGCAAACATCCAAGCTTCGCTTTCAGATGCCTGTATTATCGGCACAAGCAAAACAATAGCGTTTCTGAAGCTATTTTCATCACTTCACATGACCCAAGACAGCTTGTATCATCATTTTTGCTTGATTACAGTTGTATCTGTGAAAAGAAAAGGCTGCTATGTTCAGGATCAGGCGCAGCTTTATTAGTCCGGCTTATTTTTTTTTTCCCTTTTTCCCTCCACCGTCTTCTTTCCACACCATCACTTTGTCTGCCTGTATCGCTCTCCCTCCTAAACTCTCCGTCGGCGCTTGCTCCAGCTCTCATAATTGCTGGTAGTCTGCTTAACAGTCACAATGCCTTACTGTAATCAAAGAACTGACAAAAGACCTCTTTCATTTCACTGTCTGCCTCTGTGTACAGTATAATAAGCTTCCATCTTGCTCACATGTCGAGAAGCCAGAGACCCCAGCGCAGTAATTTTGCATTGAATGAGATGCAGGTGATCAAAGTCCGCATAGTCTTTTTGATTCTCCAGAATAGCCAGGCCCTCCCTCTGCTATGCCTTTTGAACATCTTAAGAGTCCTCCGGAAAAAAAAAAGGACAAAAAAAAAAAATGCTATTCCTGCATTCTTCTTGTAGATATTCCCACTACACGCCTTGCCTTGGAAGCTGGCTCCCCAGCGATGTTTTTTGGGGGGGAAACTTTGAAGGAAAGTAAAGGACAAGCAGCTTTTGGAAGAATGAAACCCAGACTTTGGATTTACATGCGTTCGAGTGCAGTGTGTACAGCGGCAGGGAGTGGGTTTATTCACACCAGGAAAAAAAGGGTTTAAAGTTGTTGTTCCTGAAGAATTTAAACACTGAAGTGTACTGTGGCCATGTCTTTTTTAGCATAAAGTGCTCTCCTGTTCCTTTTTCAACCTCTGTATCTACATGTTCTAATTATGTTTCTGTTTAAAAATCAAGCATGTGTGGTCATTTTTTAGCTTACCGGCCAACAGGCCGTAAGCTATTGTCATCATGCGGCGCCCGTCGTCATCGTCGTCTGTCATCGTTGTCTGTCATCGTCTGTCGTTGTCTGTCATCGTCTGTCGTCGTCTGTTGTCGTCTGTTGTCGTCTGTTGTCGTCTGTCGTCGTCATCGTCTGTCGTCCGTTACAAAACTTTCAATCGTCTTCTCTGAAACTACAATTCCGATTGACTTCAAACTTGGTATACAGCTTCTTTATGATGATGTCAACAAAAGTTAGTGAAATTATTTGGCTCAAGATCTGATTCTGGATTTGATGCAACTTTGAAAAATTTCCCCATTATAAGAGATAAGAAGTGGATCGATGCAATAACTCAGTAAATATAAATGATATCAAGTTGAAATTTCTACAGTACTGCCCTGATGGGGAGATGACCAAAACATAATGGCCACATGCTGATCAGGATCTTCTTCTGGATCCAGGAACTTCCGGAAAATTTAACATGGGCTCTTATGGGGAAAAAATTTCAACCTTCTTCTTCGAAACTACAGTTCTGATTGACTTCAAACTTGGTATACAGCTTCTTTATGATGATGTCAGCACAAGGTATTGAAATTATTTCGATCTGGATCTGATTCTGGAATTGGCATGACTTTGAAAAATTTCCCCATTATAAGAGATAGGAAGTGGATTGATACAATAAATCAGTAAATATCAATGATATCAAGTTGGAATTAGAATTTTTTACGGATCTGATTGGAATATGACCAAAACATGGGCTATTTCTGTAATATAATAAATACACATAACTGGGTGATAATAAAAGGCATCTGGATACATTTCCCAAAGTTTTTAATTTGGCCGGTAAACTACAGGGCCATTGGTCTGATTTTTCTCTTTTAGTTTTCACACAATTAGGGGACTAACTAAAATTTTGTTCCAGTCCACCAAGACAAATGTGCATCCCAAACCAGTTGCCAAAAATATTTGCTGCTGTATGTTTCCAGATAGGGATAGATATAATTGAATTGTAAAAAAAAATATAGTTGGTCTTGTCATTTAGAGGTATTGGCTTGAAAAACAGTATATGAAACATTTGAGCGTGAGTATGTGTTTCCATGACATTTAAGTTGGAAAATGTTCTGTGATCATTTGTGAACATTAGATAACTCCATTTTGATGCTAACTTTTTATCCTCTGTCGCCAATATCCGTGACACCAGGCTATGCACTGATAAAATCTTCATCCTCTGTCAGCAGCTTTTACCAACACACCCTGGTGTTAGCTTCGAACCTCATGCCCTATCCACACAAATGCGGATATTTTGCAGGTTGGATTTTTTTCTCTGCATTCTGGCCTCTTATCCACACGTAAACAGAGTTTTAGGTTGCAAAAACAGAGATTTTTAAAACCACTTTCCTACGTGAAAATTTTTAACAGCTGTGTTTGTATCCATGAGGACAGGGAAAAATGTTACAAAGCAATGACGTCAAAGTCCAACTTACACGTCTGTTGTTGTTTTGTGTAATAACCCTGAACCTGAAACATCAAATAAGAGTCAAATACTCTTGGTATATAATTTCATTTCTTTACCTGCAAGAGACAAACAGGATATGAAAAACACACTTAGACAACCCCAACCAACACTTTGGAATTTATCCTTTTGCTGCACATCTTCATGGCTTGTGCCTTTTCTGTGTGCAGTATAATCTGTGGTGTCCACAGTTTGAAGTCCAGCAGAAACAGTAGTTTGGTTAGTACCAGACAGAGACAGTGATGTTTTGTAAACAGCCACCATGCGGATGATGGCATTAGTCAGATCAAAAACCAACCTATTTCCAGCAGAAAACATCCACCACTAACTTCATAAGAGCACACAACCTTTCATGAATTGTCTGTATTGAGCCTTTAAAGATAAACTATTTTGTATTAACCTAAAACATGTGCTAACAGTGTAAAAACTCAACTTGGCTAGATTTCTTGACAATAACAGTGTAGCCACTGAAGGGTGATGGCATTTAAAGTGAAGAAAAACATCAGAAAAAAGAAAAATAAATGCAATTATTTAAGTTCAAATTAATACCCTTGAATTCAGATGTGCAAAAATAAAGAATACAGTTTCTGCTCTGATATTATGCAAAGCATTGTTTTAGCTTGTTACCAGTTAAATCCCCCTCAATATTACCTGGGATATCTTATTATGACAAAGTTAGATGCATTTTCTTAAAATTAGATTATTTTTCTGAGAGAAAACAATCCTCACAAGATTATTTTTCCTTTAATGAGAAGAATAAGACTCATTTATCACAAACAACACAATTCACTTTGTTGAAATGTTTTTTTTGCAGTATGTCTACATTTTAGTGTTTCGGGAAGATTCAACAACAATATGTGTCAGACATTTCACTCATATGAAATTTAAGGGTTTTTATGTTCAGGTATATGCACTGACAACAGTTTGCTCATGTAAAATAACTTATGTCACCAAAATTTACTGGAGTTGGGATGAGAGTTGTTCATTGCCTTCCACCTCAGCCTACACATGACTTTTCAGAAAAGGGAAAAAAGTTTCTAAAAATGTTGTTGGTAATGAATAGAAATGCACAAGTGGACCATACTGACACTGATATTACTGATATTACTGATATCACTGCAAATACCGGTGTTATTTTAGTTATTTTTCCCGCCTTAACAGAGCAATCAAAACATTATCATTATATTATAATTGTTAATCATCATACAAATATAAAGTTAGTTACTATTTTAAAGTCTTTCAGTTGTTCATCACATTATCTTTGAATGAACGTAGAGTCAAACATGCAAATTTAATGTAAAGGTAAATGTCTGACTCTGCCATTAGTGAAAAAAACATCTTTATATGTCAAAACTAATGTCACACGTTTGATGCATCCCCACATTAATATTTGTATATGTGATTTCCAGGAACGTACAGTACATGAACAACATTTCCTCCTGAAACTGTTGCACATATCCTCTTGATTCTTGCCTCTGTGATGAGGTTCAGATTGCCAGGCTGGTACATGCGCTGTGTTGTGGCAGTAGGTGGTGTCTGGCAGGTGGGGGGCGGAGGGTGGGAAGCCTAAACCGAGTTTGGGAATACCTGCAGAGCTTCACGCTGCGCTCTTACATTCAAATAGTGGATTTCTCAGGTGATGAGGTCCAGCCGGGGTATGCGTATATGTGTGTTGAGGGGGGTAAAATCCCAGGGATCCCGATCCCGTCCTCTCTCCTCCCGTCTCTCCATCCGTCAGGGGCTCCAAATCCATTGTCAGAATTATGGCGAGCAGTTCAATAATTCAGATTAGAGCTCATGTTTATTAATGTCCTACATCTGTGCAAACAACGTGTCAAGCCGAGAGTTTATTGTAATTGCCTGAGCAAACAAAACCTGAAAGAAGCAATTTCCAGTTACAATGTGCTATGACAAGTAATGAGGCCATTGGCATTCCGCTCCCATCGTCTCCACTGCTTCTTTTCATCGCCCCAGTATTGTGTGTGATAGATATTTTTATAAGGAATGAAGGTGCTGGATAATGTGGTTGCGCCACTAGAGGCAGGTTAGTGATTAAAGATAATCATCATTTTTTCCCCTCCTGCAAGATCTTATTAGGTTTCCCTTAGCATTACTTACTTTGACTTCCACGTGGGACTGGATGGCGGTGCGGCCGTCCCCACAACTAGATGACAACTATTAATTTGCATTCTCGGAAGGAGGAAAAAATAATAATATTGCCTTGTGCCACCTGAGGGACGCACAGTGCCTCACAGTCATACTGTTTGGAAAATAGCAGTTGCATAATCTGCCAAAGCAGCTTTAAAGGATAGCTCTGAATAATTGGAATTGACACAGGATATCAACCCGAGTTTCCTATCTGTGTCTAACATATTAGCCATCTCTGGAAATTAGCTATTATTGCCTAATTGAATTTCGGCTGCCAAATGTTTAATTAAATGGCAGTTGTGGGTTTATTGAATTCGCCCTGTATTTGTATAATGGCAGAGACCTGTGAACAGATTATGGGACAGTGCTGTGGTTTGATACGTTTTTTTTCCCCCTCGTCCCTCTATGGCGTTTTAATGTGATCACAGTCTTTGTTTTCAGTCACAGATGGCTGAGAGCAACCAGGGGCTTGTTCTGCAATAGTCGCGCTGTTACTACTGGAGCTGATGGACCCATGAGGACTCAGGATGCCGATTGATGTCTCTACTTAGTATTGTGCGATGTACCTTAACTCATCTATTTTTGGGCTAAATAGAGTTATATACTGCTGAAATATCCTTGTGTAGTCATTTATCTTCTTGGAGCGTCTTGGGCTCAGAGAATGAATTAAATCTGTTTGGTTATTACTCGTCTACAGTCCCATTAGACTCATCTGTAACACTTTATAATAAGGTGCACACATCCACCATTAACTAGTGCTTATTCATTATAAAGCACTTATTAATGTCTGACCATATTCTACAAGTAGTAGGCCATTAACTAACCGTTTCCCCCCCAATAACCTCCTAATTACTGCATAGTATTAAAGGAATTTGTTATACACAGAGGTAATGCCACCTACCTATACTGAACAAAGCCCATTAAGATTGTAATTCATGTACGTCTTTAATTACAGTCACTGACCTGTAATTAAGAGCAAAAACTTGGTCAATATCTTGGCCGAGTAGTGGTAGAATATGTCACTGTATGAGGATCATAGTGTGGTTACAAATCCACTCTTTGTTGTTCAGACAGGCCTGTAGCATTGTGGGTATTTTCAAGGCAAAAATAAACACTGAATATCATCTTAATTACAAGCTATTTAGTCAACACTTAAAATTTGACATTTACCTCCGCTTGGACCCAAGTATGAATAAAAGCTATCTGGAAATGTCATATTTGTTAATTTTAATCAAGTCAGAGCCGTAAAGTATCTTTATTTTGATAATTAATGATGATGATTAATGTTCATATCAAGAGTTTTGATTGTTAAAGAACTTGTGTTTTTTCCTCTTGAAAGGACAGAAAATGCAAAAACTACACCCTATAAACCCAAAAGCAAATCTCTTAAGTCTTCTTATATCAGTTTATTTCGGGGTGTATTTTGACTTTTAATATGTTTTTGTGAATTATCTTGTTAAAGTGTGAAAACAACAGAAAACCACATAATACAAACGTGTATGGTGGGTATAAAATTTAACAACAGTTTACTACCATATTCATCAAAAAAATTAGCTCAAGCCATTGTGTTCTGATCTGAAAAAACTAATTTAGTGACCCATTTGAGTTTATAATGAGTAATAAAGAGACAATATGCTTCCAATATATATGCCAATAAACAGCTTATCATTAGTGAAAACAGCATGGACAGTAAAAAGTCCCACACTCCGTTTTCGTTGGGCTGCTTTGCTTTGTTGTCAGTTTACATTTTTTGTGGCATCCTTGATAAGCTTATGAAATGTCAAAACATTTATTTCCTTCATTTAAAAAAAACTAAAAAATTTGGACGCATATTGTTGATGAACCTAGACTTGACCAACTGAAGCAACCCCGGATCATAACATCCTAACATACCTCCACAGGCCTTTACTGTAGGCACTAGGCATGATGGGTAATCACCCTGTGATCTTCTCACCCTGATGCTTTCATCACTCTGGAACAGGGTCAATCTGGACTCATCAGACCACATGACCTTTTTTTTAATTGAATCTTTATGCTCTCTAACAAACTATATCTTCTAGCAGAAATGAGAAACTACTCACTTCAGCAGTTAAAGGGTTAAAGAAGTTGTTGCAGTTAAAAAAAATAAATCACAGCTGTGATTATTCAGTGGAAGGATCTAAATTATTGGCTTAGTTTTTAAGTCCACCACTTGCAGATGTTATTTGTAGAACATGTTGCACCATATTCCACTTTAAAAACACAGGTTCCAGAGCCAGAGTTCAAAGTTCAGCTGCTCTAGTTCTTTATTAGACTTTCATAAGGCTTTGAAAACTGTCAAGATCAAGGTGCATTTCTTTTACAGATTCTCTCAATAGTTGCATTTAGATGTTGCACAAGCACAAAACTATAGATTTTTGTACCTGACTGAGCTGATACACTTCTGGTATCACATTTTTAGTGAATTGAAAAATGTTTAAAAACCACAGTGTCCAAGGGTAGCAAACTGGATGCTGCTCTTTTGCTCAAAGTGCTGTGTTAACTATACGCTAAGTGTGTATTTACAGCAAACGGGGGCTGCTTACTCCGTGACAAAGTGTTTAGGTTGCAACTCTGTCTGATGGCTCGGGGATTAGAAAATCCCTTGTATGATTGATAGATTTATTTGTCACTGCTGTCTGGACGTGAGCAGCTTACACCCTGCCAAAGCCGGGGCCCATTAATCAGTGTAAATAACGCTCTTCTTATACACATATCAGGAGTCCGTATGGGGAGACATTTGACACGGGGGAACGGCGGCGAAGCATATTTGCAGCAAATAGGCGTGTGACCGGATGATCAGAAAAGTGGCGTGCGGATGGCGGCGTCAAGCTGACTCCAGGAGTGCTTGCCTTTGCTGCTGACGCTAACCAAGAGGAAATTGGTATTTTTTGCTGTCGGGCTCAGGTTGTGGAGTTTAGGACAGTAGGGTGTGATTTGATTAATGGCTCCATCGGATATCCCCGTGTTGAGGACAGCGTCTTGCTTTCTGAACTGTCAATGGATTTATAATTTAGGCTACGATATGGGATTGCAGCTCAAACAGTAATCGTACCTTTTTGTGCGGAATGCAGCAAGATAAGTTTCTGTCATCAAATTTCAATCAGGAGCGAAACTGCAATGCAATACAATCCCCCCCTTTTCTGTGTTTCACGATAGCTCAGTCATTATTACTCTATTAATTATGATTCTAAATACATTCAGGGCAAATACACATTGTGATGATTATCACATGTTTAATGCACTGCATAACAATGGTCAAACATTTCTGCTGGATGCATTTAATCTCAGTCCATTGTTGTCCAAAGAAATGATCTGATTGGGTAAGTTCTCCAGGGTATCACTTCACCCAAGGTTTGCTATTATCTTTGCATAAAAGCACACCTTGTCATTATTTATTGCTTAATTAGAGCGCTGCTTAATTAAATCGGCATTAATCAAGGAGACAGAGGTGGCGCTTGGGGAACACTTTACACATGTTAGTGATACTGTACTTTATTATCCAAGAAAACATAAATCAAGCGTCCCTCGCTGGAATTAACTGATAACAGTTGGTGTTAGTGGAGAGGGAGAAAAAAAAAGGAGTTGTGTTGCATTCAGGCATCAGGAGCGTAGAGAGGTTTGTCATGGAAGTGTAAGTGGACAATAAAGTAGACGTTATCACTTCATTTCTTGCTGCCAAAACAAAGAAAATTAGAAGTCCTGTGTTGTTGTATGGGCCAAAGGACAAAAGAAGAAGCTGTGATAGCGTTGTAATCTCTCCTTTCTAATCTCTTCTGAGAGAGCTGGAAACCAAGGTGGTGTTATGTTCTGACAGCAGGTCTCAAACATCATACTCCACAAAGTTTGTCTGAATTTATTGAAAGAGGGGGGCAGTGAACCCACAGAAAAAGTGTCTTAAAGTTAGCTGCTGGCTCTGACTTGAATTCATTGAACTGCTTTTTATATCTGAGTAAACCAAATTATTTACTTTGTAGGGCAAAAAACAACTCTGGATGGCGGGCTGAAACTAAGTGATGATTGAAATGACATGATATTAACAATGCAGTTGCATTATATCATATGCAAATAATATTGAAACAACAAATCAGAATCCATGATTCTTCATAGGTGTGATGCACATAATTTAATAGGGAAGCTTACAAGTTCTGTGTAGAGTATATATTCCAGAAGTCATCATGGTTACAACTTTGCAGTACTTTGAAAATGAGAGAATCTTAGTGTGCTATTCTTAGATGTACCATGGATTTTCTGTCACATGTGGTTCCAGTTAATATTTTTTTGTTGATTTTAGGGCTAATGTAAACTTAAATATCTGCGATTTGGCCCTGATTTCCTGGTGACAGCTGACTGCTTACTTTCCTTCATAAGTTTCTGTTCATTGAAAGGAACACTTTGTTGTCCAATAGTTGTCTGTAATTGTCTTGTAAATGTTACATCAAGAGGGCTATGAAGTATTTAGTCACGCAAATGATTCATATGATTTAGCATTTTACTGTTTCAGTAAATTAGTGTTAGCTTTTTGGCATTCACTGCTTCTTTTCCAGCTCACCTTTTGCTATGTATTTTTTATATATTCCTTTTGCATATTGTGATTCGCATGACTGTATACATTAACATTTAACTGCTACTTATCAGTATTTATCACTTTCTAGTTAGCAGTATGGTCGGTGTTTTCCTTAACTTGGTAACAGTGGTGGAGTCAGAATTAGCTTTAGTTGATTCCTTGCCCTTTCATCCTTATGGTCAAATATGGCCGCCTCACCACTACTTACTAGGGTTAAGTACACAACTAAATGTGTTAACATTGCAGTTGCTACCATTAAGTTATCTGTAGCATTAGAATGAACTTGGTCTCACTCCTTGCTCCTTCCCCAGGTCAAACCTCTTGTCCACACTGGCTCCCTTCTCTTTCCAAAAACCCAAGATGGTCATGGCCGAATAGACTTGAGGCTTCAAAGCGGTAGTCCTAAACCCAGTGGGTAATGTCACGGTCACTACATCCACTTCTTTTACACAGTTTATGGTTGAAAGCAAAAACACATTTGGTTACATTTTTGTAGTGTGCTTAAACACATGAATCATTTTTAATTTGGTCCATGGATCAAAAATTTGTCATGTATGAAGGGGGGGAAAAAGAAATAAATAAAGGCAATCTGTGAAAAGACATTTGAAGCTGAAAATGGTATTAGCTCCCTGCTGCATGTGTGGAAGAGGTAGACTCTGCAGGCTTCTCTCCCCTCACTCTCTCAATCTTAATGGAGAGGAGACAAGGAGTGCTCCCCTGTGGAGAGGGAGAGATAGGCATGGGGAGGGGGAGTCGGGGGGGAAGGGGGTGCTGGAGCTGGAGTTGGAGCTGGTGGAGAAAGAGGAGTCGTCTCTGTGTAATTAAAGCTGCTTTAAAGGGAGACGCCAGGCTACTGGAAAGGGAGGTCAGTCCCAGTGGAGATGAGCCCCAGAAGGACCAGCCCCGTGCAACCCCCCCCCCCCCTCCCCTTTCCTTCCACCTGTCCCGGGAGGAGAGGTGGGCGCCAACTCCCCTTTTAGCCTCGCTGCCACTAAGAGGATTTCACTGGCGGCCCTCATGGGGAAGGGTGCTTCGGTTGGAGGTTGTGGTGGTGGACGTGGGGGATAGGTGGTGGTGGAGTGGGAGCCCCTACTATGGCACCATGGAAAGCCCTGATTAACTCTCTCCGCCAGTCCAAACCCCGCCATGCAAATGAAGGCAGTCTGTGCTTTTATGAGGGGAGAAGCGCTTGTCAGTCAGGCTTGGCCGTCCCTTGATGTGCTTCCATTGTAAGTCTAGGTGTGCTGGTTGTACCGTCTTAGATAGGAGCGCAAGGTTGATTCATCCCCATAGGATTGTTAAAAGGTGGATCCGCTAAGTTTTCAAAGTGACTCCAATGGGGGAAGGAGAGGGGTGGCTAGCACTCTCTTGTCAGCTCTTTCTTAGCCCATCACAGACATTGGTTTTGAAGATTTTGCTGTCTGACTTTGTGATTATACATAATGGGGATTCTTTGACAGTATAGACGTCCCCTGAGGACAGGAGATATGTTTGCAACCTGAAGGTATGGTCTGTATCATTTAAGTGCTCTATTGAGTGAGGCTTTTCCCTTTTCATTAAGTGTTTCCAAAGCCATTTGTCGGCAAATTCTTTACTGTTCGTGTAACTCGTCATCACTTGAAATGATGCTCCTTTTTACATTTCACTGAAATAAAAATAAAATACATCAGTGCTGTGTATAAATGAGGACAGTAAAAATGTTGGATTTGAAATCTTTGGTGTCATGGGTTCACAATTTCAACAAAGTGTTAGCTCTGTTTTTAATCTTTATAGGCTTCGAATTCACTAACGGTTCACTGTACTTTTTAGGGGGATCTAATTGCAGAAACAGAATATAATCATCAATGACCTGAAAAATCTTTACCAACCATGTCACCACTATGTTTTTCCAGGAACACAGAATAGGCTTCTTTGTTTTCTTTATTTCTGTTTTTTGGCTGGAGGCATATCACCTTTATGTGCTATCTACTGGTGGTCAGTGAGCATTTTGACCCACTCACAGGTATGTGTGTGTCAGTGTGTGTGCGTGTGTGTGTGTGTGTATTAAAGTTGTCAAACAAATACAATTTTTAATCAGAATAATCACAGGATTGCTGTGGATTAATTTTGATTAATCACAATTAAATATCATTCATTTTTAATCTATATTAATCAGGTTTCATTTTGTATGAGCAAACAGACTCAAGAAAGAAGGGAATATATATGCACTTAACGTGTTTATTAAACACCTTCAACAGTTTCAACAAAATAACACGAAACAAAACAACTTGAAACAACTGTTCCATTTTGTTTTTTTGTACTCAAATTTCCGATCCAGAGGGCCAATGTGGTCAGCGTCTTCCATCATTATCGGTTGGTTAATGCTTTAATTGGCCAGTTCTTGAAGGCAGCATGCCCCTCCTTCTCTGAGTCTCCATTGGTTAGAGCTTTCTGTGATTTATTCATTATTCATTATCATTTCATGTAGGTTTTTAATTTCTCAAAATTTCTTGAAAGAAAAAAAAAAAAAAAAAAAAAAAAAAAAAAATATATATATATATATATATATATATATATATATATATATATATATATATATAGATAGATAGATAGAGAGAGAGATAGATAGATAGATAGATAGATAGATAGATAGATAGATAGATAGATAGATAGATAGATAGATAGATAGATAGAGATAGATATAGACACACAGACATACATACATATATGACATCTTCCGGTAAGGCACCGAAATGCATTTATTAAATATTGTGAGCGGAAGAGTCTGGTTAATAAAAACCAAACTGTAGTTGCTAACACATTTCAGGTTTGTTTTGGTTGGAGACCAGGGAAACACCAAGTTTCTTTTTGCATATCAAGGTGAAAAACCTGGGAAGCCGGTAGCCCCTGGCTACTGGAACCAACCACATTGATAGTTTGTTTGGGGCAGGATGCTCAGAAGCCCTTTGTTTGTTAGATGGCAGCACCATTCAAATTCAATGAAAATTTGCTTGTCTCATGGGGTGGGCAGCACTGATCTGCCTTGGCGGAGGTCTGCGCTCTCCGAGTGCTTCTAGTTTATAGAAGTTATTTCCACCTTTGCAGGAGAGAAACAAATGTATTGGTATCCCACTGCAGAAATAGGAAAAACCCATCATTGCAGCTCTGTTCAATACTTGCCTCCACCATAAGTCCCCTCTAGACAGAATTCAGGTTTAGGTTCATTGTTATAAAGTCTGCAAATGCTATCAAAAAGTCTTAAATCGAAGGCGCCTTAGACTGTAGGAACCTTTACCTACCACAACCTCTAGTGATATTCTAGTTTATTCTAGTTAATTTAGATTTTTACTTAACCATCCAAGTATCCAGTAAAACCAGTGTGGAAGCGAATACAAGAACAAAGCAAACAAAACCAGCCCAGTGTAAATTAGGACCAGGAGGTATGCTGCTGCAGCCTTCCAGGGTCACACTCAGAGAATCTCACTCTGAGCCAGACATGGCCTGCTCCGGTTTCTCTGCTCGTCACTTGTAGCTTAGCAACCTTTATCACGACCTCCACAGGGCTCCAACCTCCTCTTAATCACTGCCAAGTCTTTCCGAATTTGACCATCGTTAGGTAAAATGTGGAACTTTTTTTTTCCTAAACATGTCAATAGTTCATTTAACCCGTTGGCCTGCTTGGGTCTTATGGGGAAAAATATGAAATGATCCCACATCGAGAGGAACAAATCATCCAATCTACTTAATGGTGATAAAATAGTTGTGCAGTGAGTTATCCTTCCTCTCAAAGAGTTTTTCTTAAGTCATTTGTAAGAGTGAATTAGTTCTGTAGAGAGAGATGTGTGCTTTATTTCACTGGTGGCAAAGTCTTAATTCTACCAGAGGACTTGGAAAAAATGGATGGCAACTCTCCTATCGCCTGCATTTGTCATTTGTTAACGCACTTGACCTCATAATCAGACTGCCGGCGCAACAAGGCAGCAAACAAGTTATGTCATGTTATCAATTTATCCAACATGACAAAGTAATAACAGCAATAAATGAACATGTACTTTGGAACGGCAGCGTTGCAAATTGAAATGCCGGAGTGTGAGATTTGCTTCTCACCAAAAGAAGGAGCAATGAAGATGATGGAAAATCTAATATGAAGGAAGACAAGTGTTTACATTGCAGCTTTGTGCGTTTTACATCCTAAGTACTCTCCATCTCTTTGTTAGCATCCCCAGGGCTGCTTTCACTGTTAGCAAAGCATATGCATCAGAATTGAAATACAGTAACACAGGGCTCTGGTGAATGTAGCAAATAAAACATGCATTGTTAGATCTGATGAAACGCTGCGGCAAATTGAAAGGCATGATTGTTATCATTTTGGTTTTTATTTGGTTGATTTTGCACAGGGAGCGCTTTGTGGGTGTGGTTTTCCCTCATGGGGCAGTTCAGTTGGTTCCAGTTTCAGAGTCTAAATCAATCCATCAATCACAGAAGAAAGGAATTTCAAAGCTGGAATACATCTTGATACATTTTTCATGCACCTGACCAAACTCTGAAGTCATTCTCATTTGACATCAGTTCTCTGTGCAACCACAAAGGCCTTGGGCAGTTCACCTGCATACAGGACCAGCTGGCTGCTTCATATACCGTCAGTCCTTCTTTATTCTCAATGCCCCGGGCACTTCACAGTTCAGCGGCTCCGCACACCAAACAGCACATCAGCCTGACAAATACTGAAGACTGATAAAACACCATGTTCTCGGCTGAGTTTCTTCACACGCCACATGAGAGTGGCAGGCCTGAAAAGACTGCACCGAGAAGTCACCTGTAAGTATGAAAGGAGGCATCAAAAGAGCTAATAGTAAAACAAAATCCTCTGTGCACCTACAGGCTAGAGATCAGTTCAGGTCACAGACATTCCTCCTCCACAAAAATACGACTGTTGTAATCATGCAGCCTGAACCCATTAATAATTGTACAAATAATGAAACATTTATATTTTTATTCACATTATGCCAGTAGTACAATATAAGCCAAACAATATTTATACCCATACAGAAGAAGGTATTGGAAGGTGTTGGTCTTATCTCGGAATCAAAAGTACTTCACACTTTTATTGTCATGGGGTCAGACAAGTATATCTCTGGATCTTTGCAGGTATCACTAAAATGCTTATTCATTGGTTTTGTCACTAGCTACTTTTTCGTTTCACTTGCAGCCAATAATTTGTCTCATTACTAATTTGTGAGTTTTAGAGAAGAAGCTGTGGTTGTGGAGGAAATATCTGCTAAATTTTCAATATTTAAATTCTGTGCAACTATTTCTAAAACTCGTACGGCTAATTTGGTTTGGTGTCTTGGTACAAGGACAATGCAAAATGTCTACAAACTTGCACAAACACTCGCCCTATTGTGTGTGTTGGGCGAAGCAGATTCAGAGACTTAAAATTTTCATGAAGGTGAAGCAGCAACAAGTTAAGTTTTTAACTTTTTTACCCTAAATGTAGGTTGGGGTTGTTTAAGTGTATTCTTTACATGATCTGGATTTGTCCATAAAGCCAGTCCAGTTCATCGCCCATAGGTATATGTGCTCACCTAGATCTACTGCAGGTCATACACTGATTTATACACCTGGATTTCATGTCTCAGATGCAGCTTCATTACACAAAGAAATAATAGACATGAGAAAAATGTGGTGTGATGCTGTCATTTTCCATTCTCATCATTGTTTTCCCTGTTCACACAGATACACAAAAACTAGAGTTTTTAAAATGCTTTTTATGTGTTGACGAGACGCAAATGTAGAAAAAAAACAATCACAAAATATCCAGATTAGTTGCATTTTCTGGACTATGCCACTGCATATAAATATATCTTTTTAATAAAGTGATGAAACGTACAAAGCCATTTCTTAACATAACTTTTCTGCAGCTGAAAATTGCACATTATTATGAAAAATGCACATTATTACAATTATACAAAATAATATTGGCTAACTCAGATATTTGCATTAGTTAAGTACTGCTATATGTAGGACATTTTGTGGTTTTTATCCTGTTTTATAGTCATCAATATGACAAAATACTGTAATACTATATTTTAGTTCACCTTCACTCAAACATCACATCTATACCAGCTCCAAGTAGACATGTCTGTATGCATTTTTTAATTTACACTACTTCAGAGTGAAAATTTCAGTGTTTCTGCATTACATTACCTTGGCGTATATGTTTACTTACATATTCCATTGACCATTTAACATTTGGAACATTTATAATATAACTCTAGCTTTTCCATAAAAGAAATTAACACAGAATATACAGGATTTGCATCTGCCAGGGTCTAAAATTACTGTGAAAAAATAAATAAGTAACACAGGGACTCAAACACACATGCAAATGTATTTCTATTAAACACAAATGCAAAACATTGCAAACAATAAAGGTGAAAGGTCAGATAGCAAGTCATGACTACACAGCTTGTATTTACAGTAGCTCAGTTAATTCAGTAGATCAACGCAGGGCCATTAATAATGACCAGCAGGCATGAGCGTTTCATTTGTTTAACACCTGCTCTCTCCCACTCATGCCACTGCCAGACCTCGCTGACGCTGCCTCCTCCCAACTTCGATGCCCAGCCTCAAACAGGATCTGAAGCTAAAAGTATACCCTGTCATCTTCGGCTTGTAATTGCTCGACTTGCCGTTGCCCCTTCGTTCTCCCTGGCTCCGGCAATTACAGAAATACAATGAGGCTTGGCTTTTCTCGCGGGGTGTAGAATGTATATACTAATTCGCAATAAAGTGCTACAGCTGTCAGTGCATTTTCTGCTCGGTTACTTCAATAAATTGGAACTCCGAGAAGGGAAAAACGGGAATATCGTATTATGTGCTTCCCACACAAGACACAGGGCCCCTCTTGCAAACACAATTTTGAACAATTGCATTTTGCTGCAGTGAGAAAATGCAACTTGTCGTTTCAGAGATAGACAAATGCTGATTCCTCTGCGCCCTGCTAATGGATTTCACTTTTCAGGAAACAATTATTGGGGGACTAGAATTAAAGCAGCAGCTCTGATGGGTTTTATTTTCAAATTGTGTAAACTGACATGTAGAAAATTGCCTGATTACGGCCACTGACCTCCGTCTTTGTCTCCTAAACATGACCTCCTTCACCTCATTGCACTAGTTGTTAAAGATCACTCCATTATTTGTACTCTGGTTTGACCCTTACCCATAATCTTTGGAATAGCTCCCTCACTATCTCGTGTCAGTAAAGGTTTTTTTTAAGGAGCAACACATACAGTGTCAGTGGTGCAAAGTGATTGAGTAAATCTATGCAAATACAGTCAAATTTGAGGTACTTTTTGCTCTTCTGTTTCCATTTTCTGCTACTTTATAATTCTATACCACCATAAATCAGAGATAAACATTGCATATTTTACTCAACTACGTCCATTTCATGTTCAGTTATTTGATACCGCACATATTTAGTTTTAGTAAGGTAACATATCATCAACAAAAATGATGTAACTTTACACATACTGTATCACTGGCATATATTAACATTAGCTAATTTAGTTTGTAAGATGTTGTTGAATACTGTGGCCGTATAGATGAACTCGAGAGTGAACTCTTTTTTTTCTCCTTCTTTCAAGCTAACAGTAGCTACAGCTAAGCAAATGAGAGGACATGGAAGCAAACATAAGGGTTTTTAGGTAGAAACCAACTGAACCCACTACATATAAATCAGTGTGTTGGTTGGTATTACAGATATAATCAACAGAGACCGTTGTTAGCTGAGAAACTAAGTTAGCTAATGTCAACAACTGACTGTCACCCTGCTGAAAATATGACGAGTCAAAACACGCCTCGCATTCAGAATGTAAGGTTCATGCATGCATATGTGAAGTTTATTTTGGAGATGTTCTGGGAACTGTTTGTCAATGATGGCTAACTCAGTTTTGAAGATAACTAAATCAGGAACTACACACTATTGCTGCTGTAGATGAGCAGAAGAGGCTCTGAAAAGTCAGGTGTAAACATTAGAATTTTTGTTGGAAAAACCAACCTCTACATGGATCATCAGTGTGCAGTCTGGTAACATGGATGTAGACAACTTCCAGCAGAACCTCAACAAAAAGTTAACATAACAGCACAGGCACCTATGACTCTTACTTATGTAATTATTTTGTAGAAAACAATTTAAGTAGAACTCGTGGATTTTCTGCTGAAAAAGTGACTTTCTTCACTTAATTGAGTTCCTTATTTTGTATCCTCTTGTCATCTTGTTTGACCCTTACCCGCAATGCTTAGAACAGCTTCCTCATTGTTTAGTATCAGTGATGGCTAGGGCCAGCTGGAGGGTCAGATTCACTTCCAGATGATTACCCCCTCCTCCTTCCTCAACCACCAAGATCCCTCTTTTTTGCTTCGTTTTCTCTCTGCTGTCACTCACATCTGCTCCTGATGGCTTGCTCTTGCTTTTGTCTTGGAATCTGGGCCTGCGTGGCCACCACCCGGAAGCGGCGTAGGGCTGCGATCCAGAAACGATGCCGGAAGTGTGTAAAAAAATCAAGGCTCTAATGATGCCACTGCATAATGCAGGATCTGCGGGGTGACGATGATGCGGGGAGGGAGGGGAACAGGGGGCTGAGGAGATGAGAAAAAAAAAAGGGGTACCCAGCAGCCAAATGAAAGCAGAAGGACTGATAGGGAAGTAGAGCCAGAGTCGGTGTTAGCTAGCAGTGTTGTTCTGTAACTGCACGGCGTTAACAGCTGCCCCTGCCATTAACACAATGGGAGAGAGAAAGAGAGAGTTCCTTGTTAGGGATCATTTATTAACTGAGATCATCTTTTCGTTAGCCTTGGGGTAATGACTAATGTCAATGGCAAATTTCACAGTTGTCTAGAGAAATGAATTAGATTTGCAATAAAAGGCCCCCTTGGCTTGTTGTACATGCTCATTTGCTGGAGTTGGTGAACTTGGAGAACTGTAAAGAAACCAAGGATCCTGGCTTAATACCCTCTCCCTTTTCCTCTCCTCCCCCTCACCAGACACTGACCTTTTTCTCTCATTATGAGGGAGAAAAAAAGGGATCTATAAAAAGAAGGCTTCCTTACAGTATGTGCCGTAGCGCGGTTAACATCATTACGACACATTCAGCGATGCAAATGAGACCTATAGATTCTGGTGTAACCGTCGATGTGAACATTTAGCACAACACACACAAGCTGCGTGGGATCCGACCTTGTGTGTGTGTGTGTGTGTGTTTGCGCGTCTGTGTCTGTGCAGTTCAAAGATTAAGACTCAGGCGTATTCTTTAATCCGCCCATTGAGCAGTAGCAGAGTGTGGAGACAGAATGGAGTGGGGTACAATGACCCCCCGGCGGTGGCGACTCACGCCATCTCTGACGCTCCTGACGGCATCACAAAACCGGCCCTCACGCACCTTACGTGCACCCCCTTCCTCTGTGACCCAGCTCCCCTCCACCCACCCAGCACCCTTACAAAAGAACCTGTCAGGATGACCCCCCAACCGCCCTCCTCTCTGCACACACACAGAAAGACAGAAACAAACCCTCCACCCTACACTGCTGTCATCGCCTCCAGGGGTACCCCGCTAAGAATACTGGACCCCCTAAAAAACGGCACTCTTTCTCCCTCTCTGTGTCTCATTCTCTTCTGCTCCCCCCGCTCTCTTTTGCTTTTCTTTCCAGGACAGATGACACAATGCTGCGATTCACACCAGGCCGGGCACTCACATACTGTAGGCAGCCTCTATTGGCCCATGTGTGGCTGGATCGCAGCGTGGGGTTAATTGCGAGCGAGGTTAACAAAATAGGAGACAAAATCAGTTTGAGAAGGGGCCAGGGACCCAGGAGGCTGAACTGAGATGAAGTGGTCCTGAAAACACAGTGTGTATGTGTGTATGTAGTCCTTGGGTCAGATATTATTTGCAAATTCTTCATGTTTGTCTGTGATGGTTTAATAGATGGATAGAGTTGAACGAGGGCAGTTCAGATTCAGGTATGGGAGACCGTGAACCCTATTGTCAAAACAATCACGCTGTTAATTGAGTATATTAATAGAATTCATCAGCAAAAACGTGACCAGTGGTTATTCTTCTGTTGGAATGATTTTATCGCAGTTAGGGAACACATGCAACTTCCTGGCCGTTGTACAAAAAAAAGTTTCATACTCTATTTTGTTGTATAGAACCAGTGTTTGATTTGTGAATCTATATATGACGCAAATTTTATCGTTGCTTGGCATATGTGAGGCTCATGGACTTCTCAATGACGTACCATGTCACTGTGCTTACATGAGAAAACTAAAATATACTTTGTGCTGAATTTGGAAGAAATTGAAGAACTCCATTGTTATCTTTTGCTGTTCTTCACAATCTTATAGTTCATCATCAAAACAATATAAAGACAATAAGATGTGTAGTAATTTGTGCAGGTAAATTGCCCAGACTTGAAAAAAGAATACGTACTTTGTAGACTTCTTCGTCTTCTCCTGTCTTTATCAGTGGTTGGCAAATCAATTAATGGTGCAATCAACGGGCAACATATAAGCTTTCTTATTTTCATGTGTAATTCTACTGTTGGCCACGATATGCTAGCTCCAGAAAGGCCTGTGTCCCATAGACTTATAGAGACAATTGGAGGTCGATGAGTTAGAGGTGAGCTGTTGCTTAGTGAGACATTTTACCTTGTCAGTAAGCTAGCATGTTGCTGTTACTCACCCATAAATTTCCAGTGCTTTTCCATCTCCATTTTGTTCAAATACAGTCACCTCTTGCTGTAAAAAGCTCATCATGAACTTGTCATGACCAGTTCCACAAGCTCATCTTTACTAAAAATGGAACAGTCCCATAAAATGACTAAGCACCACAAACCCAACTGAACTTGACATTGAAACTAGACATGGTACTTAAAATTGCAACACATTATAACACAAATAAATGCACCAACAGAGTCATTACAGGGTTCGGAAACCAAGTGAGGAGGATGGTATGAATCTAAAGGAAATGACGTCAGTGACATGTCAGTGGTCACTTAACAAAAATACAGTTTACCAAAATAAAGGCGACCCAAAATAAACACAGAAGTAAGTTTAAGACATAGTAAAACAACAAAATATGAACAAAATTTTAAAAAAAGATTTGATGAAATATAAACCTGTTAAAACTGTTCTTTGGTTACATTATAACTGAGTAGATAGAGCTACCAAAAAATGAAGTGTGGATCTTTGAAGACACTATAGGAGTAAAGGGGAACTGAATTTAATTAAGTCGTATCTGCATAATTTACTAGTTTTTTTTTGTCTCACATACACAGTCCCCTCCTGGATTTAACTAAGCCAGAAGATCACATCCTTCCATTGGATAATTCCTACAGTGATGAACATCTTACATTCGATGCTGGGTGGCAGCTGCTGTTCCATATGTGTTGCCATGGTAATGCTACATGACACTTGTAGCTATGTACACATGCTGTACGTCCACGTTACCAGAAGAACGTCAGTGAAAAGCTCAACAAAACCAAATGTCAGGCAGAACACAAACAACAAGAGCTAAAATGGGCAAGTATCTAAACAAGCTAACAGTCTGAGACCAGAGTATGTCATGAATAATAGAATAAAACAACAGACCAATGAGACAGACTTTGCAGCGCTAAGTTAACACTTAGCAGATCCAACATTATTTTCCACTAAAACTCATTGAACGAGCAAAAAAAGAGCAAAAATAGTTTGTATTTTGAAGTGATGATTGCGTATTTTGTCTTTTCTTTGCTGTTGTCTGATCATAACTTGGTTTTATATGAATGAAACTATCAGCTAATGCATTGTTGCGATTGAAATGATTCTAACTAGAAATAAATGGCCCAGGGCTTAACAGGTTTGTGAATTTCAGCTGCAACAGCTTTTTTAACCCTAACTGATGCAGCAAGTTGCTTTTCATTTCTTAAACAATCATCAGTTTGATAGAGAGCATAAAGATCGGATAATACTAGAATTCACTGGGCTCAGATTGTCAAAGTGGTTCAGGGAGCATAAGACATCATTTTCACACATGGATAGACTTCCACAGTCCAGACCTGAACCCCATTGAGACTCTTTGACTCTCCCATCATCAATACAAGATCTGGTGACAAAAATGAACACAGCTGTGGACATAAATAAATGTTAACATATTGCAGGCAGTCCAAGGAAATGTTGAGTTTTTTGTCAATATGTTGTGGAGTAAAATGTTACAATACACATATTCACTGTGATGAATTAGTCGTTGAGTAAAACATGGGAAATAAAAACAGTGTGTAGTTTGTGGGAATTCATCCACTGCACTAAATATTTGTTCCATCAACATCCCAGGCGGCATTAGCACTGTGTCATAAAGCCTCAGCTGCAGGTTATTAGGGAGCAGTAGAGCAGTCAGTCACTGGCTGTACAGTATATTCCCTACAATCACATTTTTGAAAATGGATGTAACATTTAGCTGTTAATACCAGCTGCTGGAGTGTTCGTCTTCAGATGATTTAATTGCCCGGCAATTTTCTCCTGTCAAAAAAGCAATGTGCACCTCGGATGAAAACGAGCGAGCGCAAGTGGGAGAGTTAATTAGCGACCTCGTTAGGGACCTGGAAGTGTCTGGTGGGGCCTCGGTGTGTGTGTGTATGTGTGTGTGTGTGTGAGAGAGAAAGTGTGTTTTTTGTGTTACTTGCGTATGTGTGTGTGGGTTTGTGTCGGCGTTCTTTTTGTCTCGCCGTTAGCGTGTGGATGAGCATGTGAGCTGATGACTAGGAAATACGAGAAGGAACGTAGTAAGGACCTAATCTCCCATTGTATGTATACATGACAAGCTTACCCTGTGTGACTGACAGCGTGTTCACACTGTGAGCCAATTGGTTGATGTGTTGCCGCGCTGATGCATTGTGGGTGGCTGCGGCGGATCCAACTGAAATAACATATGCTCAGTATATGAAAGACAGAATAAACTTTAAATACATTTTAATTTGCATAGGGTCTTTTTTCTTGAAGTAGATGCTGATAAATGTGTAAGGAATGAACACAAAGTTTGCAAAAAACATTTAGATTTAACAGATTGAGCTGACAAGGTGGAGGAGAAAAATACAAGTAAATGCACGTCTTTTTGACTTTATGGGAAATTGGGTTTTCTTGTATTTTCTTTAATTGTGCAACCACCAAGATCAAACTACATCAAATTGTGCAGGTTAGACCAAAAAGTTTGGAAAATCATCATATCCAAATAAGCATAAACAGCAAGAAAATAACCGAAGATGATAGAAATAAGAAACATTCGAAAGAAGAATAAAAGAAATGTTTTGCTATCAGTGTTTTAGGATGATTTTTTACCCCACAGCCATTGGCCACATACATCAAAATAAGGGTTTCTCTGGTATTTAGGTGCAACTTCAGAAGCTGTTGGATGAATGTACTACCATTTAACAACCAAAGCGAGTGTTGTTGAATGCAAGACTGAAGCACCATGTTTAGGTCTTACAAGAACCACGAAATTTAGCAGATAGATTACAGAAATTTATAGTGAAAATGTTATGTCCAAGGAGTCTTGTGCAAACTGCAAGAAGTTAAAGAAAACAGCTCTGATATGGGTGAAATTAATGTGTAAATTGATTGTATTTCGAGCTGGAGAATGACTAATGAGCACAATTTACTAAAACTTCACAAAAATGATGCTGGTGATGGTGCAGATATGTGTAACCAGGTGATTTAAGAAGTGAAAACAATGGGCGAAGAGGATTAGTGTTCATTTATATGGCATATGAGTAACTTGTAATAAATCGGAATTAACTGTGTCGATTGTTAAAATTACAGAACAGGTCTTTCAAAAGGCCACCTAATGGTTTGCGTGATGTTAGCCGATCACAGTTGAGACATTTCTTTAAGACTGATTCGCCGCGACACGTCCTGCTTTCAGACTTATCGAATTAATGTCTGGGATATAGCCCAGAATTGCAGAACTGTCACCATTGCATTCCATAAGTTGGCGAGCGGGATGAAACGAGAGCTGCGTGTGGTGCCGGGGCTGAGTGAACTCTGTTGGTTTGGAGTGAGGAAGAGGGGGGCACGATGCAGTAATTTGTTAAGACTGGGCCCCCTGAATTATTAAAGGCATATGAGTGTAAATAATTCACTGATCACCAAACAGCATGACAGGCCATTCATCAGCATGTGTCGCCTCGTGTACGGGGGATAAAGTGTTTATGGTGTGTGCATGTATTAGCGGGAAATTGCAGGTTTTGTAGACGAAATCTAGCTCCCAAACAGTTTTTTTTTCATGCATACAGTTTTTGCATTGTCCCTGTTTTCTCTTTCCACTGAGATGAATTTCTGCACCAGTGTACCTTAATTACACTTCCATGAGTTAACATATTACTAACAGGAAAAGGGTGAGCATGAGCAGAACACACAGTATGTGAGTTTTTGTGAAATTATCCAAATGAAAGTGCTTCATCATAACCTGCTTTGAATTTTTATTCCCAAGGATCTATAGCCTTGCTTGGTTTTTCTTCTTCCTCTTCTTGTAGTTCCTTTTTTTTTTTTTTTAAACTGTGTCTTCTCAATGGCAAAAGCGAGTATGGTGACAAATTGCCATAAACGGGCGGAGAGCATGCAAATGCGGCGAGGAGACAAATGTCCAACCTTGTGTTTAGTCGGAAGCTAAGGTCATCCACCCTCCCATCTATCACTGTTCTAATCAGCTCCACGCAGCCCAATGCATAGCTCAGTACCTGCTGCATAGATAACACAGGGAGAGGGAGAGGAGGACAGATAAAAACAAAACTGATAAAAGATTCAACAAGTAAACATTCATATTACTCCCGAGCAGCATGTGTGTGTGTGTATTTTTTTTTCTGTTGGGCTTTGCTCTGTTCCAATTTCTTCCATGTCTCTCTTCTTTCCACCACACTTCTTTATATTCCGGTATTTGCACACTCCTAAAACTGTAGCGTGTTTGTTTTGCTTGTCAGGTGTAGACAGAAGGGGTCTGACCCGGGATCACAGAGCTGGATTTGAAGGTGATTGGAGATGAGTTGCATTGAAAGGCATTTTTTTTTTTTTTCCGTGTGTTGTTGTTGTGCAGGGATGTGGCAAATCCAGATGTCTTCTCGGTTGTAATTGCGGTTGTCTTTTCAAATTGCAAAACCCAGGTGCATAATTGAACAGATTCACCATCTACTAGCTGGGTTTTACTTTCTCCTACTGTCTTTTGTTATGTTTCTAGTTAATTTTTTTTAATCCCCTCAACATATACACAGCACGTCTGCCTGTCTACCTATCTTCAGTCACAAAAAATTATTAGACCACCTTTGTTTTCTTCAATTTCTTGTTCATTTTAATGTCTGGTACAACTAAAGGTACATTTGTTTGGACAAACATAATGATAACAATAAAAATAGCTCATAAGAGTTTAATGTAAGAGCTGATATCTAGCCATTTTCCATGGTTTTCTTGATAATAACCAAAATCACTTCAGTTCTTACATCAATAGCTATGGCATAGTACTGACAAAAACAGTGCTGTTAAGCATTCTATGTTTTCTTATCTGTCAGTGTTAGTCACATGATACACACAGGAGTTAGTACTTGACTGCATAACCAATGTTTTTAATGACTTTTGATGGTCTAGTAATTTTTTCTGCAACTGTATCTGACATTGCTGTTACTGGAGCATAATTTAAAAACAATTTAATATTTTTTTCCACCAAACTACGATCGATGGCTAATGTGTTGTAGGCTTAGTCTGTATTTAATTATTAGAGGAAGGAACTGTGACCCCCATTGGTTTCTGAACTGCCAACTTTAAGCTGTGGCCATATTGTTTTTTTGGAACCAGAAGCGACCATATTTGGACAAAAAGGGGTTGAGCTGTGGGAGCCTGAGGGATCAGAGGTGAGCTAATGCTAAATGCTCGTTTACCAACTTGGTGAAACGGAAAACTTCATTGAGCATTGTGTAATAAAGTCAGAAGAAGTAGAGCTGTCTGGCAGGAAGAAATGGATTTTAGTAAATAAACAGAAGCTCAGCAGACGAGTGAGCTGTCATACAGACCTGTCAATCATAGCCCAATATGCCAGATATCACATCAACTCTATTCAATCTAGGATTTTATTAACAGTGTAGAAAATTAAAGATGGACCACCAGATCATTTTAAAATGAATGAAAGAGACCGAAATTACTTGTAGAATAAATAGTAGGCTGAGTATTTTTTTCAGATAAGTTCAGTGCAAGTCAATAGGAGCCACAGCTTTTTGGAGCTACCCCAGTGGTCATCAGTAGTATTACAATCTTTAAAATACTTCTGCATTGGCTTTGTTTTTGAGCTGAGGTCCTTTCCCTTTGAATGGGCTGCTGAAATAAATGCAAACATGTTTAGAGTTTTTTGGATTTATACATTATTTATTCACCAACTTAACTCATTCTTTGTGTTGTCCATCATGTCATTCATCATCCTTTTCCAGAGCAAAAGTAGAAACATTTGATTACGCAGTTTTTCTTATTGATTAGTTTGTCCTGATGCTAATGCACCAGTTTTTCTAATGTTGTTCACATGTTATGGCCCCAGAATGTCACACAGCCACTTTCTGAGATGACCAAAACTATCCTCAATGTAAAATTGATGTAAAACAGTGGAATTCTTGTAACTGATGGCATGTTTTCAGCAACTATTTTCAAACACACAACATGCCTTTCAGATTTCAGTTAGAGTTAGGCTTATAACATAACAAGGTTAAGACCAAAATGCATATGTTAGACTTTGTTTGAAAGAGAATATCTTTTAATTTCTGTGATTGGCATGTTACTAAAATGCATCCCAAAGTACATTGGCTCAAATCTACCTCCCAACGCTTGAATAGATAGAACTGCTGGATGTGTGTAGAAGCAAATGACTGCATTTACTTCACACAGACTTTAAAGTGCTTGTTATTGGCCATTTTCTTCCCTTTCTTTCTGCTTTTGTGCTCCTGATGAGCGTTATGTTTGCCCCCGTCAAGCGATCCAGAGATAGTTGAATTAGAGCCTTGCCCCGCGCAATTAAAATCTTATTATTGCTCGAGTGTGACCCGGCGTAATTTAATTGCCATACATGCTCAAAAATGATTAATAGATACAGATTGTAAATAGCCCGGGCAATGATGATAACGCCAAAGATATGGTTAGTTGAGTGCATTATTTCTTGTTAAAATAAACATTTGGGGAACATGTTTTACTCGGCACGTTGGATTCCTGAAATGTTGCAGCGATGGTAATGACTCTACATGAAAGATCAGAGGACACGACAGCCTCCCGAGGGAGAAAGTTTACCCAAACAAGGGAAAGGAAGAGTTGTGGCTCATGCATAGAGCCTATTAATCACTCTGTTATTATGTGCACACTTGTCTCCCTCTGTCAGTGTTATACTGCCGGACCGACACTGCTGTAGATATTTGTGATGAGACATTATGTCCTCGAGACATACGACAAAAGTGCTGCCAAAACCTAGCAAAACAGTTTCAGAAGTGTGTGTATGTTTTGTGTGCTTGTGCATTTCATTGTACAATATTAATTTTGCCACTTGTAGCCATCAAGAGCTGGTTTTAGGATTAAATATAGTGTTAGATGTATATAATTGGGAAAGTCCTCACAAGCATTGTCATATAAATCTCCGAGTCTGCTTTTGTGTGTGTGTGTGTGTGTGTGTGCGTGTGTGTGTGTGCGTGTGTGCCTTTGTGTATCATGCTGTCCAGTGGTGCAAGGTAAATGGGTGTGCGCTCATTAATCTCAGAGTATGTGATGGAGCAGAGTGGTCGGCCAAGCTGCTGAATGTCTAAGCAGGGCGCTGTGCATGTGATTTATCGGGAGGAGCATGCATTAGGGCCCATTCGTAGCCATTAGCCTGGACAGCTAAGGACGCTGCCACCTCCTACTACAGCCACAGAGACGATGGGCGGGGCCTTTCTGTTATGGCTTTGGGGACATTTTGTCCAGGATGTTAGAAGAGGTACAAATATCCCAATATGTGTTGACAAATGAATCATGTGTGGGTCTTGATGGTGATGCAGGTTTAGTTGTGCACATCATCATCATCATCAGTCAGTCAAGTTCAGATGCAAGTCTGTCTGACATTCTATTTCTGTTAAGGTACATGTTTCCCTCTTCTCCTGTGCATAAGCCAGATGGGTAAAATTTCAACATTTGCACACCTTTTGTGGGTATTTCCTATGATCCTTCAGAATACAAGGTTGCTTTGCCATTGAAGGTTTCTGCAAACCAGATACACATGTCTCAATGTAAGTGTAAAGTGACATTATAGTGTTTAAACAGATTGAGGCAGTTTTAAAACCATCCGTCAGAAAGTGAATGGAAATGATGGTCTTTAAAATACTGCAGATTTTCTTCAGGTACTGTCAGCATTTGCTTAAGGTTAGTGAAAGCAAACAGATTAAATTCTGGGTTGAGAAAAAAATCCTCCTGGTCTAGACCTATTCAAAACAGTAGGGGTTTCATGCAGAACTCTGGAACCCATGCAAGTTGCTGTTTAAATCCAAGTCTGTCCAGATTTATAGATCAGGTTGTGTTCGCTTGGAAAGAGTTTAATAAAATGCATTCATTATATTTTTTGGTAAAATGGGTGTGCTCAGACTACAACACTTAGAGACTAAGATGTGTGTGTATATTACAGAGTATCACAATGTCATGGTGTTGACCTTTGACCTTTTTGAATATAAAATATCATCAATTCATCATTTTATTCATTTACATACCTCTGTAAAACTGTCCATTTTTGAGTCAAGGTAAAAACAAAAGTGTTTTGTGACATCACATTGATTTCGTCTTTGGCCTTTGGCCACCAAATTCTTTTCAGATCGTCCTTGAGTCAACATTTGTGCCATTTGTGTGAGTTGGTATGCACTGTTAACTAGGTAAGAACCAGCACTATTTTAATCAAATCTGCAATTGCTATGACTTTGGTAATGAAACAGTAATGAAAACAATAATTTATAGAACACTTATCAAAAGAACACAGAGAAAAATGACTAATGTGAAAAAATGAATGATAAAATAGGCATATGATGAGTGTCTTAAAGAGAGACAATATCACAGTACTTATTCTTACATTATTAGCCAAAAACTTAATTTTCCTTGTTAATAGGGCAACACAAGTGGTGTTTCTGTAACATTTTCACCCTTTTATTTCCAAAAGGCTTGCTTTAAGTGACCTAAAATAGCATATGCATCTGGACAAAAGGCCAAAATGCAGAGAAATGAACATGCACCATCTCACATTTAACCTACACCACCCACCAAGAAACCAGTCTTAGTCTAGTGCCTGTCGTTGGTAACTCATTGCGGAGGGCTTCACTTCTGCCAAGATTAGAAGATTGATTCCAAACTAAGGGTGGCAGTGGTAAAAGATACATGTCATGTCCTGACTGTGCTGGTGGAAGGTGGGCTTTGAACAAATGGCATATGTTATTAGACATGGGAAAAGGGAAGCCTGGTCTGCAACCCAGATACTGCTCAGAAGAGGTTTGGTGAAGTTTTGACCATCACTCTGACAGCAGGAGCCACATTTACAACACCATAAGTAAAATGAGAGAGGTTCAGTTTCATAGAATAACTCAAACTCTCCAGACTTTTCAGAAGGGACCAGGATCAAAAAGGTACAAGAATTGTTTTATTTTTGGTCACATTTAGGCTCCAGCATTTATTTAATGTAAAACTAGGACACATATTTAGGACAGAAAGGGATTTAATGCACTTAAAAACAAACTTGTACTCCATTGAAAGCATACATGTGAAAGTCATTGGAGAGTATCTTTGTGTCCATAGACTCCTTATCGACAATCTCCAAATATATCATAAAATCATACCGCTGAGCTAGATGCATTTTTATGTGTTTGCTAAAAGTGAGGATGCGGCTAATTCTTTAACTGTATGAGCGAGTTTGTTCCATTTGGATGAGGCTTTGGAAATAATTGATGTTTTGAGGAGCAAGTCAAACATTTTAGGTTTAGTCTATTCATGAAAATAACCAAATTGGATGCTAAGTATCTTCAATTGAGCTGAGAGGGTTAATGTAAATTAACTCATAATAATCTATTCAGTTGGAAAATATTGCCACCTTACTACCATGTAAGAATCTGAATATATATATATATATCTTCCTTCTACAACTCAAAAGACCAAATATAAATAAAGAAGGATGACCCGACACTGCTGTGAAAAAGTGAAGTAACTTCTCCAAGCTTTGGTGTGGAGTAGAACAACAAAGTTCTGTTCAGACTGAATGGCAACACTGAGTCCATTTACATACACAATAAAATTCTGATCATTATTTGATTTCTGGAGTTATAATCATGTGAACAGCATAATCTGATATGCTTTATCAGAGAACAGCAGTAATCTGATTATGAAAAATCAGATTAATACATCTGTATTTCTTCCCATTACTCTGATGTTTTACACGTATACCCGTTATTCTGATTTATATCGGTCCTTTACATTTGTGCATGCGTAACAAAAAAATAAATAAAAACAGAACTCATAGAAAATGGAAGAGATGTAGTCCAACATGAGCAGATGACAGTAACAGGAAGTCTGAGTGCCATTGCTGCGAATCTATATCCGATGCGTGTAAAGTTTTCTTTTCCGATTTTTACATTTTCTGAAGTGCAAGTAAATGCAGCCAAAACCTCCCATCACAGGATAGATCTTCTACAGGTTGAAAACAGAGTCCAAAGAAGGGAGTTGAAGTCTTGTTTCCACTCAAACCACTTGAAAAATACTACACTCACAGTTAAATGTTGACACCCCCCAAGCTCTTCTTCCTGGACATTTGTCATATATATGGATACATAGTTTCATTTTTGTAATTTGCACACAATCAGGTACATAGGAATTATTATAGAGGTTTCTCTGAGTGCAAGTGTAAAGGTTAAAAGAAACAATTAAATGAAAGTCAAAGATAGTTAAGCAGTATAAAAGTATAAAAATAGAGGTAGGAGAAGCAGAACTGCTCCATCTCCGGTACAACTTAATGTACGTTTAATCCATAACTCAAAATACAGCCTTTCAGAAACAACAGCCGTAAATGAAATATGTCTCCAAGGACACAATATGAGTCCAGCAATTGAATTTTCAACACAATGAAGTAAAAAGAACTCTTCTTCTGGCTTATTAGACACTTCACAACAGATGGAACAATGTTGCATGTGTCTATTCTGATGAAGGGCTTTAAGGTGTGTAAATACACCTTTATTTAGTGTCAGAGTTATTTTCATTAGCAGAGACGAAAACTATAGTTGAACAATGCTGTGAATGCTGAAAACTAATGTTTCAAAAAAAGAAAAAAAAAACCCCTCATTGCCTGCTCGACAAGCAAATGTTCAAAAACAATAAAATAAAAATTACAATGAAAAATGCAAGCCCACTAAAAAGGTAAAACACACTTTATTTTTACCCCAATTTGGATGATCTGTAAAGAAAAAAATGGCTTTGCACAATGTAGAACTTAAGCCTTTCAACCAGAGCTGCAATTGACAACTGTCGATTAGTAGATTTATTTTTTAAGTTGGACCAGTTGTTTTAGTCTGTCAAATGTCAGGAACTGTTTAAGAATGCTTTCCAAAAATACCAAAGATTTTAAGTTTGTTGTCATAAAGAAGGAAAATAAATATACAATTGACTTATTTTTCCTTTAATGTTAATCTTTTCTTCTGTAATTCACATAACCAATCACTGACACTAGTCAATTCTTCAAAATGATATTAAAACTAGAGCTAAAAGCCAAATTAAATAAATCAATAAATGACTGACTATAGTAACTCCATAGAGAAATATTGCCCATGCAATGAGAGTAAAGTGAATATGTTGGATGTAAATCTTGCAGCTATCACTTATTGACACCCATGTGCAAGCAGACGAATGTGGCACTTTTCCCTTCACATGTGTGAATGGTGCAGTCTATATCATCAGATGTCAGTGTGAATATGCGAGCATGGCGGCTGGGGTTACAAGGGCCAGCAAGGGGAGGTGTTGGCGGTGGCGGTGGTGATTCAGGGAGGGGAGGAGGAGGAGGAAGAGGGGCTGGTGGTTTCACTCTATTTTGGCTGAGGTAATCCATCCATTGTGTTGAACTTCTTCATCTGTATCAATTCATTGAAAACACACCGGCCCTGTGGAGTGAAACTGAGCCTGCCTGGTCCTTTCTTGACAGGGCAACGAGAGAGAGGATGGAGTGGGAAGTGGCGGGGGTGGGTGGGGGGTGATTCTGGGGTTTTGGGTGGGGGTCCATGAGGTGGGGAGGGGGAGAAAGGGGGTAGCGGACCATGGGAAAAACACAATCCCTGGCCTCTCTATAGCACTTGTTCCACCCCACTTCACCCGCACACCCACCCTGTGTGTGCCACTTGTCACTGACCCTTGCAACCCCCTTCTTTTTCTACCCGAGCCTTTGAGCTTGTGTCTCTCTCTGGGCTGCAGATGTGTGTCAGTCCTGCAAACACCCCCAACCCTCCACGACCCCCAGACCCACCTCCACCACCGCCACAACAGTCCTTCCCTGCACCACAAGACCCACAGACCTCCACACTCTAAGCCCCCTACCTCTACCTCTCACACCAAGGGATGGTTGAAGCGTGGTGGTGCAGAGGCTGCGCCCGGACCCCCGTATCCAGTCCCAGTGAAGAGTGGAGTAAAGAAATAAAGAATAACAGAGAAGATCTTTTTCTTTGTGTTTGGACAAAGGGGAAGTGGACTAGGGCAGGCAAGGGAAAACTGAGAAAAAAAAAGTCTGTATGTGTGTACCCGTACATGCTCAGACTATGAGTATTAGTTGGGTTATTCTACTACCTAAAAGCATTTAGGCATGAAAACCTGACATTTTTACTAAAATCAAAGTATCATTTGAAACACAGAATCATATCTGACATAAGAGTAAACTGAAATGTTCCATATGAAAGGTTTCTATTTGTGCTTACATGAAGTTTGTGTGTTGGACTAAAGAAATTGTCAACACTAGAAGACCGGCATTTGTGAGCTTATGGTAACCAGTACTGTGAGTGAGCCTAAGGATTTTACTGTACAGGATGTTTTCACGGATGTAGACTATTGTTGTCTTCGATACAGAGTTGGCTAATATCTAAAAAAGACCAACTCCCAGTACAAAACAGACTCCAACACAAACTTTACAAACACTTACAGAAGAACAACCTCTTTCATCCTGTATCTTTAAAAAGCATGTAAGCCGGAATCAACCTTTAAATGTTTACTTAATAAACTTAAAATTATATTACACTTTAGGAGCTACTTCTCCATAAATTATGGACTGAAAGCATTTCTCAAAACCAACCATAGTCTTTTCCCTCTAATCTCTGTCTGTACTCTTTGTTTCTGCAAAACAACTTATATTTGTAAGAAGTGAAACCTAATTTTTGTCCAATAGCTACACATCCACCCTTTTGGATTGATAGTTGTGGAGTTTTGCTTTTGCCTGTATACTCTTTGGTTGTCCACTGTTGGCTGCTTTAATAGAGAAGAAGAAAAGCAAAAGCACTGTAGAGTTATCATGGGTGTAGGAAACATCAACAGTTTTTAACTTAAAAATAGAGTTAGATAATGTCAACAAGTATATGGACACACACAGAAGCTGCATATTCAACAAAATGCTAATTTAGATTTTTTTTTTCATTGCTACTGCTTCAGTTATGGCATTTTTCTCACAAGGATAAAAGGAAGTTGATTAAAATTACCAGTACAAAATGCATCATGGCCACTGTACAGAAAAAAACAACAACTTTGCAATAATATAAAACCTACTGTACAATCTCTTATTAATCCATAAAATTGTATTTTTGAGGTACATGTTAATAAACTAAATAAGTTACTGTAATCATATAATATTAAGGCTAAAATCAATAAAACTGATACAAAATACAATAAAATTACTAAGTAAACAGGGAGAAAAGAGGGTTGATAAAGTGTGAAGTACTTGCATTGGATAATTATTTCAAAGATATTAGTTTGCACATAGTAAGCTAGTACAATTATTAAGAATTATCATAGTCCGGCTCCTTCTGTTTGTGTCCTGTGCAACTTTATTTACAGAAAAAAAAAAAAAAAAAAAAAAGACCAACATGTACTCTGTTGCAGTAGTAATAGACATTAAAATTCAGGACACCAGTTTTTTTTTTTTTTACATATGACATCTTGACTTGCAAAGGAAATGTAAAGTAGTAATAATAATATGCATTTTCATCATCTGAAATTTAGATTAGATTATAAAACAGACATTGTCAATTGAACACAGCGTATAACAGTTTTTATATATTTTACAGTTATTTTTTTCCTCAAAAATAATACAGAGCATCTGAAGTTTATATACTTACATGCTTTGTGATTTTATTTTCCTTGATTTCTTTGCATTAATTCAGTAAAATGACCCAGTCTGTGTTGTGATAGGGAGGGGGGGTTGGATTATGTGACAGTATAGTAATTGGTCTAAGCCCCCCCCCCCCGCACCACCACCCCCACCACCACCAGTTTGACAATGTAAGCTTTCATTAAAACACATGGCAGAAATACTTATGAAATGAATCATTACCACGGACCATTAGCCTGTCTTCTTTCAATAATTGAATTTGTCAGCAGTATCCTTTTCAACCGCCAAAAAAAAAAAAAAAAAAACACCGTCATATTCTGATGATGAAGGCGATCACAAACACGAATGCCTGTATTTCTTAATTATCCTCTTCCTTCTTCTCCGGCCTGTCAATCACTGCCGTTGATGAACCTGAGTCACATGATTAAGCATCAGCACTGACATTAGCAGATTGATTTAATCTGCGACGAGGCGTTATCAATATCATTGAATAATTGTTAACGTGCGCCGTTTCCTGGACGCTTTAATCTGGAGTAATTACAGTAAAGTGAGTCACAGAATGGACGGCCCTGTGACACGCTCAAATATGCAGCCTGTTAAGAAGCATTTGGTGCTGCTTTGCCATGTAAAATGTAAAAATAATGGTAATTGCAATCGCGCCGAGGGATTTCTGCAAACTCATGACGCAGCACCTCGGCGAAATGCAAATCTGCATTACAGCATCGCCGCTTTCCCCCCCCTTATGTTAAGCTGCTTCTTCTTCTTCTTCCTCTTCTTGAGCTGTAATGCTAATGCAAGCCCATGAGAGTCTTCAGAGGGAGGAGGAAAAAGAAAGAGAGAGAGAGGGAGGCAGCCAGCAGGGGGAGGTAGGACAAAAGGAAAAATAAAGGAGAGCAAGAGTGGGAGAGGGTAAACACAGAGGGGGAAAGAGGATGAGGAGGATCTCTTCTGGGGGCGACTATCGATCCCATTGGTTTTTTTGGTCGTACATCAAGTTACGGCCTTGGCCTGAGTACTTTCTCCCCCTCCCCACCCTTTGCTTTGGCAGTGGCCCGAGGACAGGATGGCAGTGCAAGAGGAAGCGCTCTGGCCTTTTCCTGTGTCCAGCTGTGTTGCCCGGCAGGGGAGGACAATACTGTACTTTGGAGGCGATCAGCAGGGAGAAAGCGTCCTACTGTACTTTTACACCAGTGACCTTTTTAAAGGAGGACAGAGGGAGGGGAAGTACATTTACAGCCCATTCACATAACATTAGACTCACACTTATTTACTCTGAAGATCCAAAAACAAAGCTTTATGCTCATTTCCTTGATGCAGTAATAATTCATAGCGTGTTATACTATACCAGTATGTATTTTCAGATGTCTATGGTATGTTTCAGTTTGTACAAATGAGCATTCACCAGCCAAAACCAAGCGAAGAGTGTTTGCTCTCTCTCCAAATCTGTAATATCAAACTGATGAATGTGTGCAGCTCCACAGAGAATCAATTGGAAAAAGAGAAAGAGAAGGAAGCTGTTAGCCCCCTGGGTTTTTGTTTTTTTTGGTTTTTTTTTCAGGGGATATGGGTGTATTTTCTTATTGGATATCACTGACAAACTCCCAAATGCTTGTTGCTGGGGGTAGCTGCAAAATTGTCTGTCTCAGTGACATCATGGGTGGTGTCTTTTTTTTTTCTTTTTTGCAATTTTTTTCCCCCTCCACTAACAAATAGAGATCTGCCAACTTGAGGTAATTTAAAACAGATAAACAGCAAACTGCGCAGTTAAATTCAAGTCGTAGGGTATGTGCAAAGTGTGACTAGTAAGCTGATATGCTGGGCTGTTTTTATTTATTTATTTATTTTTTATTGGTGTCATGTTACTGTGCTATTGAAGGTAACCATTTTAACGCATCATCAGACACAAACTATAACTACTTTAGCCTTCTGTAAAATATTCAAGCTATTACATTTTTTCATTTTAAGATCACTAGTGGCCCGTTTTGGGGTTGAGGTTACATTTGAAGTGTTTATACACTAGTGTAATTTAGGGTTTCTTTTAGTGACATGGTTAGATTTGTACTTTCAAGTGATGCCCAATACATGCATTTTGACCAAATTGTTGTTTAGGATTCAGGTTATAGTTAAAAAGAGTGGACGTTAAATGCCTATGAAATGTAATGCTGATGTTTACATTCAGCCTCTGTCAGAATCTCCCTTAAAACAAGTTTTTATCTGATATTTTACAGCATCAATCATTACTGAAATCAAGCAGTCACAGTTTGTGAAACTTTCTGTTTTATCACAATTTCCAGTGTATTGACTTGGATGTTTTCACATCAGCGCCTGTATTACTTCGCATTCCGCTTGCTGTCAATCACCTGACACCCACAGGAAGAAACTGAAGTCTCCTCCAGGAAATAATCCTTCAGAAACATGCTGCTTTACAAGCTGTACTGTCACATCCAGGTCGTTTTATTTAGGAAGTCTTTGTTAAACCAGGACAGCAGTTAGATGTTTTTTGAGGGGTAGATTTGGAGTTATAGTAGATGCTGTAAAAACACAAGATGTCTCGTTCGGTTCCAACAGGAGTAAACTGGTCATAACAGAACACTATGTGGGTGTGAAGGTGCTTTAGTAGCCTGAGTGAAAGGTGTTAGTAGTGGAGGACAGATCGGGGAAAATATCCAAGGGCCCTCCAGTTTACACCGGCGCCTCTGTGCGTGCAGGAGCCTCGGTTTTCTGCGATGAGAAACAAAAAACATAAAGGATGTGAGGTTTAAGGGGATGAAGGAAGAAGAGGAGAGGTTGGAGAGGGCGGGAGGAGAGGTGAAGGTGGGGAGGTAGTGGAGGTGGGGGAGGGGGGGCGTTGTAGCTCTAGCTGTCCGGTGAGATCCGCTCACGGCTTCCTCCCCTCCTCAACGGCTCCTCCGGTGAAAAGGGCCCTGAGTGGCGAGCGGATCCATTTCAGCGTGGAAACCCCACACACACAAAGCTCTGAAAGCTGCTCTTATGCCACGTCTCGGTATCTCTTACCTGTTAGCCCGATTAATTATTCCCCCAAGTACAGGAGCCAGGGAAAGGAGACACCGCGGATGGGCCAGCAAGATAGGGCTGCACTCTCTCAACTGAACCAGAGGCCAGATAAAGGAAGAGTGGGTGGCGGGGTGAAGGAGAGGAAAGAGAGGGGGAGCGCTTTCTGTTGTCTCTACGTTTTTTTTTTTTTTTTTTTTTAGTTTTTTTTTCCCTCAGCCTACAGTAGAAGCCTTCAATCTCCAGTGGCTAATGTACTAGAAAGTTGCTCTTACAATGTACCCACACTTTCTTAGTCACAGTAGAGTGGGTCGAAAGAGCCAGTAGTGTAGTTAATCACTACTTTTTTTCTGCTTTTTCCTTGCATCCATCAGCTTGAGCGGCGGCGTGCAGGCCACGTGAAAGACACCCTCATTCCTTTTGAAGAAAAAAAAAAAAGAAGAAGAAAGTTAAGTTGTGTCGTTTCCGCTGTTAGGGTTACACACCCTGGAGCATGTCTTGTGGATGGTGCTTTTGGCAAGAAAGCCGTCGAAGCAGTGACCAGGAACTCCATTAAAAGTGGCTCTCGCTGCACGCCCTGATGGCTCTGGCCACCTCGCAGTAGTGTGTCTTTGTGTGGGTGTATACTATGGATGGTAGAAAAGGGCCAGACGGCACCCATTGGTTTGTGTACAACCACGCTGTCACCACTTTGGGTTTTTGTATCTAGAATTGACCATATTTGGATTAGAGAACATAGATGGTGAGCAGTGAAAAACATCAACTTACATGACACATCCATATGGTTAAATCCCAGTATGTAGCATTTCAGGACCAAAAACACCCAATAAATCTGTGTTATATATTTTCTTTGATTCTGTGCTTTATATTTTTACTCCACCACATATTTTGAAAAATGCTTAGTGTCTTTATTCACCTATCCATAGTGCCACATACCCTGTACTAAAGCAATGAGCAAGGTATAAAGCGAACACTTTTCATGGCTTTTCCACTATATTTGAAGGATGTGAACATGTCATTAAATTCAGATTCAGAATACTTTATTAACCCCAGAGGAAATTATGTGGTTACAGTTTCTCCATGCAAGTATAAGAAAAAGTAGCAACGAAGAAATTATCAATTATACAAATCAAAACATATACATATATATTTATATAATGCTCAAAATATATACATGCCTAAATGTACATAACACTTTTCTGATGTGAATAAAACTGTATGGTATCTTAGTTACTATGAGTTCAGTTACTCTCTCTATAAGTTTAGAGCTCTTACTGTGTGAAAGCTAACAACAAAAGTGGTGGGTTTTCCATTTTCTGCCATTGACATGCACTATTGTTTAAAGAGAGAGACACCCCATGCCAGGCAACACTAAGATGCTTTGAATTAAGCATTTACAACACAAAAATCCAAGGCGGAATAGGTGAAACTGGATAAATGCCAGTGCTAGTTTACTTAAAATGCTTACCACACTGCTAGCCAGAGCTAATATGTTAATAACAGTAGTGTGCTAATTAGCAGGCTAGCAGTCAGACCATACACAGCAGTATAAGATTAAAGCTAGCGTTATCTAGATATGTTATGTATTGTTAACGGTTGCTTAAGAAAATACTTTGTTGTATGTTAGTGTAATGTCTCAACCATAACTGTGGTGGAGTTTGCCGTTGTGAAACATGTTTCAGTCAATAAACAGAAGCCCAGAATATGTAGGGGAGTATCCCACTAAAAAACACCTCTGTTACAGACATCTTTGGCCATTTTCCCTTTGACTTTTAGCCCTAAAATTTTACTAATTTACCATTATACATAATAGAGGGCTGAAATAAATTGAAGGAGGCAATAATGACTCCTGGAGAAAGGCAGTCGTATTCTTAATAGTAGTTGCTGTGGCATCACACTTAAAGCTACGTCTGGTTTATCTTTAATTCCTAGCTGTAGTTGTTGCCCCTTTGTGTGTCCTCAGCTTTGATGGCATAAAAACATTCACTGTGAGGTTGAATATGTGTTGGTGATGTCTGCTCAGATGAGGCTGCTTATGATTTCAACCCTGACACTCATCAGATCCCATTTTTTTCCCGAGCCGTAAACCTGCCACATCTCCAGCAGCATCCTTAAAGTCTGAGCATCCAATCGCTTTCATGTACATGCACTTCCTGGTTATGCAGAGCAGGGGTTTCCATGGCTATCAGTCAGCCAATAGCAGCGTGGCTCCTCAGAGCAGCGTGTTGAGAGCGGGGTCTCTGGGGCAGCCTGTCTTTTTAAACAAGGCCAGACACTTCACAGACAGGGAGAGGGCCAATTAATTCTGCCAGGGGCAACGCTCCTAGGTTAGCATTTGCTTATAGTGATAAATTGGCGCTTTGTATCCACAGTAAACTACCTAGGCTCCCCCTGTTTTGGCTGGCTTGGCAGGTCTAGGAGTGATGTCATGGGGGTTCAGGCTGATTAGTCGGGTGTGCCTTGTCCTTTTTCATGGGGTCACTGCACTACTGTCTGTGTAAAATTAATTAAAAGCTGGCTGGGGTTAGTGTCCATGCTAATTCCAGCTAGTTTTTAACATCTGCTGAGGAAGGAAAAGACCTAGCATTATTACACAGAGAGAATCTATGCAAATACGCCTTAATTTACAGATTTATGGATCATTTTCTGAAGTAACATCCAACTATTAACCACAAAGAAAATCATGGATTTTAAAAAAACCCCAAAAACCTGAAGTCACAGTTAATTCAGAAAATAGGTAACTGTATCACATGAGGACAAAAGCAGGAACAGCCACGCAGAAATCCACCCACTGGGCTTTACTAATGAAACCTGATGACAATTTTAGTAATGATATCTAACCAGAGATAAAATGTAAACATCTTCATTCCTGTTCTCCTTCCCCAGTTCCATAAAGCTACCGTGACTAGAAGTAGCCCCTGGTGACTCCACTTGTACAGCCATGTGGCCATGTGGTCTGAATTTAGCCATCCTTTATCTTCCTCTCCCATCCGGCTTCCTTTCCTAACTCTCAGTCTTCTGCTAAGTGGTTGCATACACGTGTCCAGTGAGCACTAAGGCAGCATTATGGCAAACAAACCAAGAGAGAAGAAGAATGGATGTCTGATATTTGCACTCATTAAGTGTTATTTAAATCCTTCATTATTCCTTCATCTTGTCAAGCTCAAGCAGTGTTCCATTTAAAAAAAAAACGAAAAAAAAAAACAAAACAGTCTCCCCCAAGGTGAGAAAGGTTGATCATTTTTCTTTTCTTTTATGCAATGCACTGTGAATGAAAGTCATGGCCAATTTCCCTTTTAACATGGACACGGGGAAAAACAACAAGTACTAGAGCAACAAAACAGCCTTCAGTTTCAGGAGCAGGATCTTTGATTTGGCATATCAAAGGGGAGCACGATCCTTGGGTTGCTGTGGCTCCCAAGGTCGGAAAACACACAAACCTACTTCACCTGCATCTGATTGGCTGATGGAAACTGCTGGAACGAAGACTCCATTAGAGTAAAGGCACAAAGTGTATTTCCAACTAAACAAATAATCAGCGTGCTTCCATTAATGTGCGTCAGAGGTGTTTGCAACTGTAAATTGTGATGAAATAGCGCACAAACACTTGTATCATTAGAGAACACCTTTATTCATATGATGCATTATATAATTTGATTGCAACATACACTATATGGACAAAAGTATGTGGACACGTTGAATTCAGGTGTTTCTTTTCTAACAGGGGTCTGGGATACAAAACAGTAGTGGCACAAATGTCACAGTATAGTTTTATATTTTGATAAATATTGCATTGCATTGGTTTGTTTTGTTTAAAATGTTATCTTTGCTTCCAAAATACCTCAGAGATTGTTTTTAATTTCTCTCAACATTGATTTTGCTTAGTTTTTTTTTTTTATCCATGACTATGATTTTAAATGCCCAGCCTCTAAATGTCTAAAATATTTTTCATGCTCTGACTGTAAATAATAATTTTCTATGACAACTAACCATCTATTTTATTCACATCTCACTTAGGAAGAAAAATCTCCCATTAAAATTAAAGAAATATCTCAATATATTTCACAAATCAGCATGAACAGGTCATCTTACAAACTGTAGTCATGATGTGTTCCAATATTTTTGTCCATATAGTTTATAAACATCGATATTTCCTTAAATTTTAAGGGGAGATTTTCTTCCTAAATGAGATGTGAAGAAAGTAGATGGTTAGTTGTCTTAACAATTTATTATTACAGTCAGACCACGAAAAATGTTTTAGAATGTGTATGAATATTTTTGTCCATATAATGTATGTATTATTAGAAAATAATAAGTTCATGTTCATGCCATTTTTCCCAACTACGAAAGACACAAACACAAACCTAATTTAAACACCTATTATTTGCTTTCTGCTTCTAGCGTCTCTCAGTCAGAACATGTAGGTTGATTATTTCACACTGTTGCATGGGATTATGGGAGTTATGTTGACCATCGTGGCAGATGAACATCTATCTGATGTTACTCAGACAGAAATTGTGTTTGTATAGGAGGTGATGCATGTAGAGACACATCCATGTTGTATCATTTCATTTTGATGAATTAGTTCTAAAAGTCACTAATGTAATGTTTAACGCTAGCAGTTGTTGTAAATGAGCTCTTAAATTAATTTTTGCTAACATTGCTTGTGGCTGTACTATTTCCTTCTAATGAAATAGTCACAAGTAACATGAGATGTAATGTTACTTACTAACATAACTAACTTAACATTAGATAAACTTATTGAATGGTCATTTAGCTTTTAGCATTATGTGAGCTCAGTTGCTTGCATAAAGCACTGTTCACATGTCCTATTAAGCAGCGTTCCTGACATTGTAGTTGGTGTTTACTGCATTTACTACTAAAGGGGATATGATGGCACTTATTTTCTTTATTTTTACTCAACACAATGCGTATTAGCATTTCATGAATGTAAATATGTCACAGTTAGCTTCTAAACAAAGTTCCATCCATAGTCATCGTACTGAGTAAAATTATGGCTTTGATTTGGATATTGTTGGAAACATTTAGCAAATTTAAGAACAAGTCAGCAGCACAGTTGTTTGTAGATATTTTAATGTGGAAATTGGAGCTGTGTAATAATGTGGTGATCCAGTACATAGTGCAATTTAAAACTTGATTCAAGATATTGTAATATGGTGGATGATATAATGGGGTTTAATTATAGTGAAAATGTCATAAAGATGCTGCTATGTATGTATAATGTACAGTATAATATATAACTTGTATAAATGAATAAATCAAGCATTTTGTATGTGTATAGGTGTATAAAGTAGATAAATACAAAGGAGAGGTAATGATGACCATCTAATTTTAATAGATGGATTTGGATAATTATGTAATTATATAATGACAGAATATATACAGAGATTATGGCAGAATATAACAACAACAAAAATTATATGTATTTTGTCATTAGGTCATAACCCTTTACAACTTTTCGTATATAAAGTATTAATTAAAAATTAACATGCAGTGTTTTTGGAAATTGATACATTATCACAAAATGAGAAAATATATTCATACTCAGGTGTTTTAATACTGCCTTACACAACTAGCCTTATTGTTACATATTATACCTTTAAGTAACTGAAACCAAAAAAAGACTAACCATGACGTGTTTTATTTTTGTCCAAGTGTCTCCAGTTGAAATAAAGCTGTCCCTATGCACACATTACTGCCTGCAGACCGGTTTATCAGAGCTGCTGGCTCTCGAGTCGTACGGGCGTCGGGAGCTGCTGATCCTCCAGCGGATTGGGGAAAAAAAAGGGAAAGTTGATATCATTCCCACTGTCGGCTGAGCAGGGCCCAGAGGTTTCCCCTCATGGGGGGGTCGTTAGAATGTCAGTCTCACTCTCCCATACTGGAGACACCCCCCTCCCTCCTCCTCTCTCCCCACCCTCCCTTTCTTTCCTCCTGCCTTTTTTATTCACCTACATTATCTTCAAATGTCACTGAGAGTAAAACCAATAGCACAGGGAGAACTTATCAAGGAGGTATTATGCTCTTTTGGGTACAAGGTGCTCGATGGAAGCATGTAAACCACGGGAAAAGATTTAGCTTCATGTCTGATGTATATTCAACTGGATTTCTGAGTAAATCTTTGTGGAATATATTTTTTCACAGTGGAAAGTACAAAAAAAGACTTTAACATCATTATTTTATATGAATGTTGTACATCTATTTTACTACAATTCTTAGGCGATCTTCACCTCTATGCTGATATTCCTTAACTCTTTAACTCCCACAGTGGAATTTTATGATGTCAAGTCTTATAATATCTCAAATCATACAGCTCAAATGACAACTAAGTTTTCACAGTAGAAGTGGTGACTCCAGTGACTATAAAGTATATATATGCAGTGACTGGTTGGACTTGGCTAGGAATTAATTTTCAAACAGATTTTTCAGTGTATTTTGGGGGGAAATGATGTGTAAGGTAGTTCAGTGACCATGGGTTTCTGTGGATTTCTGTGGGATTTATGGCCATATTAGATTTTCCAGCAATGCAGAAACATCACAGTTTGGCAAATGTTTACCACTTCTGAATTTTGATTTCAGTAATGTGTGTTTTAATCCAGAGTGAATCTGATATTAAGCATGTCAGACAAATTTCAAACTCAATCTTGTGATTTGTATATTTATGAAACTCATATGTCTGCTGAATAAGAAATTATAAATAGGTGACTTATAATGTCATATACTCCACTTTATGAGGCAACAGTGCAAGTTTTCCCCAATATAACCTTTTTTGCTGTTAGACAAGTGGGCACTAATTTTACAATTTTGCTCTTAATGATCACATGTTGTGGTGAAATGTAGCTCAATAACCAACAGTTTCCATGCTTTTCTGTGTGGTTTCTATGGTTGTATTCTACAGAACTATAAGGCATTGAATCAAATGTTTTGGACGACTGGGCTCAAAACAACTTGAATTTCAATATTATCTGCTTTGATTTGATATTTAGCATTTCAGATGGATGTTTTTGTAGTGATATTTAAAAGCAAATTAGATTTGCATTCCAGTTAAATACATGAAAAGCAACATGAATAGGGATATATTCTTTGGGGTTTTCCATAAATATGTCATTGATGGGTTAACAGAAATGAAGCCATACTCCTGCTCTTTCCATGTTGCATTCTTCTGAGGAAATGCAGTAGTATCCTCAGGACTATTTGGCATCTTAAACACAGGATGCACGCACATTAGACGGGGTCTATGTCCCAGCTTTAAGTGTAACTACTGTCAGCATGTTTCCCCTGTTGGCCTGGCTTATTATAGCTGCAGCTTTATGAAATGTGACACAGTGAATAGTAAAAAAAAAAAAGTTGTTTTTTCTTTTCATGAGCCTTGAGTTCATTTGGAACAGTGGGATATGACGGATCTTTCCTGAAAGGCTACAAACACCTGGTGGTTATGGGTTTGGACAGCAGACATGTCATATTGACACCCCCCCCAACACACACACACACATACACACACACACTTCAGCAGCACCCCAAGCTCCGGCTTTTGTGGATTTTTTTAACACTCTGAAATTGTCAATCGAGTCAGTGGCCTGGACAAGCTCTTTCTTTGTGACGCCGGGGCTTTAAAATGGTGCCAACCAAGCAGCATGGACGAAGGATTGAGAAAGGCACAATGAGCTGAGGGGAGAAAAAAAAAATCCTAGCTACCTGGGAAACAAAACTGGGGGCAGGCGAGAAAATGTCGAAGAAAGAGAAAAGGGGGGTGTAGGGTATGGAGAGGAAGGGGGTGAAAAAAGTGTCACAGACTGACCCTCCCTCCTCTCTATTCCCCAGCTAATTCGGAGTCGTCAGAGTGAGCGGCAGGCATTTCTAGTCTTGAGAGGAGTGACAGAGAGAAAGGCAGGGACACAAAAAAAAAAGAAAGTGAGAGCCCGTCCGAAAAGAGGGGGAGAGAACAAGAGAGAAGAGAGTGGCAAGGGGGAGGGAGTGGAGGGTGAGCAACTTGAATCGTTGTCATCAGCTCCGTCACGTTGAATAGGCCTAATGAATGCAAGTAAGTGTTGAGGAGCCATGGCCAGCTCTATCAAGGCAGGTAATACCGCCCAGATTTAATTGGCAGCAGGTATTGGAAGGGCTGTATTACTTTAATTGGGTAGGGGTTCTCTAAATGGAAAAGACAAAGTATAATGGCCAAATTGTGGTGCACAATAGCACTTAGCCCGGGATTGTATGCATTCGCTAATCTGCCCTGGAATGAGGCAATTCTGAACAATTTTCTCAGTGAAACCAGCTGCAGAAAGCTTGTCCCCCTTTTTTTGTTCTCCCTTGGGAAAATGTAAGATTGAAACAGAAAATACCTTTACCCGGGCAATCATTTGCCACGTGTGGAAAGCGGATACAGCAGTGAGTGGCGAAAAAAAAAGGAGAAAAAAGGGGAATCTTTGTAGCAGGGAGAATGGAAGGCAAAAGGAGATAAAGCGGGGCTCAAAGTGGGGCCTGTCACGGTCGCCAACGAGAGAATAAAGTGATGACATTTACAGTGACAGATGAGACTGCAAGGGAGAACTGCCCACTATTTAGAGGGAGGAATCTGATATTTAACAGACATAGCCTCTGATAATTAACAGTGGACATGCATTTAGTGGTGGGCCTTGTCATTATTAATGACAGCCTAAGATACTGATATCCTTCCGATCTTAATGAAGTACAGGCTGCCATGGCAGGATCAAGGGATGCACAATACCCAAAAAGATCCCGCAAAGACTTGTGAGCGAGTTGAAGTGCTCGCAGTGAAGTGCGTCAACCCAGCTGACAGAATAAAATGTTACCATTGTGTGTTTCTGCAAACCACGGATATGTAAGACCACAATGTAATTTGTCATTGGGGGTTCCGGTGCCTTTTGTCTTTGCCTCAGTTGGCAGGAGGTGGTTGGAGAGGATGGTGGAGACACGGAATCCATGACTGCCACCAGACACCAGAGCTTTCATTCTGATTCTTGTTTTAGGTTTAAAAGTTGTTAGGTTATTTTGGCCAAAGATTGTTGCTTGGATGAAACTGCAGAAATACATTGTGAGTCATTTTAGTTTTTTTCTGTATTATGGACCATCCACACATGTATGTATATGTTAAAAATCCTTCTAACTCTAGTGGATCTCATTCCTTTATCATCATGACATTATGGGTCAATAGGTGAAATGGATTTTAAAACTACCCATGTTTATGTACCACTGACAGGAAAATGAGTATTCAGAAAACATGAAAAACATATTGCTAGGACAAACCTTAGAAGGAGGGAAAGGATATGACAGGTAACATTTGTGAAATTGTGAACTGTAGACAAATATTGGTGTCCCAAATATGAAACTGAAATTAAATGCTGTTTAGTTTTGCTTCCTCTTGTCTTTCTCTTTTTCTACTTTAGCCCTCATCTCTTTATGTAACTTTCTTATTTTATTCTTAACCCCTGTCCTTTGGTTCTGACCAGTTTCTCAGTCTAACTAATATCTAATATCTTAGTCATGACTTTGTCACAGCCTTAATGTGCCAGTTTGATAGTATTTTTCCCAGAATACCTAACCCACCCAAAGGTCCCATGTTAGAGCCAGTGTGTGTTTCATTCATTCTGGCCTTTTTAAGGGAATATTAAGTGTCAAACATAGTCTGTGAATATAATGCTTGTTAATGCTGAATGCTACTACAAACAAGAATACTCCTATGAAAACATAATTATGAATATTAATGTTAATTTAAATGATTAATGCAATTTGATTCCCTTAAAATCTTATACACCAGGCCTTTAACAATGGTTTTATGTGTTGTTTTGTGGAAGTGGAAATCAACCCATGCTGTTGTTCAGGCGTGAAGGTGTTTTGTCATTTTACTATCCCACCCCTCTGTGTACAATGGATATTGTATTCCTGATATGATATGTGAAAGGTTTACTTTATAAGTATCTGTGTTTTACACAAATGTACAATGAGAACATTTAATTCCAGCGAATGGGTTGTGTAGTTCTAGCTAATTTCAGTTCATGTTTTCTGAAAAGAATGATGCTTCCAGTTCTTAGAGAATGCTGCAACTATAACCCCTGCACTTGCCATGGACAGGAAGTGCCTGACAGCAGGCTGCCACATTATCCCAGCATGCACTGTGCTGCTGCGCTCACTCTTGTGTATCTGATCACCAAGGGAAATGGAGGGAAAAGGAGCAAACAGCAGAGAAGTCGAAGCAATGTTCGAATCAAAAGAAAGAAGTGGCTCCTCTTTCCTCACTTTCTGGGGCAGGGGTGCTAACTTGTACAGTAATTGTACCGACAAAGTGAGAATGATTGCTTTTTATTGTCCATTGTCCTCACAGGTTAGTGCAAGGATTGTGTATCATCTTGCTGGAGAGTGATGGAGAGGGAGAGGTTGAGGACAAAGCATGCAGCAGTAAAGGCTTCCCCTTTAACTGAGGTGGGTTTCACATTTAGACGACCAGACATGACAAAGTACACACATTCTTTAGTCAAGCAGAAGTGCAGATCCTTGCGTAAAAATGACACTAGTAAAAGTAGAAGTACAGATTCAACTTCCAAAGCAAGATACTGACCTTTGAGAGACATTTGTATCTTCCCTTTGTCTGCAAGGCGACCTGACCCTTATGTCATAAATGTAATTTGAGGACTTTTAAAGCTTTTTAAGCTTAAATAAACTAAAAGAAGACGATACTTAAACACACTGAAAGTCATAAACATGAATATGCCTGTTGGAGATCGCTTAAGCCATCTCAAAGTCTCAATGTATCAACACATTCCTATCTTTAGAAATCATCCCGACTGCATGGAGATGAAACGCCTGTAGAAAATATTCCATGACCTTTGACCTTTTGAAGTCAGATGTTTTGTGGCACTAGATCTTAACCCTATACATGTATATGGTTTATTAGTCTAATTAGATGAGTTTGACCAAGATAGGCTGCTTTTTTGCTGTTATGTAGAGTAGTGGAAAAAAGTTTTCGGACACCCTTAAAATTTTACACACTCAAATATAATCATGAAATATTTGCGGAAGAATCTTTTTTGTGTTTCAAAAGGTGTGTCTGTATCAAACAGGCACCAACACTTCCAAATGTTTTTCTTTTTTGGTTTATTGTTAATAAGAAAAAAATAATACTGAATGATACTTACACTTAATCATTCTTGACAGTTTCAACATGTCATGTCGTAGATGTGTTTCATTATCTTGCTGAAACATCCAGTTTTGACCTCGATGGACCAGAGTGCATGCAGAAGGGAGCATGTAGATTTGGAGAATAGAACAATACTTGACTTAAGAATGATTCTTAATGCAGTATATCACAAATACATGGGCTGTGCAAAAACATTTTTTCAAAATACCAGGATCATTTGTCTGTTCATGTGTAATTTTTCTGATTTTTTAAGAATGGGCAAAATGCAATCATCTGTCACCACTGTTATCAGAAACAAAAAAAAAAAGGTCACTGCTAAGAAACAGATTAAGCTAAATTAACAAGACTGTCATGAATTAGGAAAGGTATTTGTGTTAAAATGTAAGGCAGGGGCGTCAAAGTCATTTTAGTTCAGGGGTCACACCCTTCCAATATGATCTGAAAACATTTACATCTACAAACTGTTCTTTTGAAAAAATGTGAATAACACAAACAACCATGAAAAACTGAAATTTATTAAGAAAAATAAGTGCATTTTTAACAATATTATTCCTCAGCTTCTCATTTACACAGAACTTACAGATCACAATGGATCTATAAAAACACAAACATTTAGTAACAGGTGTAATATTGTTAAAATTGTGTTTACTTCTACTAAGACATTTCAGGTTGTTTGTATTTGTTCAGGTTATGTACAATTTTCGTGATTCATTTTCCTTTTTCCTTTGTTTTTTTTTTTACCTAAATCATGAGAAGAATTTGGAGTTGTCATTTATATGTTATTATGGCAGTATTTTATGGTGTGACCCACTGGAGGTTGAATTGGGCTGAATGTGGTCCCTGAATTAAAACAGTGTAATTTTTGCATTTCACAAATTCATTCCACGAGCTGGATTGGACCCTTTGGCGGGCTGGTTTTGGGTGCACGGGCCATATGTTTAATGTGTGGCGTAAAAAGTAAGGAAAAAGTCAGGAAAAGTCCAGATACCTGAAACTCTACTTGAGTACAGTAATAGAATCCTTTGTCCGGACTTACTAATGGAAAAGCCCCACTGAGTCGTTACTGGCCTGCAATCTTGAACATTCACTCCACTAAAACCACGCATACTTACCTTCACAAAGACAAAGTTTTCTTAGGGGGGGCAGTGTGTGACACAAACCCCGCCACTCACCTCACTTTGCCGTCATCAAGTCCACACTGTAATGACTATATCCTCTATTCTGCATTGTAACCACAAAAAAAAAAGCCAGCAGCAGTATTGTCCCAAGGAAGCAAACCTTGGCATATTGTTTGAAGGCTAAATTGCTCCCTGCGAAATGCACCCTCTGCTTTATTGCAGGCGTCTCTCCCATTAAATGTGTGGGTATTGTGTATGGATTACAATAGCTAAGAGGAACCCAGGGACAGCTTAACCGTTCAGAGAGTGAGAGGGAGAGTCTATAAAAAGCACTGAGAGAGAGTGGCGGGGTTTTTGTCAGGAGATGCATGCTTGCTTTCCCACCTGGTGAGCAGAGGAGAGGATTTTTTCGGGAAGAACTTGGTGTCATGAATATTACATGTTCAGGAGGAAGTAGCCGACTCCAGAAAAGAACATTGCTGTATATTAGATTATAGTACAGGGATTCCTCGGAGGGGAAGTCTTGATTAACTCGTACCAAGTGTGTCTTGCAATTAGTTACACTCTGCAGTGGGTAATCCATTGGTATCAGAATGACTTAGTAATGATATGTAATTAAAAGATGAATGAATATGTTACTCACGTGTAATACAAATTGGATCAAGTGCACTGTTTGGAAATACACCGGACTGTAATTGGAATTTATTCGATTAATTCCACAAACTGTCAAGAGCTTTGTTTTACCTGTACCCTATATAATCCGCTTTTTCTTTTTCCTTTTTTTTTGTCCTTTGTCAAGAATTTTATAGATGCAGAAGGTGAAAGGGATGTAATTGGTCATGGAAAAATGCTAAAAATGTCTTTGAATTGATTTTTAGATCCTGGTTCAACAAGCCTTTACTGATTTTTTTGTCTCCCACATTTTCCATGTACTTCCTTTTTATTTTCTCTAAACAACCGCACTATTTAAATGTTGAGAATACTTTATTCCATGGACTTTATGATGTAATCTAGCACAGAAAACTCAAGAATCAAGATTTGTCCAGTGTTTTATTCATCCCAACAAAGACGAGCCGCTATATCACAACAGTATTTCATTTATCCTTTATTAACCCATAAGGATGTGTAACAGTGTAACATTTGTGGCAGTTCCAAAATCAAATTTTCTCTTTATTTAACTGTCCTCAAGTGGTTTATCACCATTTATTGTAATATTATCTTGTGTATTTTGTGTTTTTTTCAGTGATAATCTGGTATTTTCCAACATTTTATTTACTAATCATGTAGATGTTCATAAAAGCTCAGAGTAAAGCTGAGGATTATTATATCAATATTAGAGAAAACTGAAGAAAACGTTACTTTTTCAGCAAAATCTATCTTTAACTGAACATAAACTCACTATGTCCATCCACTGTCATTGATCCAACTCCATGAGTTTTACTGGTGAATCAATGTTGTAGAAGATGACAGTGTTTCCATGGTAACTAAGGAGCCCCTGAATGTCCAAATAGGTCACAACTACTGACCATGAAAAAATGATCATCTGTATTTTACACCAATTATTTGCATGTATTAGTGGATCAACAGGGATTAAACAGTTTATATCAGTAGATGATTTTGGTAGATGGTGGATGTTTGGGTCTTAATGGGTTAAAAAAACAGCAAATAAATTCATTTACGCTGAAGTAGGAAGTTATTGTTTTCTCTCTTCAGTCATGCTCATTTTTATCCTATTATACAATACCTTTTGTTGTTTTTGTCTTACATTATCATCTTGTGTCCTGTTTTTTTCATCTTGTTGCATCTTTTACATGTTTTTCTTGTCATACTTTACTGTTTGTCTCGATGCATTACCTACATTTTTGTCTTTTATTTTGTTGAATCTTTTCATTTAAATCTCAGTTACGTCTTGCAATGTTAATTACATATTTATTTAATCTGTTACATCACTGGTGTTTTTACTTTCATCTTATACCTTGTTCGTGGTTTGTTACATCTTTCTTGTTTACATTTTGTTGCATCTTTAAAATTTTTTGCATGATTTATTATTTTTTAAAATCTGGTTATATATTTTACGTTTACGTCTTATGTTGTTTTTGTCTTGTTGCGTCGTCTACATTTTTATCTTGTGACTTTTGTTTTTGTCATGTTGTAGTTTACACATATTTATGTTTTTTTTAAAATTTTGATCTTGTTGCATGTTTAAGTTTTTTGTCTTGTTGCCTCTTACTTTTTGTCTCAATGCATCATTTCATGTTAATCTAGCTGCACCTTTTGCATTTTTTCTTCTGTATTTTTATTTTGTTGCAAATGACAGTCTGTATATTATCTTTAATTGCTTGTTTGTGGACTTAAACTTCCACTCAGGTCCAAAATTCAGCCTTTTAACCACAATAAAATAACATCATGACATTGTGATAATTATGGTTTTTCACTAATAGTAATATTTTTGACCATATCAGATAGACTTTTGATAAAAATATGAAACTATATGAGGGTAAACGGCAAAAATGAAGTGTTCTGTTCCCTAGTTTGCGTTATATTTTCCATATACATTTAATTTATGAATATGCAGCGATCAAATCAAAACATGTAAACTGACTTAATTTAACTTGGCTGTGATGCAGGGATCGTAGGCGACTTCTTCCCACTGTATTGCATAAATTCTCACCGTCTCACACACAATTATGTCCGTTTTGGGGGTTTGGAACGGTTCATTGACTCATCATGTCAGGAGGAAAACAGCTGCACAGACGTAAAGTGATAAATGTGATTTTGTTCAGGTGATAAAGGGGGAAAAAAGAAAAGCCTTTACATGCGTATGATAAATGTTCACATATGGACACAGATGTAGGGAACAATCTGTGCCATATCTGTCTGTGCGATTTGACATCTTCAGTATATAGCATCCCAGTTTTCACAACTCCCTCTCTCACCATCCACATCCCACATGTCAGTCGTGCACGTGTTGCTTTCCACGACTTCTTTACAAATCAGGTATTTGTCACTTTTAATGAACATTATTTCACACCTGGCTCCGGGACAATCTGCCGTACAGATGTATGTTATTTCAGCATCGTCTTCTGTTCGGACCCTCAGATTGAAAAAGGTGTTATTTTATCAGAGGAGGATATATTTTTAACAACATCAGACCATCAAAAAGCTCAAGATGTAAAAGGAGTAGATGGCAGCAAAACAGTAGCTGAAATCAGTTTCATTGGGTGGAAATGTAATTAACTGCAAATGAACTGGCGCCTGATACTTCAAAATGCAACCAAAGCAGCACTTTGAAATGTTTACTTTGTTATCTGCGCTTTTAAAAAAAAAAAGAAAAAAATGGCTATCTTTTCTGTTGATTATCCATTTAAAAAACAATTTATTCAATTCATCTTTAAAAAGACAAAACATTTCCCTTTCAATACACGTATTTTTAACCGATATCAGCATCTTATTGAAGCAATAGAAAAACATGTCAACAACAAAACAGACATCACTTGTCCTACTTTATGGCTCCAATTAGGAATGAAGTTTTTTACTGTATTTTTTTGGGGGGGGGGGGGGTTATAGAGCTGCAAGTAGGTCCAGATCGGAAACAGAAGCTAACCCTAGCATTCTGGCCCGGACTGACCCATTGTTTTGTATTAGATTTGACATATTTGCACATTTTATAGCCATGGAAACCATTGGCAACAGTCACATCAGATACCTCATTGCTCCCATCGTAACCCCTCTTTATACTAGTATACATTTATACACGACTAACCCAAAGATGTATACAGGGTTTCTGCGGGTCATTAAAAAGCATTAAAAGTCATCAAATCGACTTTGTGAAAATTAAGGCCTTAAATGGCATTAAAAAGCATTGAATTCAATGTCTAGAGGCATTAAAAAAATTAAATACACTTGATGGAAACAAAGCATTGTTATTCACTTTTTAGTTAGATTATATAAACCTTTAATAATTTTGATCAAAAGTATAGTGTGTTAATTGACAGGCGGAACCCTTTATGTGTCTGTTGTTTATGGCCGATACATGAAGTCACAAAACCGGGTGCTTGGATTGTAACATGCTGTGAGCGTCCTCATGCTGTGGTGAAAGAGCGGAGGGAATATTAGCAAATGTTGGAAAAATGGGAAAATGTAAGTTTCAGTAGATGTGATTGAAGGAGGAACTATTCCGAACCTGGTTAAAGTCTGCCGACAGTAAACCATCATGTATATATAAAACTATACATAAAACTGTATCTGCAGTTGGACATGGGCATTACATTTGTTTAAAGTGGCATTAAAAAGCATGAAATTAGATTTGCTGATACCTGCAGAAACCCTGTATAGAGCAAATCTAATATTCTCTACATGTTGAAGTAATGTTAACATATAAGAAATGTAGCAGAGGATAGATATAAAAGTATAAAAGGCTAAAATATTAACACTGTTGCTACCTGATAATCAGTCCAAGCCTCATATTATATATTTAGCTTTAACTGTACATTTAGTCACCACATTATACATGTCTGTACAATTTTTATTTAGTCTTTAGTTGTTGTTAGTTTTGGTTCATCTAGGCTGGTTTACTATGACCTTGAGTTTGTGATATTGTCATAGGCCCCATTTACAACGTTTCACTCGAAAACACAAAAGTATTTCCTTTGCCTTGTTTGGTTTACACAGTAATGCAGTAAAAATGATCCCAATCATGCTGAAAGGACTGTAGTATCATCCATTTTAGGTTATATAAAATGACAATTCTGTGTAAACGGGAGGCAAAAATGCAACAAAACCTTTGTTTCTTCCTGTTTAATATGATGTGTGTTTTTTTTTTTATTTTCATGAGATTTCTTTTCTTCATCATTGTCAGCGTTTTGTCTTAATTGTTAGTCATCGTGCCTCTTTTTTTGGCCTTTTAAGCTCCAAAAGATTCAAAGATTTTGTAGCTTTGGGAGCCAAATCTGATACATGAGTCAGTCCACTATAGTTGTACCGATATGCATTCTCTCTTGTATGTCACCCAAACTGTCTTTTTGTTATTTCTTCTCTGAAAATGGAAAAACAATCATTCAGTTCAGTTTTCTCTATTTTAATATAATTACCTTTGAATTTACTCTGAGCTTTTATCTATATATATCAAAATGAATTAAATATAGGAAATGACATCATTTACGCTGAAAATGCAAAATATAAAAGGATAATATTATAATAAATGGTGATAAATCACTTAGAAAAGGTTAAATGTAAAGAAAAATAATATCCCTTGGTCTTTCCAGTTTCATCAGGGTCGGGGTCTGCAGACTAACTAAAGCTACAACTGTTGTAAACATTGCATCAGGTACATTTTGTTCATTTGTAACACCCATAAAACTGTCAAATAAATGGCAGTAAAGTAAAAAATACGATCACATGTTCACTTGGACTGTAGCTGACGTTTCCTATTGTGCTTTATCATGTCTAATAAATGATTGTGTTTCAGTCTCACTTTAATCAGACACAAGTCACTCAACAGAGTCGTGGACACAGATAGACCACCGATCACAGTCCCACTGAACATTACCACTATGTTATGGTACTACCATTATCAGCATTAAGTCAATTAATTATCATCTTCATGGTAAGTTTCACCTGATGCTGCTCTACCCCATCCTCTCGCATCACATTACAACAAAAACACCAAACTGAGCCTTTTATCATGTAGTTTTCTTCTGGTTACAGTTTCTTAAAGTCGTTTTTGTGTGGTTTTTGTCTGCAAACAATGGACAAGATGACGGATCATTACATGACATTATTTTTACATTATTCTCTTATTTCTGTGTTTGTTTGTTTTTTTGTCATTTTGCATTTCCTACTTTTACATAATTTGCATCTTATTATAGAACTTTTGTATTTTTATGTGTCTAGTTGCCTTTTTTTTTTTTTTTTTTTAACTTAATTTTCCATTTTGGTAAGTCTTCTTATTTTTGCATGTTTTACTTTTACTTAAATTTCATCTTATTGCCCAGCGTTTACATTTTTCATGTCTAATTACATGTTTTATACTTTATTTTATAAGTGTTTTTTGTCTGTTTCTATTAGGTTAATTCAGTTTTTACCTTTACGTCATTTTTTTGTGACAAGTTGCATCTTTTGTGTTTACATCTTGTTTCATCTTCTACTACTTTTACCTTTTATCATTCTGAGTCTTTTTATGTTGCTTCTGACATTTTGCATACTGTAATTGTATTATAACAACTTTTATTGTTTACATGTAGCTCTATCTTTTATGTTTTTTGTTTTATCCTTTACATTTGGATTTTTTGGTGTATTTTACATCTTTTATCTTATTCCAACTTTAAAACTTTTTGTGTTGAGTTGCTTCGTCTTTTGTAGCATCTTTTACATTCTCATGTTTACAAGTCTTTTGTATTACTTTGCATCATTGTCATTGTAACTTTTTGCATCTGCACTTTTTTGTGCACATTTTTTACATCATGTTGAGTCTTTATGTTGTCATCATTTGTATGTATGTTTTACCTTTACATCATTTTCATCTTCCTCCAACTTTTATTGATACATGGTTGTGTCTTGTGTGTTTTGTTTTGTTTTTACACCTGTTGTATCTTTTACGTCTCATTGCATATGTTATGCACTAACATCTTTTGGCTCTCGTTTGCATCTGACGTGCAGTAGGTCACCATTAATAAACTTTTATAGTACACTCCAGTATTTTTTTATTCAGAAAATTAATCATCATGTTATTGCAATGTATTTTACACAGACAATGTGCAACCCGATTAAAACTTATGAACATCTCAATATGTGACGAGTTCTGAGCAAGGATATGCAGGTTATCGTTCCTTCTATATAGACTGAAATCAATCTTGATATAATGAAGATGCACAATGATGCAAAATAAATCAAAACAGATCAATAATTTTCTTCAAATGCATTCAGTCCAAAGTAATGGGTCTGATTTTCAAGGAATCCTAAGTACAGATATTTATGTAAAAGGCAAAACTTACTCAAAATATACTGTAAAGTAAAATGTAGACAACCGGAAACTCTACAGTAATGGAGTGTTTCTAGTTTTCTCGAAATATTTCCTTATGGCTACTACACACTCAAACTATGAACATGTGGAAGAAATGGTATCATTAGTTCAGACTTTCAGTTTTTTCTGCTAAAGATCATTACTTTTTCATGTTGTTTTCCCATACAGTTAAAGTCACTGTTGTTGCAATTAAGGATGAATGATTTCATTTTACGTCGTGGATTCCATCGCTCTCACTATGAAAATCCAGAGCCACAACAGTGTACACTTGCCCTCAAAGCCTGCTCTGTTTTTTTGGGTGGGATGGGGGGGGGGTATGGGTGGTGGGTTTCCTCTTCCGTCCATCCATCAGTATGAGGCGGATGAATCGGTTTGATTCTGTTCAAGGGTTTTTAGTCGTAGATGGTGACAAGAGCGAGATCGTATGATTAAGCGTGGTGGTCAGATGAAAACAAATAGGGCCAAAGGAGCCCCCCCAACACACACTTATCCGACTCTTGCAACTGAAGCAGTGTTGGGCTGGGAGTGAACCCGGACGCTGGAGTCTGGTCCAGACATAATGTGAGCTTGTTTTGGGTGGGTGGGTGGGTGGGGGGCTCTGCTGGTGTAATTTGTTCTGTCTGGCTTGAGGTATGTTGTGTTGATGAGGCTGGGGGCCGGGGCCTCTGTACACTTGCTCCCAGTCTGGTTCCAGTGTGGGGTTGCAGTGTGTGTGGGGGGGTAACATATCCCCTTCGAGTGAAAAAGATGCATAGATAACACACAACACCCACCAAACAATGCTTCCTTCACTCCCACTTACATATTTTTTGTGACAGCTCCTGAGAGCTGCTTGGCCCCCCTCGGTAACCTCGGCTATTTTCTCATAAATGGCCCCCTTCTCCGGAGCCTCCTCGTCCGGAGCCTGGTGTCAGTTATTTCACGGTGACAGAGGGAGTTAGGGCGACATGTGTTAGTGCCGAAGCCTCCCTCCTGCGGTCGGGCTCGGGCTGATGAGAACCGACAGCCAGGTAGATCCACCGGCGCGATACCAGTCAACTGAGGATTTCTAGGTTCCTCTGAGGGTTTCATCAGTGGAGGATTTCTGTGTCCCTCAAAGTGTTACATCACTCCCACAGCGCTGATAGATATACAGTAAGAGACCCTGCGCTGGTATAGAGTCCCAGGTACTGAATGTGTCGGTGAAATATCCAATAAAAGTACAGGTGTGTGCAAAAAGTTGCTTTTGCTGCAAGACGAACCGATAGATAAGTTGTTACATGTCGTGCAACTGTAAAACTTTGCAAGTGTAGTTTGTCAAACTCAAGGGGATCTACCTGCAGAAATGGAATAAAATACTCATAATTATGCTTTCATTAGTATGTTATTAGATGAAAATATGAGTAATTTTAGCATGAGTTGTTTATAGAGTTGCAGCTATTGATTATTTTGTAATCAGTTAATGCATCGATTATTTTCTTTGATTCGATTAAATGATTATTTGAACAGGTGAAAAAAATAGTAAAAGTGTGAAAAAGACATGCCAGACAAAGATATGACAAACAACCATGCAAACAACAACCACAAAAAAGTATAAAAGGAAAAAGATACAAAAAAATCTATGTAGTAATAACAAAAACAATAACATTAGAAAAGTACATAAAATGATCTCTAGATATATAAAAAAAATATATAAATGTATATAATAAATCAGTCAAATGACATCTACAAACAATATGCGCACTGCAGATACACATTTGTATTCAACTTAAGATGGAAATAACATACAACTTTAAAAAAATAAAGCCAAATATTTTTATAATTTTTGTGAAAGCTGAAACGTTTAAAGGAGTAAGTGATGGTTCTAATGTAGAAAAGTGAGCATCTAGACATTTTTTGCCTTTTTGTCTTCGTATCCATGTTATTTGTGTTGATCCTGCTGTCATGTGCATCACAGTAAGTGTCCCGAGGGAAAAACAACAGCAGAACCAATGTTTAATGACGATGAAATTAAGGAAACGGAGCTTAGATTGAGGAAAGTTGTAAATGAATAATTTTCTTAATCGATTCGAGTCGATTAATTGTTTCAGCTGTAGTTGTTTATACAGTTAAAACAGACTTCCTCTTTTTTCTGTTTCATTGCAGGCAGTGTCTATGTAACATACATTGCCATCATCTGCTGCATCTTGTTACTACGTCTAGACTTTATTTAGGTACTCCCTTGATGAAAGAAGGCCAAGAATAGACAATATAAACACTGGCTTTAGCGTTTTGGCCTTAATATTTTGGAAGAAAAATGTATCTTTTAGGAACTTCCAGGTGTAAATTCTAGCTAAGCTCAAACAATCAAAAAGGATGATAAAGAATGATGATTATGAAGAACTACAAATCAAATGGTCAACGTCTAAAGACTTTTGAGTTGTTAAAAAGAAAAGTCTTCACCATTTGGATATAAAACAAGTTTCACATGGTGCATCCTTGCTGATCTGGGAGCTGATTTTTTCATTTAACGATGGTTATTCCCAACCTCAGGTTAGAACAATAAAACTGTAGATTTGATACTACTACTACTACTACTAAATCTACTACTGACACTAAAATTGCATCCAGTTTGAACCACAAAAATCACAAAATAACTGATAGAATCATGAATCCACCTCCTGCTCTGATGGTTTAAAGGTCAAGGAATAGATTTATGGCTTCAATTTTGTGAAGTATATTCACAACTTATTTGACAGTCTGCTATATTATATTTTCTTATTTCTGATTAGAGATAGTTTTGCATCTGTGATCTCTATTCAAGGGGTATTTACAGGCTTTCATCACTTCATGGTTTGTAGTTGTATAAGTTGATTGTCTTGCACTAAACATGATACCATTGAATGTGTGCCAGTAGTTTTTTGTTTTTTTTTTTGGTTGTTTTAGTTTCTGTTGTTCTTGTTTTAGTCATTTGTTGTAAATATGTGGCCCATATTGGAAAGTATTAGGAAGTAAAACACTATTTAACACAAACAGTCCATATTTAGGGCCTTAAACTGACTTTGGTTAAAAGTGACCTACACTGAAAACTGTTCCTGAACACATCACTGCGGACAGGTTCTTTTAACATGTCTGTATCCACTGTGAATCCAGCATCAATACACAGCAAAGTGATGAATGAATAAGAAAACAAACAAAATAGGTTTTCAGAAACTGCTGGTCCATCATATGCAGTCGGAGTAGCTTCAGTAGGCTTTAATGAAGAACAAAGACACCAGGAAGTTGCAATAAGAGTAAGGGACCACATGTTAGCATAGATGTTACAAATAAGACTTATGTGAAATATTTTTGTAAAATACATTTTAAAATGTTTTACAAGGAAATGCAGACTCTTTCATCATAAACCTGAAGCAGAACATCATTAGAAAACACCACAAAAACACTAAATAAATTATTTTTCCACAGCTGACTACTTTGGAGCATTGATAGTGTAGCTAACGGTTCACATTACCTGATTAGTACCATATGCTCCACATGGTAGCAATAAATAAATGGGGAAGGCAAAAATAAGCTGTTGCTTCAGCCTACACCTTTTCACCCATGTTTGATGTAGAAATCCAAATTGTATGTATGTATGTATTAAGCTCTGTTAAATAGACAAATATATTACTAACCAACAAAAGGGTAGAAAAGTGGTCACTGAAGGCACAAATCTAAGTGGGGTCGACACTTGGACAGCCCACTGACCTGGGAAGTTCAAGCTCCTTTTGAAGACTAACTGACCAATCACAGCCAGGTGAGGAGAAGCATGACAGGTGCATCCAATAACCACTAACGACCTGTGAACCTAACCCTGAAGGAAAACCATTCTGGAGTATCTGTAACAGTTAGTTTGACTTCCTTATTTGCATAAATGTCAGACCTTTAAGCAGACATGAAGCTGAAGTATGAAGTATGCTAGCTAGTTGTTATTTTTGTTATTTGCAGGTAGTCATTGCTAAATTGTTGCTTTTGTCCTGTTTGTGGTAAGTTTGTGTCTGAATGTGACTCAATTTTGGGAGATATGTCCTATATTCAATTAATTTTTAAATATTTGCATAAGAATTTTTTGGAGCTCTGCTTACTCTTCAACTTTTAGTGAAATCTGACTTTTAATCACAGGCAAATGCTAAAAAGATAAATGCTAACCAGACCTATGTGAGTGGTATAAAGTTATTTTCAAATAAACAAAACAAAAAGGTACATTTTAACATATTCGTTTTAATTAATTCTTTCTTTTTTGCCTTCTCGAGAGGTTTAAAGAAGGCTTTCTAGGACTCTCTTGCTGAAATTGGATATAAATTTGGCAGAAACATTTGCATCATCGTCACAGTGCAGTGAGTAACATTTTAGCTAATTCTCATAAAACCTTCCTATGTAGCGAACTCTATCTGTCACCCTTTGAGCAGGACTTCCCATAAGACTGACTTGTGCTGGTTCCTTTTGATCCAGTTTATTTCCTCTCCCTGTGCCTCTCTTCTCTCTCAGTGAGGAATGAAATCATCTGTCTGCAGAGAATAATCAGCCTGATGTTTGTATACATTTTGGCGAGCGTGCCTGGCTGCGTATGTTTCATAGCTCGTTGGCTCTGCTTTCCTCTTGTTATATGAGTCAGCGCTGTTCTGTTGCAGCCAGTGTATCTAGTTTTTTGTATGGTTGCCAATGGGTCGGATGGCTGAATGGTTGCGGGTTCTGACTTACCTCTGAGCAAGGCTTCTGGAAAGTCAGGGGGTCAGACTTGCAGGTGTGAAGTGAAAAAGCTGGAGGAAAAACAAAGTTGTTTGACTTTTTCCTGGATAAATAAAGGTACTGTACTGTGAGCTTGAAGCCTTTGAAGGCAGCCTGCCTGTGAGCTGTCAGTGGGAGTGGGAGTGGGAGTAGGGGGGTGAGGTTAAGTGCAGCCTTCACATGGATGCAATGAAGAAGAGGAAAAGGGCAGTGGTGGTGGCCCGACGTTGTGGACAAACCGGAGTAAAATGTGTATGTGTGTGTGTGTGTTGTTGGTGTGCAGAGGGGGCTGGGGTCGTAGCCAGCAGCAAGGTTACTGCAGAGATCCTTTGACGTTAAGACGCCCCACTCTCTCTTTGTCTTTCTGTCTCAAAGAGGTAAAGTCATACAGACACTACCGGTTCAAAGCTGAGTGTTTTTATTTGAAGTGAAGGCTGTGTTATGCACGTCATTTGGCTGGACATGGTCAGCGTGAAGCTTCCCAACTATCACCGTTGCTCATTTATACCGAACAGAAATACGTTTAATTTCATGTCAACATCTCTACAGACTAAGTGCATCTTTATTATATATTTTACTTTCCTCACTAGAGTCACTAGAGATGGTCCACCTCTGATTTTGCTGATCTGGTCCGGGTTAGGAACTTGAACTTCCTGATTTCTTTGAACGAACTGAACCGATATTTGTCCTTATTCATGTTGTTTCCAGTTAATACGTAAAGACCCAAATATCCACACCCAACCAAAAGCATTTACTGATCTAAAACGTTAAGTAACAGTTGATCCACTCATCCTATCAGTACATGTAAATAAATGAGAAAAATCTTCTTTTCATGGTCATCAGGTACGACCCATTTAGATGTTCAGAGTATCCGGAGTAAATGTAGAAACACTATCATCTTCTACACTATTAATTCACGAGTAAAACCCATGGAGTTTTATGAATGACAGTGGTTGGAGATGCTTGTTTTTGTGTTCAGTTAATGATATATTTTGTTGAAAAGTTAACTTTTACCTAATTATTTTCTAAGTTGATCTAGTAACCTTTGAATTGAGTTTTTAATGAACATCTACGTAAGTAAATTAAATATAGGAAAATACATGATTTTCACTAAAAATTGCAAAATACAGAGGATAGTATTATGTTAAATGATGATAAAATACTTCATCAGTCATTAATCATCATTTGGAAGTTATGACTAAAATACTTATGGGTCTTAAAATGTCTGAGGTCGGTAAGTTGACAGCTAAGGTGTCATGTCACTAAATGTAATTTTGCAGTTACAAAAATGACATGATTAATATACAGTTGTTATGTTACATATTATATGGTTATAAAGAGACGAATACAGATGCTACTGGGTAACATCACATGTTCTACTGTTTACGGGAAAGTCACTGCGTTATTTATTATAAGACATAGCAATTTTAAACTCAAATAAAGATTAAACTGCACTGATCATAATGTGTTTCACTTAAAGTGAAGTGAAGCTAAAAATGTAGATGAGGAAACAAGTCATAGCAAAACTGATCAAGTCGCAGCTTCAGCCTTGTCTAACCAGACCGATACCCGCACTTTATTACAGCTGTCCAAACGCTTTTTGTTCCTGCTTCTTCTTCTCATTAATTCATGTTTATTGGCAGACGTCAAAACACTTCACTCTCATTCAGCCTCATTTCTTCCATCTGTAATATCTACTAAGGGGAAGAACAACACTTGATAGCAAAATTCACTTAAGCAGTTTGGTCTGATGTGCAATATATAGTATAGTAATGGTAACATCAGGAAAACTACCAGAAAACTTGCAGATGAAAGCACAGAACAGTTATTACATTTGGACAATGTCACTGAATAGAATAGAACAGAATAGAATAGATCTTTATATCTTTATTGTCACTGTTACAGGATCGATGAAAGTCAGTTTAGCAGCAGATTCTTAAAGTGCAAAAAAACTGCATATAAAAACTGTCACGTGAAAATTAGATTGAAAAAAAAAAATCTAATGAAAAATACTGGCACTATTCAAAAATACAAAGAAATACTGCAAATTTACAAAAGTTCAACACTATACCACAGATAGAAGAAATACATGCAACATATAAAGGATATGTACACGGAAAAATTCAAAACAATGTGCATGAGTCATGAGTGTTGCATTTAATTATTTTTCAGGCTCTTTACACCCAAAACTTATAACAGAAGGGAAGGGATAAGTCTGTGGAAGGACATATCTAAAAATGTTGATATAAAACACATTATTGGCTCAAAGAATTGAAATAAAGTGTGTGTGTGGTGTGCATAGATGTGTTGTGTGTGTGTCTGCTGACCACTCTCCATTTCCATATAATGTAAAGATAAAAGACCACACTGATAAGATGATGGCTTTCATACGAAGCTAATTTATAAATATATCCTGCCATGTTTCCAGTGTCCTGCTGTCTATATTATCCCCTTTATAGACTGATCAGAACTGTCCACTTTGAACATTTCATCCATTGCACATTACCATACATACGTGGCAAAGAGAAATCATGAAGTTATTGTAACATCTCATCAGCGGGCGACATTTTATGGTGAAGCCGAGGAGATGTTCAGAGTCTGACAGCGACAGAACCTTCAGGAAATGATTCCCATCATCATGTCTGGTTGTTAACAGGCCTGTTCATTGTGAAGTCTGCGAGCCGCGGCTTGGAGATGACACAGTCCTGATTGTCCCTGTGATTTGTGATAACATCGCTCTCAATGTCTCATCCTGCATCCTGTCTTCCCCTCCATCTATGTGCGTGTGTGTGTATTTGTGTATATGTATGTTGTTGTGTTTCTGGATTTGTGGGTGTGTCTGGGAGACGCTGGGCTCTGAAAGGAAACACTAAACACAGCTGTGGGTGATACGCTTTGCATTTCTACATTCAATCTGCTGTTGTGTTGTGTTTTTCGATGCAGTGGAGTTCTGGGTAAACAAAATATTATACTGTCAACATGGCTAAATTCCAAAAGAAATGTAATCCATTAAATTTACTGAGGAAGAAATATATATATATATATATATATATATATATTTACACACGTTTACAGATGGATGGATGGATGGATGGATGTACTTTATTGATTCCAAACTAGGTTATGACAGTGCAACAGCAACATGACACATTAAAAAATTAGAACACAAGAGCAAACACACCATACATTGATAAATTCAAAGTATAGAAACAGACCTGGATTAAACTATACCTGTATAATTAAACTATAAGGTGCAAAATAAACTGTTATGTTTAGCATGATGAAGGTGCAAAATGGCATTTGAGTACAGAATTAAATATGAATGTTTTTTTTTTTTTTCCATAAAAGTTTATATGTAAAATGTAACCTTCATTCTGTTGTTTTGTGTCTTTTTCTCTGTGCAGAAAACACTTGTTTTGGCAGAATGTCTGGACATGTGTCACCATCTAAGGTGAGGGGATTTCAATATTTTACGCCACTTTCTTTCACTGCAGGTATCAGCTCAACTCCACACTTTCCACCACATAAGAGCAGGGACCTCCATCTACCATCAGATACCATTTCTAGTGACACCTTTTCTGAGGTTGCAAACGAACCAAAGTACTAATAAATGTAATGTAAACTCATGCAGATCACTGACTGGTTAATCGAGAATTGCTGCTGCGTCATTATGTATGTGTCATCATGTCACAACATGGGACACTGAGACAATATTCCAATCATTTGACACCAAATTTGTTGCTCATGTGAAAGATTTATCGTTTGAAAGAGTGGATTTTGCATATTTTTCATCTAAATCACAATCAAGTACAAATTCCAAATTGTACAAGACACATATTCACTATGAGTTTTAAAGACTTGTCTGACACCAAGTATGTTTTAACTTGCACTTTTAATCCACTTGTCTTGTCGCATTGTCTGTATTTACAGTCTCCACAATAGTTTTACGTAGATTTAACAACCAGCCACACTCACTGAGTTCTATACCTGATGTGGAAATGCCAAGTCAATGCATGCTGAACTGATAGTTTCAATGGAAAAGTGAATTCTACTTGCAATTATATTTTATTGTTGGGTTTTTTTGTTTTTTTTGCTTTGTTTGGTATAATTTCATCCATTTTATACCAGATGTTTTGTTCTGTTTGGTTTCATACCTGTTAACTTGGTTCAAATCCGCAAAGTCCAAAAGTCTAGACCAACTGGTGTAGATGTAAAACCACTCTTAATCTTACTTGGCATTAACTACATTAAGATTAAGATTAAGAAGCTTTACTGTCATCATATTAGCACAAGGCATCACATGACGAAATTCAAGGTGTTCTTCAGGTCAGTGTAAATGAAGCTTAACATAAAAGAAAAATATGCTATATCTAAAATAAGGGTACCTTAAAACTATTAAAAGCAGCTAAGACAATAAAAGTATCTAAGACAAAATAAAAGTGGTTAGACAATAAAAACACACACCTATCAACACTTAACAACACTGAGGCAGACATGTAAACACAGCATAAATAAGAGCTTATTGGTGCTAACCCTGTGTCAGGACTTTTTTTTTCTTTTCTTTTTTTACTTATATTTTATTGTTTCATTTTTGAGATTATACAACACAAACATTTAGAACATAGTGTCAGTTGTCCTACTTTATATTGTCCACATTTTCCATCGGTCTTCGCATGTTGCTTGTTGTAGTCTTACGATAAAAACAAGTCTCTCCATATTCTGAATTTCTTCCACAATTCTTCTCCAATTATTTAGGGTAGAGGGGTCCACTTTGCACCATTTTCATGTGATGGCTTTTTCAGACTCTACCAAGAGGATTTAATGAAATATTTATCCTTACTTGGTATGTCTTTTCCTGTTAAATGACCCAAATATAGCACAGAACATGTCCTTGCTAGTTTGTATCCCAATATTTTTCCAAATTCTTGCAGATATTATTCCAATATTACGATAATTTTGCGCACTGCCAAAAAACATGTGCATAACCCACATCCTTCTCACCGCACAAGCTCCAACAGGGTGTCAGGACCTTTTACTGCCGGAAATTCATGTCCTTCTTAATTTTATTCCGAAATCCAAACATTCCGATCTCAGTTGTCAGTAATGAATACTATTGTGAGAGTCACACCTTTAAATAAATGCTTTTTTGGATTTTACAGCTTTATATATGTTAGAAAAATAACCACAGTGTAATCAAATGTTATACTACATTCATGTATTTTTAAAAATCACAATTTATTTCTAACTACATGACTATTAATTTTCTAACCCTGTGTACAACAGTGTATGAATGTCACCCCCTGTCAGAGCTAAGCTTTTGCCTGAGGTTCATTTCTGGTGAACTTGACATGGAAATGATGCTGCTGACCAAATGCAAAACACTCCTGGCGATGCAACCCTTTATCTGAGCCTCATAAAACTGATTAATATCCATTTAGCCACTAAGTGCACAAATATTCATTACATCACCAAGGTACTTATACTTAGAGCAAAATAAATAACAGTAAAGACTCTGTAGACTGATACCACACAGAATCCCTTGTAAGTCATGTTGAATTAACGCAACCAGGACATTAACACATCGCTATGTAAATATGGAAAGTAAAATGTGGCTTTACTATGAAATTAGCAGAAGTAACAGACCAAACAGGTTGACGAAGAAAATAAAACCAAAATGATGACATCACATCATCACAGCAAATCTCCTCATTAAAAATAATTAGTGCTTTGCTGCAGGACTGATATAAAAGTGTAAAATAAGAGGGATTTCTCATTTCAGCCCCCCCCCCTTTTTTTTTTTTTTTTCTCATGAGTTATTTCATTAGCTGACATCAAAACATCTGAGTGTGTCCTCCAGTGAGAAAGGAGACTTGTCAGGATGTGACTCTCCAGTGGTTGTGGGACTTGTTGACAGGCGGTGGAGTTTGATGCCTCTGTACATGTGTGCGCTCGTCTTAATGAATTAGAGAAGGTGATGATTACCGGTTAGTGTTTCTCTGCAGCAACGCCGGTCACCTCGAAAATGATGTCACAGACGAGAACTCAGATTTTACACCTAACAGTAACTCTATGACCACAGTCAAGTAGTCCTTTTTACTTTCCTGGATGCGGATTTTTAGCTCACCGACTGATCGGCCATGAGCTATTGTGAAGGCACTGTTCCAGCGTTGTCTTCACCATAGTCATTGTTGTTAATAGCAATTTCTACAAACATCTTCTCTGACGAAAGTACTGGTTGGTTTATTTTCAAATTTTATGTCTACAGAGTGTGTTCACAGTTTTGAGATATTTTGATTTTTTAACTTTTTACCAATTTTTTAAATATTAAAAATGTGTCTTTCCTTGTAGTGGTCCATATTTTGATGGTTTATAACATTAGAGATATCAGTCCAGTTACTATTGAGCACTGATTGGGAGTCCTATATGGACTCGTCTGGGTCCATGAGCTTTGACCTTAACTGATTTTGAAGGGTCAAACACAAAGTCACCAAATTCTACATTTCAGCAATCATTTTCTCCAGTGAAAGTTCTAGTCAGATTCATTTAAATTTTATATATAGCTTCCGTGGGACAATGTGTACAAAGTTTGTTCACAGTTTTAAGATATTTAGATTTTCAATGTTTTTTTCTTTTTTTTTTTTTTTAAACAATTTTTTAAATATTAAAATGTGCCTTTACTTGTATTGATCCATATTTTGATGGTTTATAACATGGAAATGATCAATATAGTTACTATTGAACACTGATAAGAAGTTTTATATGGACTTTGACTGAATTACTTGAGGTCTCCTCCAGTGAAAGTACCACCCACTTTGACTGGGAGATTGATTTCCTGCATCAAAACCACAGGACTCTAACAAGTTAGATTTAAGTATAAAAAAAAAAAAAAAAAGCTGTAAAATGCACAGACAATAAACACAAATGTTATCTCCAATAGTCGTAATTATATCAGGATCCAAGCCCCCAAAGCATGTTCCATACACTCAGTTTGTCTACTTCATTCACTTTGTCAAGACAAACATCCCCATACAAGTTTATAAATAGTAGGTTTGCATATTTTACTGATTTTGTGTATAAATGATAGACTGAAATACACACAGCCTACTGTGTATCAGCAGATGTAGCTCTGTACAAGGGGCTGTATACAGCATACATAACACTCCAAAACTTGTGGTTTTTTCCCCTCGAGCTGTATCCACACCACATTTTCTATACTGAATTGTTAATTCATGCTGGACAAGTGTGAGAGCTCTCATTTGTTTTGGACCTGTGGCTAAGTCACAATGTTTTATCTTAAAATGTTAGCAAATATCGACTTCATGTAAATTACATCATAAAAAATTAAACACAGCAAGATTCACTTAGGTTCCAAAGCATCATTTGACACTACATTTGTTGCTCCATGAAAAATCCATAGTTTGCAACTTTGTCAAAAAAGATCAGTTTACTCTTGACATTTGCAAGGAGTCCAGTTTCATTAAGTTAGTGTTAATCCAAAACTGAAACTACACTGTCTGTTATTGAAGTGATGTGACTCACAGTCAAGCACAAAATCCAACAAGTACAGGACACGTCTTCACTATGAGAATCCAAAGCGTTGTCTGACATAGTTTGGTCCTCTGAGACAAAATCTGCAAACATTTTTGAAGTGGATTTTACGTATTTTGTAAATATGTGGAGAGGAAAGAAATCAATCTATAAAATGGATGTGACCTGCGAATTGGCTCAGTTTGAGGAATGTGTTGCATTTGGGTGTTGAACAAGCCGTTGCATTGTGAGTTCTTTAGGAAAACATTTTAAGGTGTGGTCAACATCACATTGCAGTGTTTTTTAGTTCAGTTCAGTTCACTTTACTTTGAACATGCAACAAATAAACAAAATAATCCTGTCTTAGTACCTAGAAATAAAACAGATTTCAAGAAAACATGAAAACGTATACTTATACATGCAAACAATGAATGAAGTATTTACTCCTCAGGTTTTTTCAACCACCTTTCATTTAGTCGGTTTTGTACAAGTCAATAATAATAATAATACTAATACAGCTGAATAAAAATATGAACAGTGTTCCTCTGATGCCTGAATGTTAAAGACAGACAGAGCAGTGGAATAAGTATGGGAGCAGCAGTGATGCAGTTCCTGCTGTAAAAGCCGTGTATTCACGTCCAACCTTGGCCTTTATGTGTCTTGTTCAGAGTGTGCTTTTAGTATGATTTGTGTCCTTTATGGATGTTCTTTTCAGGGAGATCAATCTCCTCACAAAGCCCTTTATTTAGCCATTCGGCTGGATTATGACGAATGTATTAATTAAAATAAGAGCCTTCTAGATGGCATCACGTCACTAAAACACATCCAAACACAATATTTATTGATGGCGCTCGAAGAGAATGGAGCTTTTTGCAGCTGATAAAGTTGATCTGCAGTAACCTTGACTTAAAACAGTGTAAGTTTGTGAGTTACATTGATGGCCCTTATACCATCAGTCAGCAGATGCAGGGTTATACTTGGTGTTATTGACTGGATTGGTATGTTTATAGGAGAACAAAACAGGCAGATGATTAAAAGGTATCAGGTTATTTATTTTGGTCGAATGAAAATACTCCACTACAAGTCAAATAAGAATTATGCAAGTACTGTCCATCAAATATACTTAAAGTGTGGAAGTCGGTGATTATTATTCAGCAAAAGTGGTTTTATTTTTATATATCTGACTGACTACTTTATACGTATCTGTTGGTTAGTTTAATCTACAGCACAGGTGTACAACATACGACCCATGGGATAAAACCAGCCCACCAAAGGGTCCAATACGGCCCATGGGTTGAATTTGTCAAATGTGAAAATTACACTGAAGATATTAACAATCAAAGGCTGTCAGAATCATTTTAGTTCAGTTCCACATACAGACCTAAAGTGGGTCAGACCAATAAAATACTATCATAATAACCTATGAATAATGACAACCCAAGAATTTTCAAAAAATGTGAATAACCTGAAGAGATATGAACAACATACAATGTCTTAAGACAAGTAAGTGGAATTTGACCAATATTCTGCCTGTTACTAAACGTTTTGTGTATTTGCAGATCCACTGTGATCTGTAAATTGCAATGTAAATGATAAACTGGGGCATAATATTGTTAAAATTGCGCTTATTTTTCTTAGGACATTAGAGGATGTTCCTGTTATTCAGATTTTTAAGGAAATTTTGTTGATGTAAACATTTTCATTATGGGATTTCACTTTTTTCAGTGCTATTATTATACTTGACCTATACCCAATTGACATCATATTGGGTTGAATGAACTAAAATGAGTTTGATCGACCCATAATCTACTCCAAAAAAAGTCCACAAATTCATCATGTTTGTTGCATTGGTGCACAAATTTCATGAGATCAGAAAAAAGCAGACCTATTTTCAGCTTTGTATCAGACTGTATTAGACTGTAGTTTTAAAGGTTTTGTTCTTATCTTCATTTTAGTTTTGGTGCATGTTATATTTTTACTTTGAGCACCTGCCTCGTTTCAGTTGTTATTTAGTTTTAGTGTTAATTTGTTTTTCAGTTATTTATAGAACATGAAAAAGGCAGGATGAAAGAATGCATGACATCAAATACGACAAAAACTTCTTTAGTAAAGGTTTCATGTTGTGCAAAGACTTTTCATTGTTCGACATGAACCATTAACATTGAGAATGAAGATGATTTTATCTGCAGTTCATTTTGTTTTCAGATGTAGTGGAGTCAAAAGTACAGTTTTTGTCTCAGAGGTGCACAAGTATGAAGTCACATGAAATGGAAATACTCAGTTAATGCACATTTGTATATAACTAAATACTAGTTAGTTTAGTACTCCCATCAACGAAAGAGGCAGAGATGAATTTTGACATTAAATGGAAAAAACAGTCTTTGCTTTATTCAACATACACAACGTCTACAGACTCAGAGCATTGCCCAGCCCTCGTCTCATTTCCAATGATTGATTAACGTTACAATTAAAATTCCTAGCCGCGATTGTTTTGATTAATATTCCCTTCTTGTCTTGAGGTTCCAAACCACCCATGATGACATGGAAATAAATAAACACGCACCGGAGCAGTGGAAGAATTCTCAGAGAGACGAACAACATCTACCCAGGATCTTTGGCGGGCGAGAGAGAGGGAGAGAGAGGGAGAGAGAGGGAGAGGGAACACTTCCCATATTTCTCCGGCTGATTGACAAGGCTGACATATGGAATAGTTCACCTATTCCCCAGTGACAGGAAGATGGGGGAGAGCGGCAGGGAGAGGCGGGTAAACTTGCCTGCGAGGCTGAGTGCGATTTTTTTTTTTTTTTTTTAGATTCAGCGCTTCTGATCAAAAGGACTCATATCTCCCCTACTAAATTTAGCACCAGTGGCAATTAGTGAAGGAGTCACACAGCCACTCCAGGAGCAGCTGACAAATGGTACCTTAACAAGTCGGAGATGTACGCCACAGTTTGATGGATTTGTGTGTGTACAGCTGAGGGGAACTCACCCCACTGTGTTTTTTTTTTTTTTTTTTTCCCTACATGCATGGTACTGTATGCTCATAGTATGTGTGTGTTGGTGGAAGCATGCTGTGCTTCGGCCTGTAAGGCTGCAGACAGGTTGGAAGCTAAAATACATATGTTGATATTAGGGCTCTGCAATACTGTGGGGGGGAGAAAAAAAATGGAACTCTTTTTCTACCAAATGATTTGTCATTAAAAAAACATAGGAATTTGCATGATTTGAAAAGCAAATATTTTGAAAGAATTAGTCACTCTAGAATGACTGGCGTGATGTTTATGAAGTTCAAAAGGGAAAAGGATGATGTAATAAAATGATAAACCTCTGACATAGTGCAGTATATCCATAGTCCATAGTGTATTACATTTAGTGATATGGAAAAGCACAACACAGTACCAGAACTGAAGCAATGCAATGCTCTGCTGAAGATTTGGCCATGAGTTAGAAAAGGTATTTTAGCCCTCCCCCCAAAAAAAAACAAAAAACCCAAAACATAAAATCAGAACATATTTTACATCAACCACAAAATACCAACTTATCACATGGCATTGCCTAGCAGATAGAAATATTAAAAATGTCAAAATAACTGAATTATTTAAAACTTATTAAATGGTCAAATACAGGCTTTTTATATGTACAAAAGTATGGTTTCGTCTCTTTTTCTACATTGAGAGATTCAATGTTCTTGATGTTTGTTCCAGTGATTAACCATGGATGCTTTAATTGACTGTGATGCATTTATTATATCATGTAGAATATTACACTCATCCATGCACGTAAGGTTAGTTTGCTGAGTGGAAGTGCTGTAGGTAGTTTGTTTTTGACGGCAACACCTGCAGTGTGCATGAGGTATAAAGCTGTTGTGTTTTATCTTTTCGGACCCAGTAGATCTCGTATTGTGAAGTTTAAGTAACATCCAAATACAGAAAAATTACTAAATGTGTGTCAGTCACCAAGGGGTTAATAATGGGTCAGTTCATTTCAGTTATGTTGATTATATACAGACAGACATTCTAATTTTAGTACTTGGTTTTTTCAAGGGGACTCCAAGCCCAAGCCCAGGGCAAGCAGTTAGGGTGAGTGGAAAGACAACAGAGAGAAGAGGATTGTAGAGAAAGCAATAAACAACAAACAGTTAAACAGGGGCGGGTTGGTGTCCAAAACCACACAAGGACTATTAATTTTAACTTACGACTTCTCTATAACTTACTCTGATAATTCAGTCTTTATTGAGATTGTGCAAACACATGTAGAGGATATAGTATTTAACCCAAAGGTGTCTGTAATATAAATGTCTGTTTTCACCATTCCTTCTTATTATAACCGCTTCATATAACCTGGTATCTCATGTGGTGTATATCAAAATGTGCAGAACATTCACATCTATCTATAGAATAAAGCTTCATCTGAACTGGAACACTGGGCTAAAAATGTTGGGAGTTCTGATTTCCTGGTGACTGATGAAAACACACCTTTAGTATGTGTAAATGGAAATGTGGAGATTGCAGATTGATTGAGTAATTTTGCTTCTTCACAAAAGTAGTGTAATATCAAAAATCCAAAACACCCTAATAAATAGGTTTTAAAAAATGCCTAAAAGAAAAAAATAATAAAGCCGTTATTTGAGTAAAATTGTTGTGAAACTGACATAAAATGACAAGTAATGATCTTTTAGTCAGTCGATCAATTAATCTAACACACACATTAGAAATCAGTTTTTTAAAAATGCTTTGTAACCGTTGTCTTTCTTCCATTGACTGAACATTGTGAACTGATATGAACATATAAATAATAATGAATAAACAATTTTCTGAATCCACCAGTGGGAAATCGCATGGGAAGCTCTAACCAGTGGAGACTCAGAGAAGGGGGCCGTGCTGCCTTCAGGGACCGACCAGAGGCTGTGTAATTCTCACAACTCACCACAGGTAAAACTATATAAAAAAATGATGTGAATTGATATATAAAGTATTTATAACATGCAACTTCTGGGGGTTAATAATCACTTTCTGAAAATCAAAGCTCAACTCATTTCTGTTTATCAGTAGGAAAGTAAAGAGTTAGAAAGGCCTGTGTGATGGTAAGGAAAGCGCTACATATTCACAATATACTGTCCACTTGAACTGAGATGGAAGCGAGCCTTTTTGAAGTGGCTAAAATACTGTTTCCCCTCATGGCCCCGTCCTCAGTGGTCCATCAGTTTGCTTTCAACGCTCTGATGTGTTTCCATGATGATTCTCACACTCACTGTAGATAAGAACATCATACAACCCCACATACGACAAAAAAAAAAAAAAAACCCTTTAAGGCCAGATGGAATTGTGAACTAAAATACCTGCCTTTGGACACATGAAAAAAATGGTGCTGTGTTTCCCCAAAGCAACGAGGAAATGCGATTAAAACCAAAATATTTTCTATCAGAGAAAAAAAAAAAACAGACTCGAGCAGTCATGTGCGCACCTGATTTGTTACTATGACAACACGAAAATTACCACACATTAGCGCAGCATCCAAACACACCAATCTGAAACAGATCCTCAAAAATGTGGACAAATTGGAAGTATTTGATGAGCAAGAAAAGAAACAGAGGCAAAGACAGACAAACAGACAGACACGCTGGGAGACAGATGGCGGAGTAGACGCTGTATCGCTAATAGGACGCCTAGAATGACATCATGGCTCATTGGAGTCACCTCGCAGTCAACGCAGAGATGCACTGATATCAACAAAGCAGCGTTTCCTGTAAATTGGAAAAATAAGCACAATAATAAAAAGCAGGATGGAAATCGGAACAGCACAGGAATCTGTCGTCATCAAACTTCAGAGCTGGACTCTGCAGTCGAACAGGGAAACTGTTTTTAATTTCCTTTACTCCATGAATTTTTCATATAACCCCACACAGGTTGTTTTCTGCAAGAAGTGCTACTGAGCGCTGGGTAGAGTTTGCGGAAGACCCTTATTAAACGTCCAGCGTGTAAGATTTAGAGGGATTTAAGGGGATCTATCTGCAGAAATTGAATATAAGATACAGAATGATGTTTCAAATTATGTACAGTTACCTGGAAATAAGACATTGTGTATTCATTTCCTTAGAACAGAGTGGAGTCCACCTTTTTTACCTTTGCCCTTTTTACCATTTGGACTTAGTTGTACTTGTTTTATGCTTGTCACTTCATTCTGTTTTCAGGCTTGACAAATTTGACCATCTCTATCTCTGGCTTGACCATCTCAGAGCCTGATGTACAAATGTGAACACACAAACTAAACAAGTTATACTGATGGATTCTTTTTTTGGTGTGTGTGTGTGTGTGTGTGTGTTGGGAAGGGGTGGGTATTCAGTTAATTTCAATCTGAAACATCACTGAGACTGAGACTGTGTTCCCCTCTTACTGTTATAACAATTACTAACAGCTTTCTATTTGGGACATTACTCAACACCCCGATATGGTCTTAAGTGGGCTGGACCAATAAAATAATAACTTATAAATAATGACAATTCCAAATTTTTCCCTTTGTTTTAGGGCAAAAAGTAAAATAACAGTTTGAAAAATCATATTTATGAACTGTCCTTAACAAAAAAGGTGAATAAGCTAATACATTTTTTTGAAAAATAATTGAATTTTAACAATGTAATGACTCAGTTTGTCATTTACACATGTGCATTAGAACTTTCAGATCACAGTGGATTTACAAATACACAAAACATTTAGTAAAAGGCATCTGGAACTGAAAAATATAACATTTAAGTTAATGGTTCAGTGACACCCTTGATTGTCAATGTCTTAATACATTTTGGACTTTGGAAATTCACCCCAAGGGCCTGACTGAACCCTTTAGAGGGCCAGTTTTGGCCTGCAGGCTGTATGTTTGACACTCCTGTTACAGTATTAATCCAGTCATTCAAGGGTAGATGTTGTCAAGTATTCAATACATTTTCTGATAATTGCTTGTTTTGACTCATTTTCCTTAGAAAATACTTATGGGCTGTGGACCCAATAAAACATTTGTGATCACTGTGGATGCTAGAAATTATTATGTCATCTTTCATTATAAACCAAACAACTAATTGATCAAAAGGGAAAATAATTTTCAGTTTAATTGACGATGAAATTGTTAGTTGCTCTTCTTCATAGCAATGATTTAAACATGGAATATGATGTATGTGTTAAACTTTCAGTATTTTACAAGTGTTTCAACAACTGATCTAAAATGTTAAATAACTGATGATCCACTAATCCTATCAATATATGTAAATAATTGGTGTAAAACGCAGTTTGTTATCTTTTCATGGTCATCAGATTTGACCCATTTGGACGTTCAGAGGCGTCGTAGTTAACATGGAAACACTGTCATCTTCTACAACATTGATTCACCAATAAAACACATAGAGTTTGATAGATGACAGTAGTTGTAGACACTTGTTTTTATGTTTAGTTAATGATAGATTTTGCTGAAAAACTCTCTTTTTCTTCAGTTTTCTCTGTTCTGATGTAATAACCTTTGAATTTACTCTGAGCTTTAATGAACTACACGATCAGTAACTTTATAGGAAAATACTTGATCTACACTGAAAAATGCAAAAATTCAGAGGATAATATTATAATAGATGATGAGAAAGAAAATATTTGGAAGTTGTGACAAAAATAGTTGTGGGTCTTTAAGGGTTAAATACTTATTTTCCCCCTCTGGTCTTTAAAAAAAAAATCTGTTCACAGGCATGTTTTACGAAATATCTGTACACAAAAAATAACTACAAACTGTTACAAATGCTCAGCCATTGCTTTTATTAGACTTCAAACTCTGGACACTGGACTGAGCAGCAACAAGTTACAAATATAAAGTTAACAATGTTGTTTCAGTGTGTCAAAGTGCATTCTATATATAATATAGAAATTGTCTCAACGCTGTCTCCTAATGTTTCCACACTGACTGTGGTTTAATGCTGATAGACCTTTTTTGCTTGTATTTGAGATTTCAGGTTCAAGCTCATGACACAAAACAACGTCATAGATTTCATGACATTACATACTGGCTTAAACGGCTTAAAAAACTTCCCCTTTGGGAGGTTTTTCATATAATGACGTAGAACACTGCTAATGTGTGGACGAGAAGCACAAATGTGGAGAAAAAAAATCCCTATTGACGTAAACGTGGCAATACTAACAGAAACAATTGTAAACCTGTCTATTTACCTATTAACCCTGTACTAGACAAAGCTGTCATTATACATTATACAAGAATAAGGTGAAAAACCACATCAGCAAAATGAAATCATACATTCACACTTATTTAGAAGTATAAGCCTTTTTTGCATGATAATCTCAAGCCTCTGGTACTTGAACATTCCTATCATTGTTCTGTCCAGTGGTAAGCTGTAGCATCTTCCGACTAAAATGCATCTTCTACAGATCTGCCTTATTTACTGTGAACATTGTAAATAGCGACATCTCCAAATAACTTTATGTGCAATAACGTGATCAGCTTCGGGCCCTTTCAGATATAGATAGACAGAAACATGATGAATTAAATTGTTTTTCTAAAGTCTAAATTGCAAAGACATGCACTGATAGGTTAATCAGTTAATCTAAAATACCCATAGGTGTGAATATGAGAGTGATCATTTGTCTATATGTCAGCCCTATGATGAACTGGCGACATGTCCAAGGTGTACTTCGCCTTTGTCCGTAAGTAGCTGGGATAGTCTCCAATTGACCCACGACCCTAGTGAGGATAAAGCGGGTTCAGTAAATGAATGAATGAATGAATAAATCGCAAACATGTACATAGTCAAAAAATCATGAAAGACAAGATAAACAATATTAAACAAAATACCATTTTGCTAATTTTTTACTCACAGCTCTCTACTGTTCTGCTGTGTGATACAGTATTAGATGTAACTGCAAATGCAGCTATTGCAGGCCTTTCATTTACCTGGAAGTAACAGTTCTTCTAAACCGTTTTAAGCATGTGCTCTGCTGCATGAATTGGATGAACTGCCCTTACATCATCCCTCGGTTCCCTCAGGAGAGTCTGTTGTCTGTTAGATGCACACACAAATACACAAATACCTTCACACAGTGTTCACATGGCCAGCCAAGCTCCTGAGAGAGCAGGCAGCTAACCGTCTCAGCAGAGGAAATGAGCTATCTGCTCCACTTCTCACCGACACACATACACACACACACACACACACACACACACACACACATATACACACACACACACACATACACACACACATGCAGCTCCCCCTGACATTTTTCCACTCCTTGCAGATCTGTTTGTTTGTTCGTGAATACATGCATGCACATCTGCTAGTGCACAGGCTTCTATTTTTTTTCTTTTTTTGTGCGTGTGTGTGCGAGCATCCCAAGCGAGTGTGTTGGGTTTGACCTTAAGCTTCTCTCTCCTCTTTACAGTGCCAGCTTTTGTGTACGTTTCTCGGGCCTGCAAGATATGAGAGGGGAAAATATCTGCCGACAGCCCATCACAGTTCACGGCTCTTTGTTTATCCATTAATAATTGAGCATAGCTGAAGACAATACAAGGTGTGTGCTGGGGGAATGTGTGTTTGTGTGTTAAGGTGAGGAAGAGGAGTTTCACTGAGGGAATTTAGCCCTTGATCTGCAGTTTGGGCTAAACTGCAGGTTTAGGCTAGATGTGGATGTGTGTGTGTATGTTGTTGTTCTTGGCTGTAGCATCGTGGTACATTTTTTAAGCTGTTGTCTTTTCTATTGTCCATTTAATGATGCTGTATTTATATCCACACAGATTGGTGCTGCTGTTACACCTCTGGTTTCATCCTATAATCCATTCCTCTGAGACGTCCAATAGGAGGTCAGCAATATGTTTGCTAACTACAGCAATCCATTTGGGAAACAATTAAGAAGTGTTTATCTTCTTTTCCTGAAATTTTCCAGCCGTGTCCCCACCTCACCCCACACAGGCTGAATACATTAGTACAGTGTTTCCAGGATGCCGCCATTGACACACAACGTCAGAAAGTAAAAGCTGAGCTTGAGTCTAAAACCAGGATTTGTCTTTACCTCTCGCACCCTCATCTAATTATGTAGGTCTATTCGACGTTTTTCCCCGACAGAGCGCTCGCTGCCAGAACAGAGTCGAAGTTGTTCCCCCCTCGAGTCAACGTCTTCACGTACAGGGACGCCAAGGCTTCGGTTCCTTTGGGGGCTTTCAGCAAAAAATAAGTCGGACAAGCTGGTGGCTCTGACAGGTAAAAAAAAAAAAATCTAAACTACAGAGAAGCACTAAAAGAGGGACACATACTGAAGATGGGAAAAGCAAAGACAAATAGCCGCTGCAAGTGAAAGGATAGGTTACACTTAAACAAAAATTGAGGCCCTGAAATTCCCTCCTGGTCTTGCATCAGATGCCCAAAAAAAATACAAGCCCCAATTTGTGTTTTTCTTTTCCCCAAAAAGCAGGTGACAACAAAGTAAAAACAACAGTAAAAGTCACTTTAAAAAATCTATTCCTTGCACTTGAGTGTAGCACTTCATGTAGAGCCATTACCTAAGCTTTGCATGTTAAACCCAACAGGCTTTTACTGTGTGAATTACAGATGTGTATTTACATTATATCAGATGTGTCTAGAAACGATCACTTTCAGATAGTTGCATTCAGTGTAAAAGCCATCAATGATAAAATGATCACACAGCAGGACTCATTACATTTTTTCCCCATGGAAATGACAAATTCCAGTTAAGAACCATTCAAAAACCTACTAAAGAATGTCATAGTTGTACAAACACAGTTGTAGTTGTAGAAGTTTTTAGTCACGTGTTGCTTATGACATACAGTAAATGAAACACATAAAGTTTAATTTCATGGTGACTGTTAACAATAGACCATTGCATTGCTCACACACCAATTTGCTCTATAGTATATTCTTATATTTGTTGCTTTATTTCGGTATTGATCTAAATTACTGTGATGTTTGACCAGTGGCTTACGCATAACGCAAAGCTAGTGTTAATAGGTACTTTAGTAGTATGAATAGGTTAGTATTCAGCATTTCACTTTGTTTTGTTACTTTTGGCTGTTTAATCAGAATTAAATGACATTAATGTGAATATATGTCACTCAGTGTCAAGTCAATTACACTGTTATATTTTTACATGATTTCAGTCTGAGTCAGGTCACATAAACCATTGCCAAATTGGAAATTTATTGCAGATTTTTTTGGAAAGATAGTCTTCTTCTTGTCATAACCAAGAGGCTTGAACTGGGAAGATTTAATCCTGGCCTGTATGTTATGGTTCTTACAGTGCAGAGGATTTAATTTAAGTAGAGTGATGCTTTTGAGCTCATCACAGCAAGTGTGATTGGTGGAAATATGCTGTGTTTGAGGAGATACGTTAACCTTTTAACCCCTCAGATATTATGTCATTGAAACATGCAGCTGTTTCAGTGTCATAAAAGCTGCTGTGAATATGTGCTTGTGTTCCTTTTCTTCAGTGGTTTTGTTTTACTGTGTGTTTTAGGTCAAAACAGGGTGGAAAAACAGAAAAAGACAGAGAGGAATTGAAGTTTTGCAGGTTTTTACTAAATAAGGCATTCAGAATGTACATCAATAAGAGATGTAGGATGTTGAACATGAACTGTGAACTTGAACACACTGAAAACAACAAGTATTTGAATTTAGGTCCAGTAATTTTTGTTTGGGGCTCTTTTTCTAAATCAGTCCAGCTGCTTTATAACACCTGGTTGAACTCCAAAAAGTAGTTACACGGTCAAAACTCAGTAAAAACACAGTAAAAAAAAAATTAAGGAAAATCACGACAACACTGCAAACAACAGTAAAAACAAAAAACGTCAGGTAAACGGTGTAAAAAACAAACATCCAAACCCATTTTTATAGCACGTCAGTCTTACTCACTGCTTTGTGTTTTGCCCTCCATTACACAGGTAGCAGGGGATGCACTGAGCATGCTCAGATGTCTATGGAAAGCGCAAGATCTATTCTATCAGCTTGTTCTGAATTTTTTCCTATTGAGCAGACGGTTGAATTTTTATGGATATTTAAAATAAATCATACATACAGAATAAGCACCACAGACACGTTAGGGGTTAAAGGGTTAATAGATGTAGGACTGGATAGTTAACCATCCTAATGCTGTTTATGTGATTATTACACATACATTATACTTATTCAGTACCACTACATTAGACAAACCATGATCTCACACCACCTCCACATGTTTACTGTAAAGATGTATCGGCTCCAACCATTAGTTTTTCATAACCGGTACCATCCTGAAAAAAATACATCGGTCGATCCTGACCCGTAAGCTGAAGGTGAATCTGAAATACGGCTCCTCTGTTTGTTTTACAGCTACTGTTGAAGTTCCTGTGAGCAGGGTGTTTTCATGTGACCCTCCACTGCAGATCTGTTGCGTGAGTATCAGTGCCGCCGTTAGATATAAGACAGTGCAGTATGTATATATTGATGAAAAACTGCCAAATCCTTTTATCAGAAATTTGTTTCTCTAAGTTCTGTTTCTCAACCTGAGTGCTCGTACTTCCTATTTCTGTCATTTTCTCTGTTGACTCGTACTTTATGTTGTGTTGTGTGTATGCGTTTGTGTGTGTGCAGCTGTCTTTCTACGTCCATCACGTGTCTATAGAAGTCCACCCTCCTGCTCACCCATCAACATGCCATCAGACAGGCACACAATCCATGGATGCTTCTCCCTTTGATATGGTAAAGCAATATTGTACTTCATCTCTCTTTTTATTTGCCCATTTGTGAAGGAGATGCCATTAGCAGTGTATTATGTTCCTCTGGCGGGGAAAAAATATCTCCAAAAGGATAGACTCCGGCTGCCCGCATCCTGCAACGCCTCATTAGTGCATTGCCTTCGAACAAACGTATCAACAATGTTCTGAGCTAATAAGCTTTTATATTCCCCAGCTATATGATGTAGAAAGAGGCAGAGCTGAAGGTCACGGGTGTGTTTGAACGCAGCAAGTGGCTCCGCCAGGGAATGATTTATCTGGAATTATTGCTGTGCTTTGCTCTGGAGAGTTGCCTATTGATGTGTGTGGTTGAAATGGCGCCTTCAAGAGGGAGATAGGGAGCTTCAGTGGTGACACGCGCAGGTTTTTGCTATCACCGGCCGGACACATAGAGGGGGCAACACACAGTATACAATAGGTGTGAGGGATTACCTTCATCTTAAAGCACATAGTTGGAAAATCAGTGATATGAACAAATAGGGGACCATACAGATCTGATGTATTTGTATACGTGAAAGGGCCAGTGTGATTTAGGAGGATCTCATCGCAGAAAATGAATATAATGTTCGAAATTATCTTATCATAAGTGTATAATCACGTAAAAATAAGGATTTTGTTTTGATTACATTAGAATGGGCTGTACATCCCAGCACAGACAAGTAAACACTGGCTCTAATGTAGCCGTGTTTCTCAATGACAAATCTGTCTGGAATCTGGACTAACAGGCACCGAGTAAACCAATCACAGATAAGACGGACATGACTCTTTTGTCAGAGAAACTTAAGAATACAGGGTGTAATCTGTAATTCATTCATTCATTCATTCAAAATCTGAACCCGCTTTATCCTCACTAGGGTCACGGGGGTCGCTTGGAGCCTATCCCAGCTACATAGGGGCGAAGGCAGGGTACACCCTGGACATTTCGCCAGTTCATCGCAGGGCTATCTGTAATTCAATCCTTATTTTTAAATCAAGTAAATAACCAACGACAGTTGTAAAGAGGTTTGCAGACTTGGAACTGACTTTTGACTCATGACAAAAAGAAGTCGGCGCAAATGATGCATTGCGAAACACCCACCCCCCCAGACTTGTGATTGGTTGGTAGAGTATAGATCGTGCATGTTTCACGATCATCCCAATTCCAGACTCTTTTCTCAGTATTGAATACACTGAGAAAACCAGATAGCTGGCCAGGGTGGCTCTAATGGAGGTCTTTCACATTGTTTTTCAGCCTGCTTAACTTCCTTTTGTCCTCTGTGGGGGACAAAAAAATCCCTCCATTATAAATAAATAAATAAGTAAGTAAGTAAATAAATGTATCTGAAAACATAGTTGCATTATGCTGTTTCCAATCAAGACAATTATTTAATGTAAAAAAGCCAAAACTTTTATTTTCCTGGGTCTCGAGAGGTTAAGGGATGGTGATGTTAAATGGTTCCCGTCTGAACCACGACATTTCAATACATATTTATTACACAGCAGACTTTAACCCTGCGCTATTGTTCAAGAACAGGAACAAAAGTTATCCTGGTTGTTTGGGTAGGTCTTGGGTGACAGTACAATTGCAAAATAGTGATCGGAGAGAATTTGATCTTGCGAAACATGATGTGTGGAAAGGTGTTGTGGTAGTGAAATGACTAAATTCGAATGTCAAAAGATGTTTTATGTCAAAATTGCCATTGCGTGTCTTATTTCACTTGTGATTGTGACGTGTCATGAATCCCTTGAGGGATTCTGTGATTGTTTTAACATTCACTCGCCTTCAATAATGAACTGTTAGGTCAGAGGTCACCGAGTCCTTCATAAACAACATGTCTACGTGATAATTCAAGAATTTATACACTAGTCATGAGGAACCAACATGTAACGGGATAAAATGATGTGGTGATGTCATATATGGTGACACCTTACATTTCACTGATACTGTTCTGTGTATTCATGGTAATCTGTCAGCCTACATTACATACATGAGCCTGAGAGACATTGATGTCCACTGTAGGTGGCCTCAGTGACCTCTTGATTATGACACTTAGAGTCACATGGTATATGTACAATAATATGTTATATTAGGTGGACTCTATATGTAGTGGTAGTGGTCTTGTATTTAAAAGGAGACAACCACAGAGTAAAATAATGTGAAGAAAATGTACAACAGATGTCAGAGATTACCTTTAACCTGAACCAGCATGGAACACAGACAAAAAAGACTATTTCAGCCAATTATTTGCTTAGTCTCACCTAAAAATGTTAATAATGTAAAGGCATATATGTGTAAAATAATGTCACCTAATGTCTTAATGCCAGCTGTTATAGAATTTCCACCTCAGTAAGTCTGAGTCTCTGTTCCATGCCATATGAGTGCACGAGCTGATAATGTTACTGTACAGCCACAGTTCTAAGGTTGTCTCTGTCATAAGTTATTTAATGTTTTGTAAAGCATGTGTGCAGCATCAGTGCTACTCTACAGGTTTAAGGGAACAATTCACGAAAGCATGGCTAATATTTCTATTTCATTGCTTGTCCTGTTGTTTGGCAGTGCTCTTATGTTTGTTTTGTTTTCTTTTTTGGTGCCAGCTCTCAACCAGTAGACAATGCAATTTCATTAAGCTGCCAATGTCACATTGAACAGCTATGAAGTTTTTTTCTTTTTTTGCTATGTAAAAACATCAGTAGCAAAATCAGGTTCAGATCTCATTTCATCCAAAAAAAGAAAAAAAAAAAAAAAAGACAGCAAGGACATTTTTCAAACCCTACCACTTTCCACTCATGTCGAACAGTCATAAAGGCCGCTCTCTCTGTCCGTCAGTTGTCCAGAATCCAGTTCAACCACCTCACATCACATGGTGCATTGACAGAAATTCAGTGATTTGCTTTTTTGCCAACTGGAAAAAAAAAAGTACCGCTCTCTCTCCTCCTCCTACACATTTAACCCTCAGCTGAATGCAACAAGTTTATGTCCCTTCTCTGAAACTTTGTTTTTTTTGAAAGGCTTTGCCGGAAAATGTAGAAAATCATTAACTTGATATAGACGTAGATAACTTCACCAGGATGGAAAATTTAACTACGTAAAATGCAAATCGCTTTACAAATGTCTCTTGGAATGCATTCAACACACGCACAGATTAGTGATATTTAATACATTCTGTAGAGATGGGAGCCTGTTTATTTTCCTTAGCATTTGCTACATATGGCTCAAATAACCTCCCCCTACTTCCATGCAAGCTGCCATGGGTTTGAGTATCGGCTAATTGCCTAAAATATAAATTCCTAAATGCATGCAGCCCATACATGAAGGCACATAAACATAAAAAACATAGTTTCCTGCTCCTCCCTTCCTGATCATTTGGAATCCACATTAAAATGCAATAATGAGCGAGGTAACAAACTAATTATCCCAATTACCTCACTGTTCATGCAAGCAAGCTCCACTGTATTTGTTCTCATCCTACTATTCCAAAGGCATCCTCTGGGGATTACACACTGCACGTACACAAAAAAAAACCAACCCAGCGCAGTCATGACCACTTTCCCGCAAAACATCTGTCCATGCACGATGGGACACTGAGATTTCATCTTTTTCAGGTTTTTTTTTTTTGTTCTCACCGTCTTTATAGTTTGAGATTTTTTTTTACCTCTGCTTCTCTGCTATCAGGAGCTCTGTTTTGCTCGAGCATTTTTCCCCCTCTTGTGTTTATTTGAGTGTTTGAACGCGTAGTCCTGGTGGGATTGTGGGAGTCGGAGTACTGTCAGGTCTAATTGCCGCGCGGTGTTTGGTAGGGAGACGGGCCTGATTAGGGAGGAGGTGAGGGAAAACATCATGTCCCCGCTCTCTTCTCCGGCTGTCTCGCCCGTTTTCTGTCTACTTCCAGCTCCTTATTTCCCCCCGTTTTTTTCCCTCTCTCTCTCTCTCTGGCGAACTCTCTACATGACTACACAGAATGATGGCAGTCCTGCATGGCTCATTAACTGGCAGAGGGAGACGGACAGACACAAAAGGAAAGGAAAAGAGAGAGGGGATGTAGAGAGGGCAGCCCACAGACTTCTCAAACACAGGTTACCACGGTGCTCGCCCGGCGTCTGCTGACTACATCAAAGCCTTTAGATGCCAGTCGAGGGGCAACAGCAGCTGCCAAATGAGTTAGGAATAGAGAAGGATCAGGAGAGAAGGAAGTGAGAGCAGCTACTAGTGAGGGCCAAATGAGTTTCAGAGATTTCAGTCCTCTGCTTTTCTTCACATCGTTTTCTTTTTTTTTTTGACATGGAGGTAAAAAAGCCGCACTCGAAAGATCAATGCTTGCTCTGTAATTATCCTGCCCAGCGGTTCTGATTACAGTCAGTGTAAAATACTAACCTGAAGTGTAAACAGTATCACCCACAACACCTTTTAGTGGAAAACTCAACCCATAATAATAGTCATAACTTCATTTACACTTTTCAAACTGACACACCAAGCTCTATCAAGACTTCTTTACTCAAAATCAGAGCAAATAACTACCAAACGACAACAAAATGTGGACTTTTACATGCATAAATGCATATAATGAGAATACATAGATACAGATGTGTACTTCAGCCTCTTAAATATTGAATTTCTTTGCTTTTTTGACCATAGTAAGTGTAAAATAGTAACCTGAAGTGTAAACAGTATCACCCACAATGCCTTTCAGTGGAAAACTCAACAGATAATAATAGTCATAACTTCATTTACACTTTTCAAACTGAAGCTCCAAGCTCTATCAAGACTTCTTTACTCAAAATCAGAGCAAATAACTACCAAACAACAACAAAAGGAGGACTTTTGCTTGCACTTATGGGTTTAATGTGAATTTATACATACAGATTTTTCGTTACACATGTTCTGCACGGTCCAGTTTTCTCCCCATGAAACTATATATATATATATATATATATATATATATATATATATATATATATATATATATATATATATATATATATTTGTATGTATGTATATTTTTAACACTCTAATAGGACATCAGTTGCTTATTTTTCCTTCTCCTAAAAATCAAGTGAACATGCACATTTTCTCATGCTGCAGGTTCAGGCCGGGTAATTTCAACATTGCCCAGATTTCAGTGGGACAGAATCTTGACCATAACACTGAGATGTATGTAGATGTTATTACTATTCTCTCATCTTATGCTCACAGGATGGAAAATGTTTTGAATTCTTAGAGCTGCTTTTTTCATTACTCGCATGGATTACATAAACTGTGAGAAAATCCATCATTATTTATTTGAAAGTTTAGTTTCGTAAATGAAAAAGTAGAGATGAGAGACAGGTTGATATTGTGAAAATAGATTTTTGAATAGAGTAATGATGCAACTTTAATGCTCCAAACATCCCCTAATGCAAACAGGGATAGAAGAGAGGATCGCAACAGTATTAGTACTGATTCTGTATATTGGGCTGATTTTCAGTGATTCATTGTGGTGAAAAGTATGCTTGGACAGGTTTTCATAATGTTGTAATATCAGTAAGAGACTTTAAAAGGGAAGCAGTGACACTGGAATCAAATGCATTGATTCCTGGACTGGAGACCCATGTTATGTAGAAAGACGTTGCAGTATATTACTAGTTTGCACTAGTATAATGGCCCCAAACTTTGTCATCTCTGTCGCACAGACATCTCTGTTGAATGATGCTGTTGTCTCCATAGATACTGTGACAATGAGCATGTTTTTCTGAAAAGGTGAGAGAGTGAGTTGAGTCTCATTGCGGTATCTTTAAGGCACAATTTGTTAGAGGAAACGAAGCGGAGAGATTTTTTTTGGTATTACATTAAGTCCAATAACACTGGTAATCCATATCTAAAAATATGTATCAGGTAGTCAAGCCAAAAAATCCACTCAGCCTCACTCAGGTGACAGTGGAGCTAATGGCAGAGGAATCTAGTCCCTGCGCTGACTCTGCTGCTGATATAGTTACAGATGCATCCCTGAAACATCCCAGTTGTCACTCTTCTTGAGCCCAATGTGTGGCTCGATTCTGACAGCAGTACTTCTCATATTGGACTGAGAATAGACTTGATTCTACACTGATGGGATGGTCTGATGCTAGTTGGTTAGCATGCTAACTTCAGTAGATACAGTATCTGCACCAAGTCTATCGTTATCTCTAAGAAATCTCACCAGAATTCTTGTTTTTGGTACCGTTGGCCATTGTATTCTGTTCTTAGGGTTGGTATAGTTTGGTTTTAGGTCAGTTGGTCACCGGCAGATTGAGTTATTGTGAAGGTGCTGTGTTTGTCATTGTTGCCAAAAATTTAGATTTTAGAATTTTTGACAAATTTATGAAACATTTCATAAGTGCCTGTACCTATAATGGGCCATATTTTGATGGTTTAGAACATGGAAATAGTTGGAGATATCGGTATAGTTAATATTGAGCACTGATAGGAAGTCATATGTGGCCTTTCATTTAATTAGTTGAGTTCTCCTCCAGTGAAAGTACCACCCACTTCTATTGGGAGATTGATCTCCTGCATCAAGACCACAGGACTCTAACATAGCGGCAGAACCTGAAAACCTCGCAAATTCAAGTTCTTATTGATTCTTTCTAGAACATGCCGGTGAGATACAGAGACATTGGTCCTATATTTTTTAGTTTATCATAATTTATTTAATATATTGTTGTTACAGGTGCAATAATCTAGTCTAATATGCTGCATTAGTGTGGTTCACTGTCTGTTTTTACGTATGTTTGTAATTGCACTTCTCTGCTCATACTATTCTGCAGTTGTTCAGCACTTAGTCCAAGACGAAATCCCCCTTGGAGACAGTAAAGTTGATTTAATTCAGTTTGATTTGACTGATATAACATATCATCAAAAATATATTGATTAATTTTAGTAGTTTTTAAATGCTTTGAACCACAAATATAACAAAAGCCTCTTTAAATATATGTAACAGATGGTGGTATTCTTGTATAATGTCTTTATTTACTTCATCTCATGTGTTACAAGTCACAACACCTCAAATCTTCAATACAAAGACTATATTCTGCTATATTTTGATGTAGGTTCAATACTATGGGAGATTTGTGCACTTTCTTGAAGTTTGTTTGTACTCGGAGTGGACGTTAGCTAATTCCATTTGTAAGTTAAGTTTCCCAGAGGCCTACATTCATAATAAAAGCCACTTAGAGCTTATCTGTGAACATCCATACTGGTGCTCTTGAATTCCTCAGTGCTTCCCTTCAGTCCATAACACTATCTTTTGCTGTAGAAATCGAGTCGACCAGCTCCCAAGTGAACACAGACTCTGACAAACTGAAATATAAGCACACAAGCACTCAAAAATCTACTATAATGAGCCTTTAAAGTATCGATTCTTTTCCATCTTAAATAGACTGTAATAGCTACTCGTTGGGCTTCAAGGTGGGAATATTTTGATGAGATGAGGCAGCTGCCTTTTCAGCATTTTGTAAACCTCTTCCTAGATGAGAAGAGCACAGAAAACCCACAAAGATGATATCACACTTGTGAAATAATCATCACAAGATCTTTTCCTACTCTGAGTCACGGGGTGAAGGATAACAAGACACAAACAGATGCCGAGAGTCGAACAATGAAGACGGGTCGGAGCAAGACAGGAATGAAAAGGCGAAGAAAGAGCAAGGGTGAAAAACTAAATCTTTCATCCTCTGTCCGAGCTCAAAACCAGAGGAGAATTGTGGGTCGGATTATCGCCGCTAAGCCACAGAAATAGCTCAACTATGGCCATTCTGCTTCGGCGTGATGATAGGAAGACTACCTGACTCACTGCCAGACGGAAACATCTGCAATCATGACTCACTGGCCTCTGAATGTAGAGCCTGTGGGCCGGGGGGGTCATTTAATTTCCCATTTAATTTCCACCTTGAATAGAAGAATAGTGTATTAATTTCCCCTGATTTTCAGAAGCAGCAGCGCCATCATCATCATCATGGCTACCTACAAAACAATGTCAGCCTCAGCCAGACAAGATTTTATACGAGACAAACCTGCCACTAATTTCACCAAAGCTCCTGATTTTCTACCAACGACACTGAGTGCATGTGGATTTAATGTGGTGGCGCATCTTGGCTCCTCCAGCCCCTCCACGTTGACGTCGGGGCCGTTATTCAGTCGGGAGATTCGACACGAGTCCAGGAGAAAACACTTGAAACGCTATTAAGCCTGTAGTGGGGCTTGTGTGTGCCAGTTGTAAGCCTCCTCTTGTCAATACGACTGTAGGATGCGCACAAGTGCACTGACTGGATGGAGAGGAAAGGGAGAGGGAAATACTCTGCAAAAAATGCCCCGTTTAGTCACACAGTCAAATCTGGAAATCAGATTTGTCCATAATTGAGTGGGAAATTGAGCCGATACTTTCACTGCCACCATTAGTTTTGCAGAAATAAGTTAGTTTGGAAGATTATCGGCGCAAACGCATGCATCAAAAAGACTCATCAGATTAATGAACCTTTTTAAAACAGATTTTCTGCTTCTCATTCTTGTTGCAAGTTAAAACAACTGTTTGAAACATAAATGCAAATTAAATTTTGTCTGTTTTTGTCGACTTACAAGTTTGGTACTTAAATAGTAGAAAAACAATGAAAACAACTGATGATCCCATTAATATACACATATTTACAATAAATTCAGAGTAAGTATGTGTCCTCTCTAATGTAAACAGAACAAGAAATTAAGACTCAATAACTCAATGAAACACTGTAAATGAAATGAACTGTATTTTTTTGAAGTAAAAGCAAATTTAGACGATTAACGGTACAAAACGATTTACACAACATTAAGAAAAGGTCTAAGGTTTGAAGGTTTTGATGAATTTTGCTGTGATTACTGAAAAACAAAAAACTTTAGAAGATTATAAATAAAATGTTTTAAAATGATATTGAAAAAGACATGATTGTATCAATGTGAACATAATTTACAACAGATACATAGTAACAAGACTTTAACAATGTTGGCCTGAATTTTCCACTTGTTTTCCTTTCATTGCAAAGTAAATACAAGACTTTTTAGTTCAGTACTGGATGAAACACCACAGCAAAATCAAATTAGCATGGATTTTGTGGAAAGAAAAAGTGAGTTTGGATGATTATTAGTCCAAAAAATATATTGTAAAAAAACACATTATCGTGTCAGTATGCATGTATTTACAACCAATTCATAAGAAGTGTTTGGTATTAGAAGACGGTTCTAATTTTGCTCCTCTTTTCTCTTGTTGCAAGTGAAAATCCAAGACTTTGAAACTCAATACTGGATGAAACAAGTTTGTAATGGCAGATATTTCTTGCAGTGGAGGGAGAGATTGAGTTAGAGAAGAGATTGCTTGTCAGGGCCCTGATTTCTCCGCTGATGACGATAATAATAACCATTCGCAGGAGTGGCAGCAAATGGGGAGGAGAGAGCATAGACGTCTTTTTAAAGAGGCGTACATGCAGTTACTTTCCGCAATCAAAACACAGATTTCTGAGGACGAGCCGGGGCCCAAAGCACAGCCACACACTCACAAACACACACACACAAACAGACACAGACACACACTTACAGCAAAAGCAGGGCCGTAGATTGCAGTGCACATATCCTGTTGTTTGCCATCGACGGAGGATATTAGCCTGGTATTTGTGTACAGTAATCAGCAGACCCTCGACAGACTTGTCTGTAGACAGAGACATCTGAGCAACAATTGTCTGGTAATCAGCCTTTGCGGTTTGAGTCTCACCGAGTAAAACCTTGTATCTCCAATTATGGCGATTGTTGAGTTTTAATATTGTGAGGTGAATACTCGGCGCGGATACACAACTTTTAGTGTAAGTGTAGAATAAAACAATAACTTTGCGTCTTATACTGTGGTGATGCATTCAACAGCTTTGGAGTTTTGGTTTTATTTTGAGCATTTGACTAGTTGCATTAGGAATATTGCACAAAATTATGAGACCTTTACAGCTCGCATGGGTCCCCTTTGTGTTATACATCTGGAAACATCCTTTTTTTTTCCCAGATAATTTTATACAGTTTTTGTATACATGAAACTAAGGTTGTCATTAATGGCCCTGTGTTTACATGTCTGCCTTTCTTTCTCATCATAATGTCAGCTTCAGTGACAGCAGAGCGGCTACTCTGGATAAATGAGGTTTGCGTTGAGTATCAGGTTTAAGAGAACATGATTTCATTGCTGTTCACATTGATGAAATCTGCATGTAATATAGCCATCATTCCCAAGGTGGAACTCAAAGCTCCAAAGTCATCACATACTGTTGCCGGGTGCTGCTATGTCAGTTTTCTACACTTAAGGCATCACGCAGAAGTCTATATCATGTGACATCAAATTACAGTAAGCATAGTTAGTGTGGTTTTTGCAGAACACCAAAGCTTATGGATTGAGGCTACATTTAGACGATTACGATCTGAACCGAAAACGCAAAGTGGTGTTGCGCATTCCGCATTTAGGCATGCATTTTGGGTGAAAAATCTGCATGCTGACGGAAACGCAAAAGGGTGTGAAATTTCCTATTTATTGATGTAGTATACATGCCAGGTGGCTAGGTGGCATCACCACCACCAAGACCAAGCACCTGCGTAGAACCTTTCTACTTCTCTTCGTGTTCTCTTCTAGTGTGAAATACAATCACAAAACAGGAAACAGAACATCTTCCCTCTCTGCTCTCTACTATATAAAGATTTGTGACAATTGCTAAAACAATTCTTGGATGTAAATTCGAGCAGCTAGGGCAACTTGAAGGTTTGTCGCAGGGAAATATTCCGACATGTTGTTTTCCTGTACTGGCGCATGCCTGTGATGTAAAATCTATGCGATGTTAAACCCAGTTTTGCGTTTTCAACCCTTTAGACGGTGACGTGGAGAGTGGAGCATTTTTAAGATTTCCACTCTGGAAAGTAGTTCCACTTTTTTGCATTTTTAACGTCGTTTTCACCCGAGAGCGTTGTCGTGTAAATTGTCGCTTAGACTCAGGAAGCCAAGGATTGTGCTCTTCAACCTGGTTCAGCCCTATCCATGTTGTGTTTATGCTTAAACCTGAGCCAACTGTGACCGTTGTTTTGTCTAAGCATCTTTTGGACTCCCACCACATTAAAAAATAATGCTCTAAGGTGGGGTTGTCAAACATACAGCAAAAAATGCAAAAAATTACACTGAAAATATGAACCATCGAGGCCACATACAACCCAATGAAATCTCAAATGGGTTGGATTAATAAAATAATAGAATAATAGCCTATATAGTTACTACTCCAAATTTATCTTTGTTTTAGTGTAAAAACAAACTATTCTTTCACAAAAAATGTGAAAAAACTGAACAACCGTGTATAACCTGAAATTTATCAGGAAAAATAAGTAAAATTTCGACAATATTATGTTTCAGTTTATCATTTACACATGTACATTACAACCTACAGATCACAGTGGATCTACAAACTCAGAAAACAGGCAGAATATTGTTAAAACTGCAATTGTTTGTCTCAGTCCAGGTTTTTCTCTACTATGGCACCCCTGAGTTTAAGGTTTTATTAAGTTTTTGCTCTATTTTTTCAGATATTATGAGGAAAGATGATCCATAGAGTTCTGGGGAATTAAGAGCAGAAATGGAATCTGATATTTATAATTGTTTTCCTTGGTGCATAGTCACACAAAAATTAAGTGTTGCTTCTCTCAGCTTAGAATGTCTGATTGAGCAGGTCGATCTACCACGTTTCTGCAGAAGCTTAGCATGTTTTCCATGTTATACGGGGAGTGTATCCAGTGTTAAAATTCACTACTTTTACCTTTGATGTCCGAAGTTTAACCAAGACTTGGATCCTCTTGACTAAAAAGCCCAGATCAAACAGTAAGCCTGTGAATATAATCATAAAAGTCCAATAACTGGGAGTAATAGGATAATCGTAATTATCAGATCTGTTGCGTTTACATGCACTTAAGAAATGTGATAATTGAAAACCCTGGTTTAGGTGTTTCAGTCCACTACTGGATTTCTTTTTGGAGTACATACGTATATAATGACGGTAGTCTCAAACTTCCTGTTGTTGTCTTCCACTTAGGTTTGACTACATAAGTTCTGTTTTCTATTATTGTAATTGTTTACACATGCGCTAAAGTAAAAATGACAAAATAAGTTGATTAATCAGAATACATGCAGGAAGACACTGGTATTAGAGAAAAAAATCCAGGTGTGTTAATCTGATTCCTCATAATCAGATTACTGCTGTTTTCCTGATAAAACATCAGATTATCCTCCTTACGTGATCACTTGAATAATCTGACAACTCCAGAAATTTGATAATGATTGGAGTATTACTGTGGATGTTAACAGGCTCACTGACTCCATTGAGAGACTTGTTTTTGTGGCCATCATAGGGGAGTGTTGGAGGTGGTATTCAATTAGTTGCAATCTGCAGCTTCACCAGTAGATATCACTAAAAATCTGAACTTTTAAAGCTTTTAAAGGCATTTCATTCCTGTACATTATGAATTATTAACACTGCATTTCTATTTCATTTTATTCCGCTTTACATCCTTATGTTTTGTGTTTCTCGTGTCATTTTTATTTGCATTTCAGATAACAAAGCCATGTTGTCAGTGCGAGTCGTTAGCTATAATAATATAATAATAACCCTGATCTGCTGTCGGCGTAGCTGCTGAACAGGCTGCTCATACCTCCCTTACTCTGTTCAGTCCATATGTCACCAATCATCATGTTTTCTGCTGAGGAGAAATAACATCCTGTTATTATCTGTAAAGCAACAAAGAGTGTTAGTTTATACCTGTCTGCGGTATATACTGCATGTCTGTGTGTATGTGTGTGTGTGTGTGTGTGTGTGTTTTTCCACTTTGAGTATCTATGACTTCATGTCTATACACGGGTGTGTGCATCCTAATAACTGTACACCACAAACTGCTGTTGCCTTCAGATACTTCCTCTGTCTCCCCATCCCCCCTCCTCCTCCTCATCCTCATCTTCTCCTCTCTTGATTTTTTTTCTTCTTCTTCGTCTTCTTTCGTCTTGTCATATGCGTGATCACTCCCTCCCCCTCTCCCCTCCTCACTGTGCATCCCTCTCCTCCCACTATTCCCCCTCGACGCTTTTAATCTTGGGTTGATGATACTTGGTGGAAGCACTTAAGTTTCTGTGCCAGGTGTCTTCCCCGTGCTTAACATCCCAGGCTTAGCTCCTCATTCTGCCACTCCTTCCACTGCCCCCCCCCCCCCCCCCCCCCCCTCCCCCGGCTCCAGAATCCACAAACACACTCACACATACACAGTGACGAGTGCATATACCTATAGCCGACATGTACAATGAACAGGTACATTCACATGAGACACCTGCAGGCTTCTAATCACACACAGACATTGCTGTAATGCATAAATTATGACCTAAACATGATAAGAAAGTGGGTTATATTGCTTGGAATTGCTGAAATGAATGGTGTATTTTAAGATTTAAAATGACATTTGTTGCTTGTGCTGCTGTATGGAATCACACAATTGTGGAAATAACAATAAATTTTTCAGAATCCAACTTACACCTCAAAATTCTCCATTTGCTGTACTATGTGAATCTATCGCAACCTGTAGAAAATGTAGGGGTTGTAACAAGAGGAGATAAGATGGCAGACAAGTGGTCATTTTAATATTTACACACTTCCTTATGGTGGATACTAAGAGAAAAAAAAAAGATTTTGGGGTCTAAAAGCAAATGTTTTCTTTGATTGCTAATATATGATCATAATAGTTACATTTAGTGAAATTATAGTTTCTTTGGCAAAATGTCACCCATACTCCTTAATACAGCAGCTGAACAGTGTTTACTAAACTGTAAAATGTGTTTTTTGAGCTGCAACTGAATCATATCCCTAAATTTTGCCGAAACACATCAATGTTGGTGATAATACACATAAAATCTACATTTGAGAAGTGAAATGTGATGCAAAGGCAGCTGTTTCGGATCACTCTACACGCTGAAATTTGCATAAAAAAACGATGTTGATGCCCTCTAATCAGAGTCTTTCAGAAAGAGGTTAATTTTCTGATGGGGAACTAAACCTGTTATATAGAAAAACACAATCATGAATATACATCTTTTATTGTTGCGTCAGTTATTTCATTTGCTTGTGGGTTATGACACACGCATACCAGTCATATTGTACCTGGACTCATCAGAACAGACTGAATGACAGGAATGTAAAGCAGTAGAAATGTTGTACTGTACACTTAATGTAAGGTTTATTTTTGTGTCTTTTTACAGTTGATAAATCATGATCATGGCGTATTTCTCAGTGCAGCCTCTGTTTAACCTGGTTGGTGTGTGTTCATAAACCCGCCCTGACAGTTTGCCATTAACCCACATGATCAGTGATATTCTTGCAGAAGTTGGAATTGGTGTTACTTGTATTGGACATGAGGAAGCATAGAGCGTTAGAACCGTACTAAGTGTTATAGTTCCAACTGGACGGGCTTACTGACTAGAAATGTACACAAAAGTGGATAATGCAACTTCTGTTATGGCTATGATTGATGTCATTTATAATGCAGATAATGCACAAGATATCTGAAAATATGCAAAAGTTTAGGTAGTTCTATTGCACTTGAATCCAAATTTATTCCGTATTTCTTTTTAGTACAATTTGACACTTAAACTCTACCACAGCTTGTATTTTTTCTTTTTCCTCCACTTCATTTGTCTGACACCTTTTAAAATATATTTCAGATAAAGTTTTTCAACCTCTCTCTCTCTCTCTCTCTCTCTCTCTCTCTCTCTCATAAACTATTTGCAGCAATGTGGTTCTGTACATTTGATTAAAATAGAGGTAAAATAATGTTGGTTGTATGGCAGCATCACCCCTAGATGTCTAACTAAGAAAATACTTAACTCATAAGGACCCAGTGTGACTTTTGTATCAGTTCCCAAATGAATTTTTCTCTCTATTTAACCTTTCCTTAGTGATTTATCACCATTTATTATAATATTATACTCTGAATTCAGCATTTTTTCCAGTGAAAATCATCTATTTTCCTATATTTAATTAACTGATCATGCAGATGTTCATAAAGCTCAGATTGAAAGGTTATTATATCAGAAACAGAGGAAACTGAAGAAAAAGTGACTTTTTCAGTTAAATACATCATTAACTGAACATAAACCCAGTGTGTCCATCCACTGTCATTGATCCGACTCCATAGGTTTTACTGGTGAATCAATGTTGTAAAAGATGACGGTGTTTCCACGTTCACTATGGAGCCTCTGAACGTCCAAATAGGTCGTATCTGATGACCATGAAATGATGAATAACTGTATTTTACATCAATTATTTACATGTATTGATAGGATTACTGGATCAAGAGTTTATGTCAGTAGATGTTTTTGATCGACGGTCAATGTTTGGGTCTTTGTGGGTTAAATATGTCATGATCTTGTGAGTAAGTCATTTAAAATGTTGATTTAAAGTGAGACTGTCTGAAAGTAAAGTGTCTTTTAATGATCTAAGGTCTAAATTACACAGTAATGATATGATTTTTACTGAATAGGTTCACTCAGTGTCTTTTAATCCTCTGAAAATGTTCACTGCTCGCTATCATCTGTTGTAACTATGCATTGAAACGGATAGATCAAATCCGCCAGCGACTGTAACACTTGCTGAGTCATATGGATCTTGATTTGCATCGACTGTACAAAATGCTGTTTACAGCGAACATATTGAGATTTCGGCAGTGCGCGCCGAAAAGAGTTTGCTTTGCGTTGCTTTGTTCTTTAAAGACGAGGCACAAGAGAGGGGGAAGGAGACAGACGAACGAAATTGAGAGAAGCCAAGGAGAGGCAGAAAGATAAAGCGAGAGATAGCTCTCATGTGTTTATGATATGTTTGTTTGTGTTGCCGCGGGGACCTCTTTTCTCTTCAACCCCCCCCTTCAGTTTCCTCTCCATCTCTGTTTTTTTTAAGTCACTGCCTGTTTTTTTTTTGTGCTTTTTTTCCCCCTGTCATGTATCTGCCGCCTGTCCAGGCAGCTCTCTCTGTTTCACTCTCGTCTGATGTCTCAATTAAAATTAATGTGTTCAGTCTGCTCAGATAAAGAAGAAAGCGGAGGAAAAAACCTTTCCAGGAACAATGGTAGCTTCTTGCATATTGGTAACCAATCCTTCCTTGTCTTGGCCCACGCTAATGCTTCACAATATTGACAGCTCTAATGGCATAGCACAGCTCTTCAGAAAGGGGTATTTTTTGAAACCTGGGGCCAAAATGAATGGGTGGTTTAGATTGCATACTGATTTCAGGTGCCTTTTGTCAGTTTTTAAAGGGATTTCCACACTTTATTTCCTTGTTGTTTCAAGTTTTACTTAGTTCTTGGCCACTATCACCTTCCTCAGTGTGGGGTAATCAAACAGACAGGAGGGGCAGCTCAGGTGTGGTCATCCCAGGGAGTGGATGCACTCTGACCTCCACCCCCCAGTATCAACGCTCCGTCCTCCTTCTGCATGTTTCCTTGTCCTTGAGACGTCTTCATCCCTGGTCTTGGCGCTGGAGCTCCTCTGCCCCTTCATCAGGACAGAATGCTGGTGTCAGCACTGCTGCTCCTTCCTCCTCCCCCTCCTCCTCCTATTCCTTCCCCGCCCTCCTCCACCTTTGCCTTTATCTGTCGCTTCTTCTAAAGATGCTCTCTCCATCTCCGGTACCCCAGGGGTCAAGCTGGTGGAAGAACAAGAAGGGAGGGGAGGGGTATGAATGGATAGGTGGGAAGGAAGAGGGGGGAGGGAGAGAAGAGAAAGGAGGGAGGGGAGCACCTGACTTGAAGGCAGAAAGATAATTTCGGCCGGGCGCCTCTGTTTAAGGTTAAAGCCTGATTTGCATTTCAAAAGCGGCGGCTGGCCGTGTTGCCACCTCAGGGACACCATCGGACCAACCAGCGTGTCATTTAATGTCAGCAGGCACCGGGGCCTTGATGAAATTAATAGAGCAGCCTGTGATTGATAACAGCAGCGCTCGTCAACGCCGCCGTCATGACCGTCCCTCCTCCTCCTCCGCCGTCTTCTCCCACACGCCCAGGTGTCCACCACAGCACTTTCAAAGATCCCATCAGTCGCCTTTCACATCTTCCCTTCATCTGAATGCTCCTGATCTCCCGGCGGCGTCTCACAGAGGAGATCATCTTCTTCAGGTCACTTTAAAAAACTGATTCGAGTGCTGCGGCGCTTTCAACTCGGTACCTCTGCAGTCGGATATGCCCTGATGGAAAACCTCAGCTGCTGTCATGGCTGGATTACCCACAGGAGGTGAATGTGTCTCCAGGCGCCAAATGACCAAACGCTCCAAGATTGCACAAAGATAAATGTCCACAAACCAAGGAAATCGCACACAGTGATCATGGATCAGAATCATTCCCATACAAATGCTGTTGAATCAAGGAGTCTGACTCACAGGATGGAGTCAGTTGGAATAATTCTGCCGCTGGCCAACTATTTCAGTTGGCAGTCGCCCACTTTTCTATTACCTACATATTACTGTTCTCAAAGTTCCCCTTGGTATGTGCAACAACAGCAACTTCTAAGCTGCATCTATATGGAGGAATGGCATTTGTACTGGACTGTGACAGGAAAATGAGCAACGACTGAACAAAGTGACACAATACCACTGAATTACAGTATCTATATCGACACACACATCTACTCAGCCATATAGTCTGACTTCCATTCCATATATTCAGGTCTAATCCCATACATTCAGTATGTTCAAGTTTCATCCTTTATATTTCAAATTAAAATTAATTTATTGTGAATTTCCTGCCAAATAATCAAATTTCAATTCAACATATTCAAGTTTAATTTCACATATTCCAGCTTTTATTCATTTCATACAAGTTTATTCCACGTATGCTCACTTTTATTCCATATATTCAAGTTGAATTCCATATATTCCTTTTACTCTATATGCTCAAATTTCAATATGTATATTCTTAAATTCTCATATGTATAAACTTAAATTCCATATTTTGGAATTTTCATTCAATGAAAGTTAAATTCCACATATTCCACCTTTTGATCACTTATATTCATGTTTAATCCCATATCTTCTGACCTTTATTCCTCATATTCAAGTTTCGCGCTATATATTCTGACCTAAATTTAATGTATTCAAAAAACTTTGTATTTATTAAAGTTTAATTTCACATGTTCCAAGTTATATTCAATATAGTCATGTTTAATGTGTATGGATGAAATAAGTGTTCCAACTTTACCTTATGTCACTCCATATAATAAAGTTTCATAAAGTTATCAGTTATAAAATAATTGTTGAAATAAACTGTAACCCCAATTCCGTAAAAGTTGGGATGCAGTGGTTTGCAAATCTTGTAAAGCCAACTGTTATCATATTTCCCAGACATTTATGGACTGTTACCACCAATATTGTCAAATTTCTTTTTAAACGTTACATTTCTACACTCAGTTTAAACACTTGTGATGTTTTCTTTGTTATATGGTAAATAAAATATAAGGTTTATGAGAGTTTTCCTTACATTTTACACAGTGATCTGACATTTTTGGAATTGCGGTTGTGTATGAGTTGAACAAAATCCATGTTTATGCAGCAAGATAACGTTTGTTTTTTGCCTAAAGACCTGCCACTTAATATACACCAGTGTGATCATATGATAGCCCACATTGAAATGACAAGAATCACTTCAACCTGTAACTATAACACAACCCCTTGATTCTGGATGTCAGCCACAACAGCCTTTGATGCATCCGACTGTTTCTCAGCCTGACACGGGGAGTGTTTTGCAGTGATAAAAACATGAACCTAAAACCCGGAGAAAAAGAAATGAAGCCCGGGCCGACGGGAAGGAAAGAGGGAGGGAGGGGTCGGAGAGAGGCAGACAGGCCCAGCGGGAGGTGTCAACGCCGGGCAAGGATGAAGCCGTTAGCCCCCGCTAATGGATGTCCTGATCCTGGAGGTTTGCGGTCGCCGGGGTCAGACTCGGCACACATTACACCTCGGAGACTAACCTCCCAGGCCTCTTAGTGTGGACAGAAGACGGACAAATGAGGAAGAGAGGGTGAGGTGAAGGGAGAGGAAAGTGTGCAAGATAGAAAAAGACATAAAGAGCTGGGAGAGTGGAGCAGCAAGAAGAGTGTTTTCCAAAGAAAGGCCCAGGGAAGAGAGATGAGAGTGAGAGATCTGCTTGTCCTGAAATGACTTGATATGTTCTTGTCAGTCTTAATCTCTGGGTGTTGTGGAGGAGTGGAGGGGAGGGAGGGAGGGGAGGGAGGGAGGGGAGGGGGGGTTGAGTAATCTCCTTCACAAGTAACGGACAGAGCCCACCGTTTCCCAGCCCCTGTATTCACTTCCACAGTCATCTCCAATCCACTTCATAAGAGCGCCTTCTTTTGCACACTGCTCTCCTCTAAAGCGGCAGCGTGCACATGAAAAGACAAAACAAAAGGTAGACGAAAAGGGTGATTCACATCCTTCTTTCCCTCTTTTCCTTTTCTCTCATTCACTCATTTACATCAGCCATTATCTGCGTATATTGAAAGCGGCGAGATAAAGAGAGAGCGAGGAGAAAAAACAAGTGCCAGGGAGAGGGAGAAAAAAAAGAACAATAAAGGGAGGCAGAGGAGGCGCAGCGACGTTTGAATCAATTACATCCTAAAGAATCTTTCATTTGCATCCGTATCTGTTCAAAACCTGAACAAATGCCAGATGCCTTTGTGTGTCCAGTTATTTATAGTGGGTGTTTTTTCCTCTCGTAATTGTGCAGGAAATATCAAATTTGCATAGAGTGATTATTGTTGATTGTTTATCTAGCCGTCAGGACGTTTCAATATTCGAAGGCTGACAGGTTGTCAAGTACTTAAAACTCATTTATTTGGGGAAATTTGCATGTAATTTGGCGGTAATGAGGGGGATGTCTGTGGTCATGGATTAGATGCCGGAGATGCTGCAGGGAAAAGAGGGATTCTGGCTGACTGGCATTCCTCCACTTGAAACACACGCTTTATCCTCAGCTCTGCTGCCGGGGTGATGCTAACGCTACCTAGCGCCGTGCACCCAAACAACAAGGGATTGTGTACAAACGCTTGGCATAGCTGCGGACTTAATAGCAGAAGCAGAAGCGAGCCAGCAGTACATCGCTACACAGGAAAGAAGTGTGTTCTGTCGCCCTGCAGGCCCACTGACTGAGGCAAATAAAATCTGCTTGTAAACAGAGGAGCTCGATTATTTGTCAGCACAGCAGATGCTAACTTGTCTTGCCTAAGCATACATTTTTATATACTGTAACTTCTCAGTCTGGAAGAAAATGGCACAAACAAGCAGGCCCCGCTCCAAATGTTCTGAAGGACCGAAATTATCTGAGTGAGTGTTCGTTTTTCATTCAGCATTGATTTCCATCGTTGCAACTACAGAATCAAGTCTTGTTCTGTTCCAGGAAAACAAGACCCGTGCAAAATCCAGTTGAAAAACTCACGCCTGAGGTTTTTATCACAACCTCACAACAATTTTTGTGCTTGAAATCTGTATTTTGTTAGCTTCTAATGCAGAATATACACAAGAAGGACACACATTTAGTCACTTTCAATGTTTTAATGTGCATCACGTTTAGACAGTGGGGGCTAAATCGAACACAGAGGAATTTGGTTCTTCATATTCCTGTAAATGTGATAAATACTTGAATTCTGGTTACTCAACACTACTCAGTTTTATCAACTATCTTCAACAGTTTTTTTCATTGCCAATGTCTCAGGTTCCTGTTCCATACTAATGCTCTATTTCAGTATGTTCTATTATGTCCTACTCATTCTGTTGTGGAGATGACTTTGCTAGGTTTTACAGTTATTTCACTATGAACACAACTTGGCTCCAATAATGGTGTTTGGCTAATTTGAAGGAAAATAACAGCTCAGAAAACAAGATATAATATGATGTTCAGTCTCAGATTTATTGATCACCTTGAACTTGATGTTCAGGTCAGTTATCAGGCTTAGAATAGAGTCAAAGATGGTTCATTTCCATCCGTTCTGGTTTTGATTCTGTTGGCTAGATGATTATATTGGGCTTTAAAAACCAGCTACTGACCTGTTAGCTGCAAACGTGATGATTACATAGTATCCCTGTTAGGTTATTCCTGATGTCAGAAATTGTAATATTATATTTATAGAGTCGCGGAAAAAAAATATTAGACCACCCTTGTTTTCTTCAATTTCTTGTTCATTTTAATACCTAGTACAACTAAAGGTACATTTGTTTGGACTAATATAATGATAACAACAAAAATAGCTCATCAGAGTTTAATTTCAGAGCTGATATCTATCCATTTTCCATGTTTTCTTGATAATAACCAACATCACTTCAGTTCTTACATCAATAGCTATGGCATTGTACTGCCAAAAACAGTGCTTTTAGGTATTCCATGTTTTCTTTTCTGTCAGTTTTAGTCACATGATACATACAGGAGTTAGGACTTGATTGCACAACCATTGTTTTTTGATTACTTTTGATGGTCTAATATTTTTTCTCATGATTGTATGTACAAATACAAAAACAGGACAAAAAATAAAAAAATCTGGAAAGCTCAAGTTCGGGCTAATATTTTTTGTAACTCAAGAGTTCCTGCAAATGTCTCACAGTAAAAGCCAAGTGCAGAAGACATATTATAACCTAATTATAAACTACCTATATGTGTGTGTTACATTTTACCTCTATGCAAGTATGGATGAAAGTAAAAAAGTACCCTTTAAGTATGGTTGGAAAATTCAAAGCTTTGCCTGCTTTTCTCATGGTTATATGAAACAAAACCAGAGCTGAGATGCAGATTTGTGCTATTTATTCCAAATTACACTGATGGGATACATTAGTGTAACTGATCGTGTATTACAGATAAAGCTAACAAAATCTACTAAAAAAATAACTAAAGGACAAATTCACTTTTTAAAGACACAAAATTACAAAAATCTGAAAAGTGAAGAATGGTTTGACAAAGTTGTGTTCAGTACAGTGCTTATACAGTGCTTAGCAAAATAACAAACTTGTTTTTCTACATAACCTCCATTAGAGTTTAAACAGTTTTGCAATCAGTGTTTCCATTGGTAGATTCTCGTTGCTATCTTTGACACAGAGAACTTTTTGACCCTTCCTCGTAGAAGAACCACATGCTCCTTTATCCAATAAAGTAGCTTTAAGCTTATAAAAAGGAAGTGTGCCCCTAGTCTAGTGATTATAAAACAATTTTAAATGATGACACTGGTTTGTCTAAAGATATTGTTTGACTGATGTTGAATGAGGATGATTTTCAAGGATAAACTCATTTACAATTCCAGTCTAAATCAGTCTGAACATGATATGAATTGGTCTGATACTGCGCTTTAGATACACTGTTATGTATGTACTGATCGCCACAACATATCTATTCAGACAAACTGGTTTTTGTTTAGATTTTTTTGACATGAAGACATTTGACACACATTACAACTCGGGTGTGATGAGCACATATCATTATTTGGTTATATTAGTATAATAGTAGTATTAACGGCAGGAATGTTCTTGAATTTCACTTGTACTGAGTGTAAATTAAGAGCAAACATGATCAACAGCAAATTATACCAGGAAACAGAACAGACCTCTAAAATATTCAACAGGAAAAGCAATTGCATCTGTTTTCTTTTTACTATTTGGAAATTTATGGCACCTTAGCTTTGAGTAAAAGTGCACATATGTTGTTGCAACAGTCATGTTTAACTCTGGAGAATAAATCACCTTAACCCTTTGGAGAGCAGTGTCCCCTCCACACCCACCCAATCCCATTTGAAAGTCTGATTAATTGTGTTTTAATAACAACCGTGGAGCTCATACCACCCATTCCTGCGACATGGACGAGGGAAGCGGCTCCCAGTGGGGTTTTGCGAGCGTTTGCGTTTGTTGCTGTTAACTGCATTGTCTTTCATTATCAGTCCTTGGCTTCATCTTTCATCTAGTGAGGTACTGGACGCGGCGAGCTAATGAGTAAACATAGCTGGGGGCAACCGGGAAACACACAAGCAGAATCCTGACTTTGATGAGTCGCTTGTTTGTTTCTCTGTATCTCTGCTTGAATGTTAAAAAAAAAAAAAAAAAAATCCCAACCGGTTCTGTTCTGGCATGTCACAGGCAGGTTCAGACCTTGAGAGGACTGGCTTTAGCGGCGGGAAGTCTCTGGCTGGGATGAGATATGAGCTGGGGCTTCACACCGCACAGCAGAGCATGAAACTTTGAGCGCGTGTTAAAACATTCAGCATGTTTTACCTTCAGCCCAAGGTCGGGTTCAAAAAGAAAGACTGTGCAGAAAAGAGAGAGAGAGAGAGAGAGAGAAAAAAAAAGCGAGCCCTCAGTTCTCAGACTTGACTGACTGACTTGACTGGCTGACTCATTTGCCGAGAAAATGCGGCAGAAAGAGCTCGCCGGCGCCCACAAACGCAACTCCCACACCTCTGTGAGTCACTCAAAGTCACCTCAACTCCAAGGTTAAACGCTTGCTGTATTTCCCTCTTAAATATAGATCTGTCCCTGAGTCCAGGCTGTAGCCTCTGTGAATACGAGCCACTTGGTGAATATCTACAGTATGCATGTGCGTGTGTGTGTGTGTGTGTGTGCGCCTCTCATTCTCTAATGTGCTTCTATCTCTGTGTGTGTGACTCTTTTTTCTAAAAGGGTGAGTGAGGATAATCGGCCCCCAGCGCACAGGACTAAAAGGCCGGGTCAGAGTTTTAAAGAGAAGCTATGTATTACCGATCCCTGGGTAACGGCGATGAAGTGGGCCCTTGTGACTCAACCTGAGAGCGTGAAAAGGGCCTCAGAGGGGACCCACCATCACCGGCCCTCTCTTTATCGTCCTAACGGCTTTGCCTGAGCTCTCTTCCCCAACGCCGGCGAACGACGAGAAGAGGAAGGAGTGGAGCGGTGGAGAGCTCTCAGTGCTATACCCACCCGGCAGCCACTCCACGCCATGAAAGCCCAGGTAATGTCCCCTGTTCACCACGATCACATTTCAAAGAACACTAACCTCGGTACACGCGAGCCTGCACAACTCGTGCACGGTCGAAAAAGGGTCGGAAATTATTGACTGTGGCCTGAGACAAGTGGTCAGAGCTAAATCAGCATCAGTATTCATGGACAGGAAGTCACGGTTATTTCGCAGATGAGGCTACACAACACATACCTCAGATACATGAAATTTGTGAAGGAATATCAGCTAAAAAAACTACTACTGCTTCAGAGTGTTTACAGAGCCATGCATTTTGCCTTAACTTAGAGCATGGATACACTTATAGTACATACACAAATTAAGTTTAAGTACAGAAGTACACAATTTAAGACTCAGTTTTTAAGTCTCGTAGTTGAGTATAATTTAAGGCTATGCTAGCTGATGTTAGCTAACTTTGCAAACAATCAAATATTAATTTTAGGTTACATATTTTTAAGTTGCATAACATCAGAGGCTGAATGAAATTCTGTACACAAATAAGTGAAAAATGTTATCAGTTGCAAGACAGTTTTTTTCTTTGTTTGCTAACAACAAGGGTCTAATTATGTAGTTCATGTTTAATGTCAAAGGTAATTAATATTGATCAAATTAACATTAATTATGAATGTAGCTTTCAAATATATATTGTGGTCCATTCCGTTTTCTTCTTTCTGATATTTCAAGACCATTTTTCCAGAAATTTGCTACGTCTGCCTTTGTAAACTCTCATCTGTATTTGATTGAGCATTCATTTTTGATAATGACATGAAATACTAGATAAGTCCCATCACAAGTTCTCAGACATCCTCAAATTAAAGTACACACAACATATTATTTGTGAACTTTATATATGTCCAAAATTGTCAGTTAGTCTGTAATTGAGACATACTGACAAAGCCACGAGGAAGTTGACGTCCTTTTATCACCGTGCCATTATTCTGGTATAATAAATAACGTTGATGGATGCAGCTGTAGCTGAGGTCTTCCACACTGTTACATCCTCATCTTCTTCATACAGTTTTCCCATTGAAAAAGCCACAAATATAGTAGGTCTGTCTAAACTTCTGGACATGCAGGTTTTGTATGCACCCTTTTTTGGCATTGGTCCTCGTTCTGTAAATATATCAGGCAATGTGGACTTAAGGTTGTAAATGTAAGGTTGGATTGTGACTTTTCAAGGCAGGGATTTAGCAACCGTTCCCCTTATGTCATCACTTTTATCATGGGGAAGCTCTGTTCGGTTCAGCGAAGTGTTCCCTCAGAGGACCAGTGCCCTCTTTTTGCCACTGTCTTTGCACAATGAAACAGTTGGAATTAGAAACTAATGTAATCGTGGTGTCATTTGCAAATCCATTCTGGTTAAATAATACAGCGGAATTAAGTGTGTGTTTGAAGAGGTTTTAGGTTTAAGCTCTTTGTCGTCTGGCATGTTCTTGCTGTTTAATTTCAGCACCAGGAGCTGTCCACGCTCTGACCTCTGGGATTGGAATGGGCTTCAGATCAGTATATCCGCAAGACACTGAAACATGACTAAGTGTTTGGATGTATTAACCCACTAAGACCTCCTAAAACTCAAGCATTGTTTGATGACAGCTGGCTAAAATCACAGGGTTTTGATACTACTTTAACGAAGAAATTGTGTTAGAAGGCTGAATTTGTGCCATTCACTGACCTCAGGATCAAAAACTAAAGATTCTAATGAGCAAAGACTAATTTCTTCTGAGGTGTGAGTTCTGGACGTGTCAGAACTGTCAAAGTGTTCTTGGATTGATTGGTAGAAAAAAGTGCATCCAGGTGCGTATCAGCAGATATTAATACATGTTTTTATATAAAATTAGACTCTTGTCAGTCCATTTCAGCTTCTCCTTTGTTATCTACTAAACACTGGCTCCGTCTGACTGTCTGGACTCTCGTGGGACAGTCAGCCAAGTCAGTAAATGTTGCTACCAGTTCGTCTTAGCGCTTGTCAGCATTACAGACTTATTAATTCTTATCACTGTACAGTGCGCTGACAGCAGGGACAGCAAAATATGTAAAAGTTGACATAGCTGACACAGTGACAGGCTGACAGAAATATGAAGTTTATATGTGCTTCAGAGATGATCTATAAATAAGTGGTTGGGATGGGATCTATAAAAGAGTGTGTACCCCGTTAGTTTTTCCCTCTTTTGCTTATTTGCCTTGCTGTTTCCTTATCACTTCATCTCTCTTTTTTGACTATACCTCCCTGCCTCTCCGTCTCCAGCTTCCATCTCTCTTTCTGGATGGCTGCCTACCTCTGTGCCTGTGTCTGGGAGTTGGCTGGGGCAGAAATAAACCACAGTAATGGCTTTGCTTTGCTGCTAATCTTGTCATAAGAAGGTGCGGCCCTGGGAGGATAGCTCCTCGTGTGTGATATCCTAATTTAAACATCAAAAGATTCCATCATTAGGAAGCGTGCGTCTAGCCCCAGTTTTCAAGGGAAATTATTACATCTTCCCGCCGCAAAAGTGTAATGCAGGAAGACATTTCTGTCAAGCGCACACGCCGACACACACATAAATCTCACCGGACTTGATGTTTGTGCACTTGAAGAAAAACATCATCATTAGCAGCTTTCTCTTGTGATAGACGGAGCGATGACTTTTTGTGTCGCAGCCCGCCGTGGGCTCTGATGATAGCCTTCATTTGGAGATTCGGCTTGGCATTTGAGATTTGAGACGGGGATGGGATCTGCTAAGTGGGATCCGGTTTTACCGTCTGACAGCATCTCTGGTGGCCCTCCATGTGTTTCCGAGCTATCACGCGGATGCTGATGTATGTCTTGCAGCATGGGTGCATAAGGCACCTCCACACCTGGTTAATGTTGTCATACACTGCGTGACAGGTGCAAATCCACGCTGAGAAGTGTGTGCAGACAGGGAGTGCATACATGAATAGATGAATGTATACGTCTTTACTAGTGATGTAGACACATATGAAGATACCAAGGTCATCAACATGGTGTTTTTCTGTAAATTTCCGTCGCATTAATGCCCTGAGATCATTGTGTTATACAGCTTTCTAGTGTTGTGGTTATCATACAAGTGTGTACAGCAGCTGTCAGTCGTCCTCACACATTCCTAAACCTGCAGGACTGTCTCTGAGAAGGATTTTCATAGTCACCAAGGAGGCCTACATCAGCCTCTGCACTCACTGACCAAACAGAATCAGATCTGTGTATTTTAAAGCAACTGATGTTACGAAACATCAGACAACACACAGACTGTTTCTACTTTTCCACAGGGTTTTACAACTGATTTCTCATGAAGACCACGAGCTGAATAATGCCAGGGTCAGACTAGAGGTCATTGTTGTCTCATCCGTTGGTCACTGTATCAGATTAAGGATTATAGATTAATAAATTCTTGGCTTGTCACATTGCATCTTGGGAAAACGATGCTAGCACACTGTAAACAAGCAATATTGTCATTAAACTGAAAATAATACTGTCTGTTGTGTTTAGCAAACCCTAAAAAATGAAGACGAAACAATTGTGGACTATGTTGGGTAACACAAAGAGGTCAGCACAGGTTGTTGATCCATCAAAGATTACAATAGGGATTCACAGATTGCAACGTTTTTGACCGATTCGAGTACAGATATTGTAAGTGACATTTTGGCCATAGCTGACGTAGATAGTGAGGTTATTTTCCATTTCTTTTTTTTTGTTATGTATACCACCTTAAAAAAGAAATCATTACATTAACATTATTTATCATTATGTTATACTTGAATGAACACAGATTCAAACAAACAAATTTATCAAAAGAAAAACTTTAATATATCGTAGTCGGGTAAATATCTCCCACCTGTTACATGCCAGTAACTGATTTTGGCTAATATCCTCCAGTGTTTGTCTATACCACTGATATATCAGTGCATCACAATTTAGAGTGATAGAATTTGTTGTGGAACACCAAAAACAACTTAAATATGATAGTCATGGAGGCGTCCACAATGCAGTGTCATGGCCAAGAGACATGACACCAAAACCAGGTACTACACAATGTTCGTGATGTCCACAGGAAGGAGATGTCACCAGATGAAACAAATGCCAGTATTGATGGTGTCTGAAGTGCTTGAGTAAATGTAATGATTGCTTTTGTTCATTTATAGCACACCATTACTTCTGCTATTGGTCAATGGCACAGATATAAAACACTGTGGAAGTCCCAAAAACTGACCCAAAGACTAGCATGATGTCATCCACTATATCACCAAACATGATAAATAGATGATGATAAAATGACCAACTGATGCCATAATCGAAGTCAGCCAAAGTCATCAACCAAAACATGTGCTGCCACATCTTTACTTGGACCTGAGTTGTATATATTTCCATACTGTCTTGACATGAGTTAGGACGATAGGAACTGCATTTTCTGTTCAGATAGTCAGAAGCATAAACCTAACCCTGACCCTAAGGCACTAAAAAGGATGCAAATCATACTAAAACAGAGACCTCAGACTCTCAGGCCTGTCAAGAATCATTCGCACAACATCATGCCCACAAAATGTTATCTTATGCTTACTTACAACCTACAATCACCCATCCTAACCTAGTGTACATACCCAGCAGCAAAGACAGTGAACTGATAATAGGAAGATGCTTCCTCTGAGGTTTTTCCCGTGCTTTCTCCTGTAAGCAGACAAAAACATCTTTGCTATAATAGATGTTAGACAGTATTTGTAGCTTGATTGGACTGATTTAATTCCTAGCTCTGGCACGTAGTCTACAAGTATTGACAGAAATGAAGCAGATGAAATGATTAAATATCATGCCGTACTCCTTGAAAATTTAAGTTAATGTTGACGCCTGGTGCTGTGATATCGATTGTCTAGACTCTATATGTTAGATTAGGGTTGTGCTACTCCAAAGGGTTCTACGGGACTGTTCTCACAAGCTTTACTTGAGCAGTTTTTCCCTCTTAATACAAGTCTCCGGTGGCCGCGCAATATCAAAAATAATCTGCTAATTTGAAATGGTACAGCAATAAAAATGGCACTTTGAATCAAAGTCTGAAGTTGGTTAATAGGCTCTCCAACTGTTTGGCTGCCGTAATTTGAGTGTTCACAGGGGACGGCGTCTGGTGTATGTGATCTATTGCTTCACAGCGGCACTTACGTCGAATTATTAGCCCGACTGATGATGGATTTAAGAGGGAATCAAGAAATACCATGTTCCATAAGAGAGTGCCATCAAAAGACCAAAGAGGTGTTTGCTCTTTTCCGTTTCACTTTCAACTCCCTTTTAGTGTCTCGCTCTCTCCCTTGGCGTCTTTGTCTCTCTCTCTCTCTCTCTCTCTCTTGCTGAGGCTCTCTCTCTCTCTCTCTCTCTCTTCAGGAACAGTACTACAGTAGGTTTCAGTTGCCGTATGATTTATTCATTGTTGTGTTTTTTTTTTTTCTTCCTCTTCTCCTTGAATGTTTGGTAGAGAGGACAGGAAACTTTGAACCAGAGTACAAAGCAATGTATATTTGGGTCACACATTTTTTCCTTCTCAAAGCTGTGTATGTGCTCTTTCTCTTTTCCTTACGCTTTGTCTCCCTCCCCTCCTCTTCTGAGAGCTTGTCTGGTGACTGGGTCGACTCCTCTCCTCTCTCCGCCACGTTCGTCCTTGAAGTGAGAATCAGCGGGGTGCCCCGATCCGAGGGGAGGCTGGAAGGGGGGGAGGCAGGGGAGGCAGGGGGGTGGGGGTGGAAAGGGGAGAGGGGGCGACGGGGCAGAGAGGTTGGGAGCTAAATAATGAATGATTTCTTATTGAAATAAAGGCCTGGTGAAAACAGAGGGAGCAAGCATGTCATTACCTGGGAAACAGAGGAGAATGCTTAATCCTAAAGGCAATACAAGCAGGCCGAAGCAAGGCACGGCGTGGTTACTGGCGGCAGTTTGGAGTGGAATTATCCCCACTGTAATATTCACAACCCCTTCTTCAAACAAGAAGGTTGCAGTTGTATGTCTGAAAACCAGTGGTGCATATAATCCCAAAAAACTGTTCAGAAACTCCTGAAAACTACAGATGCCTCAGTGACCAGGAGATAGGACAAACTTAAGTCTCTATATTTAAGCTATAAAAGCACTTTGGTTTGCTTTAAATATTAGTAAATGTATCTTGACCAAACACCAATGGAAAACACCTTTGGGATGTTTTCATGTTTAGCTACTAAAAACATAAAAAACTATGTCCCAGTGAGGACTGAATATGGAATTTTTACAAATGCAATGGGAAAATCTGATACTGTCACTGTACATGAACTCAAAATGACCTTGAGGAGAGAAGGAAACATGTTTGTAAATGTTAACCTTATTAGAGGTTGGTGAAGGAGGTGTCACAGGATATGTAACTGTTTTGTTGAACAAGTTTTTACTTTGACAGAAAATCGCAATCATTTGGATTTTGATGATTTATGACTCCTCAATTTTTTAGTTTGGACAGTGAGAACTGTTTGGTTAGTGTTTGGAAAAGTTCTTGGTTTGGATTGAATGTTACTAAAAACGTCATCTGTCATTTTTTTTTTTTTTATTACATCTTTGCAACTTCTTTCTGTATTACAACAAGCCTATGTATCTTCATAAAGCTTAAAAATCTTGAAATACGCACATGCAATAACATAATTCCATTTACAGACAGGTAAAGGTGCTGATATTAGGTGGTATAAGCTAAGAGGTCTGAACCGAGTCATTATTTTCTTGATAAATCATTATTTTACCAACTTTCCTAAGCTATTCAGTTTACTTTAGAGGAGTAAAGAAACCAGAATATACTCACATTTAAAAAGCTGGAATCAGAGGATTTGGAATTCGTTTCTTGACTTTTTAACCTTCACCCTTTTCATGGAACTTGCTCTTCTGCTGTTTTAACCCAAACGCAAAGTGTACAGCTAAAATTCATGTATTAAACTTCATATGAACGGGGGCATCTTCTAGTCCAGGGGTGTCAAACTCATTTTAGTTCAAGGGCCACATTCAGTCCAATTTGATCTCAAGTGAGCCAGACCAGTAAAATACTGTCATAATAATCTATAAATGATGTCTGCTTTGAACTTTTCTCTCTGTTTTAGTGTGAAAAAGTAAAATCACATCATGAAAATGTTTACATTTACAAAATATTCTTAAATAATTAAAATATTCTGAATTTTCTTAAGAAAAACAAGTGCGATTTTAACAGTATTATGCCTCAACTTATCATTTGCACATGTATATTACAACTTAAAGATCACAGTGGATCTACAGATACACAAAACCTTTAGTAAGAGGCAGAATATTATTAAGCCTTCGGAGTCTGGCATTTGGAGTTTGGAACTAAAATGAGTTTGACGCAAATGTTAATATCTTCACTGTAATTTTTGCATTTCACAAATTCATCCCGCGGGCCTGATTGAAACATTTGGTGGGTCGGTTTCGCACACCGGCCATATGTTGGACATCCATGTTCTAGTCTCTGTGTTTAGTCTAAATCACAGCCTAAACTCCACCAGTTCAGACTTGACTCAGACGTGACCCAAACCCTGCCTCTGAATGAGTCGGTGGTGACCTGGTGAATATGGAGAGGTTAAAATGAGTCAAACCAACAGCTCTGTATGTTTTTGTGGTTTACAGAAATCTGCAATTGTGACATTTTACTCCAGCGATTAAGTTGAATATTCACTGCGAGTGTGTTTTTAGGTGTCATCGCAAGCAAAGCAACACCTAACAGCGTTATGTCATCGTGTCGTTGTGAAGAGTGAGCCGAGCCAGAGCAGCGTGCCGTGACTTTGACCTAACACCGTCTCGGCTCACGCTGATTGACTCTGCTGTCATTATCCCGCCACCACATCCAGACTCAACTTGTCTGGCCCAAAGCCAAGCTGGTAAAATATGAGCCGACACTGAACCCATGACACCACTCCTTCCCCACGTACATTAGCGACGCATGCCAAGCCTCACCTTCACCGCAGACAAACCCAACAACTCAGCATGCTTTGCAATTTGATAATCACACCTGAGCAAAATTTGACATTTCTCTCTGGTGTGAAAGTTGATAAATAACTAATTTGGGTGGCAAGAAAGTCAAACGAAGTATCATGTCATGGAGGTATCATCATATCATCGTCAGACTGTTTGGAGTTCTTTGAATTTGTGCCAGACGTGAACAATTTGAGTGAGTCTGCTGCAATGTTGCAAAAGTTACTTTCCAGGAATTAATTATTCCAGCCCCGCTTTTTTTCTTTTCTTTTTGCAGTGATATTTGGAGTTATGAATTCAGAAATAAGTAGGAAAGTGCAAAACAAAATCAGGCTAACGATGTTAGCTGTAATTAAAATGGAGAAGTAAGCAGGCTGCCACACTATTGGCTTGGAGAGAGATATATTAGCCAGGCATATGGTTATGATAATTAATCCCAGGACTACAGAGAAACAAATAAACACACGCTAAACAAACAGGGGGGACCAGCTGAGGGCTGCAGGCAGGCACGGGGACTTCTGGGGAGGAACCCGAAAGAGAAAAGCAGATTCTTATCGTCATTGCCTGCTCCAACCAGAGCCGTATAAGAGGAGAAAAAAAGAAAATGTAAGAGTCAGGGAGGTTGAAAAGGAAACTGAGGCATGACAGAGAACAGAAAAAGTGGATGAAGGCAAAAGAGAAGACCACAAGATCAGCCCCTTAAGGAACTTCCTCGCATTAGAATTCATCTCACTGCGTTTTTTTAAACAAGAAACGCATGGGCTTCTTTTTGTAGGTTATACTCTACACAACATGTTTTTATCTCTTAAGCCGGAGCAGTAAATCCAACTCTGGCATTTTTTACTTTGATAGTATGTAATGAAGTCCTTAATATGAAGCTATCAGTGTTGATAGAATTATTCCTTTTTTTTTGTTTTGGACAATAAAACAAACACAAAGGAACCTCATCTTCTTACAGGCTCTGAAATTAACAGCCAACTCTTTGTATGGGCTTATAAATAACTGAAAATGCTCTTTTTTTCTCTCTTCTTAGTGTGATTCTGGGCTAAGACTGAAAGAAGGGAAGTGGGGCCATCCAGGCCCAGTGACGTGTGAATAGGCATAGTGAGGGTTTGTGGTGAATCGGAAGAAGAGACGGCAGGATAATGCTCTCTCTTCCCCCCTATCTGCTCCCAGTTGGAGGATGAGGGAGACAGAAGGGAATAGCTGCTAATAAGGCGTTGGGTGAAAGGCTTTGGGAAAGCTCCCCGTGGTGCTGGTCTGTAATAGAGATAAGCGTTGCTGTGTTGTTGTCTCACAAAAATCAACAAAGGGAACATGCGATGGGAGATTTGCGGCCGCGTCCCCAGTGAAAAGCGGGGCTTTCACCGCGCCGCAATGTTTAGCAGCATTAGAAATCATTAGGCCCGGCACCGAGGGGAGAGTGTGCCAGACGCCCGTGCCCCAGTTAATGCTGTTTTCAAAAGCCGCCCATAATCCATTCCTTAAACTTGCTTTCTTCCTTTCACCTTCAGATGTGGGCAAATCTGATGGAAATACCGGGAAGAAAATAAAGACTAGCTCTCTGTGTTTATTTGTTTGTTTTAGCCGAAGATTTCCCCAATCTACATCCCTGCGCATTGTGATCTGCAGCAGCGATAAGGCCCCGGCCAGGCTGTAGTTAGACTAGCAGCAGGTGCCTTGCCAGGCAGTGGGGGGATACAGAGGATGCTGATAAATGGGGCCAGTTTCCCGCATAAAGCACAGCGCCCTACGGAGGGAGGAGAGATAATGTATGCAGAGTTCACAGGCACTGTGGGTTGCTGCTGCAGGGCGGGCAGACATCTTTGGAGCAAAATGATAGCTGCATAGAGATGAAGAGACTTCCAGGAGGTTATTTTAGCCGAGTTGTGCACTGGCTGGAAATGGGGGAATGGACTCCTGTGATCTGCAGGGCCAGGACCACACATTGGCTTTACTTGCATGAGAGGAGGTGGAATGAGACAGGAGTGGTCAGAAATAGTGTTTTTTTTTTTTTCCCCAGATCCCAGAATGTAAAGTTCAGGCTGTAGAGGTCATTCACAGAGTACTTACTGCTGTTAACAAGAGACCTGTGTCCATGTAATCCTTCTATGGACCAAGACGGTGTGATTTGAAGTTGTTGGCAATCTTACTATTAAACACATCAAGAAATATTCTGAACTTAAAACCTTAAGTTGGCTTCACTTGCATGGCAAAAGTTGTTTAAGGTGGTTTTTATGTTGACTCAGTACTCACATATTCTACCACAATTTTTTAGTTTAGGTCGACCTCTTTAGAATTTTGAACAGAAATTATTGTACTGAACTGAACAAAATATATACATCTGAAACAGAACAATTTGTTGAAGTTGCATACTTGAAATGAAACCTTTTTTTATTCAAACGACCAAAAAAACTTAGACTGAGATATAATTTGGTCTCCTCGCCAGTCAGTACTGCTTGTGCTTTATTGTAACACCTAAACAGATGATGAAACAGCTTTTTTTGAGTCTTTTTTAAGTACAACTCTTATTATGAAAAAAGGCAAAATCAACCCTACTTCACAATGCTCGAAACATTATATAAATGTAAACAGCCAGTAAGTCTTAGCAAATGAATGACATAGAAATTAGCAAATTGTTTTCTACATTTCATATGCACAAAACAATGTCCTTGATCATTATGCATAATATGTCCTTGTTTCTACCTGTTTTCAGTATATTTTTGAGATATTCCCTCTCCATTAAAGGTGAACACAGAGGCACACCCTGCAGAGGTCTTTGCTAAGCGAGCTTTAACTATGCTGCTTAACCAGCCACACCTAGTCATGCTAGCTGTAACTGCTAACCAGCTTGTAATGAATGCACTGGGCCTGTGAGGTCAAGCCTGGTTGTCTGGGGACCCATTAGCAAGGCGAGCGAGCCCTACCAACCCTTGTGCTCTCCGTTTCCCCTCCCTGCATGGGCCCTCCATCCTGCAGGCTCCAGCCAGCGAAGCAGCCCCAGTACAGCGCCAGAGGCCAGGCGAAGCTCTGCCCAGGGACCCCACCTCAGTGAACTGTCATTTGTCTCGGCCATCCTGCCAGCGCCCCAGGCTACATTAAGGCTTGATCTATGGGGTGGGCCAGGCTGCTTGGCCCTGGGACTCAGACGCTGCATCTACTGCCAAAGTGCAGTTTGCACGCAGGTTTGGTATTAATTTCTTCATAGTTTATCAGTGTAGTTTTTGTTTTAAAAAAAAAAATGCCACATTTGTTCCACTAATCACAGTCATTTTTCAAGAAAGTGCAATGCTACATTTCACCCTCAACACAACAATATCTTCTGAATCAGACAAAGCTGTCGAGTGACGGCCTTTCCCTGCCTGCTGGTTTACAGTATCTCCAATCTACTGTGTCCTGGCTCTGGTGTTAAGTGTCTTTCCAAAGGGTCTGTGTTGCTGTCAGCACTCACACGTTTACTTTTCAGCGCCGACTCCTCAGATGGCCTGCCCGCTCTCCCACGCCCTCCCCCTTTCGCCTTATCTCGGGGTTTCTCAACATGGCCGTTGAGCTGTATGTGATGAAATAAGATCTACGGCTGAGGCCAGCTTGACCGCACATCTGCTTGAGTTTCTCAGTGGCTGACTGCTTTGTTTTATTGTTCCCGGACCCCTTTAGTGGTGTATATGTCTCTTCCCGTACAATGTCCCTGGAGCCCAGCCAATCAGCAGGCCTCGATGAGAGCTGTCAAACCCAATTCTGCCAATGGCGGGTGCTGAAAGCTGGCATGGTAGATGTCGAAGAAAAGCCGGCGTGTTGCTGTCACATTACTCCTCAGTTGTGTGTGAGTGGGGGGAAGTTGTAAGCGAGATCTTCGTTTTTTTTTCGTAGAAACACTATAAAGCCACATCAAGACAAGGACCAGTTACTGGCTCTCAAGCCTGGTTTCTGGAAATAGGCAGTGGGCATTTGCATGTTTCTTTCTAAGGCACTCTATTCATTAGATTAGTGTTGTGCTAATGTGAGGAGTAGCCAGACTTAAATGCAGGATGTCATAAATCATAATGTTCATTTTAAGCTCATCCGCACACAAATACTTGTGCGTACACACATAAGCATGCAATAATCACAGACACACACACACACACACACACACACACACGCACACACATGCACACACACACACACGCGCGCACACACACACACACACACACACACTTAAACAAGCCCAGTGTTTGTGTTGAGCACATGTCGGAGGTGGACATCTTCCCGTCTCTCCAGCTTTTTGTGGGGCTCCAATGAATCATTGCCTCTTATTCCTTTCTCAACGCGGGGGAAATCACATTAAGTGGAGCGCCGTGTTTGGCTCACACCAGTCTTGTCTTAATAGCTGTAATTTGGAGAGGAGAGAAAGAAAAAGAAAGAATGGAGAAGAAAGCTCGCTCACAACACTAATTCCAGTCAACAAAAACACCCCTCTCCAATCCCACCACATTAATTTGCATTAAAATATCCAACAGCTAAATATGTAAAGACAAAATAGTGGCGTACTATTTATACCCGGGCACATCTCCTGCAATGAAGGCTATGGCAGCAGCTGTGTGTGCACAACCTCCCGCTACTGTAACATGTTGAACAGACCTCCCACACCAAGCGTTCCACCTTCGCACAAATTTGCAAAAAGGAAGGCCATGTGGAAATGGAGAAAACAGAGTGTGCACAAACCGGCTCTTTCAGCGAAATTACTTGTCCAAGTGAATCTGGCTAAATGGTTAGTGATTTTCACTTGAATCACAAATGGCTTAACCCATAAAAGAGGACAAGGTTAAAGAGGGGATAACTGGTGAGATTATGTCTATTTCTTTAATTTTGCGTTGCCATGGCTGCGGAGTTTCCAGTGGTACGACCTCAGTCTAATCTATTATTACTTATTTTTTCCCCATGTATATAAAATATCTTGTTAGCACCCTACTTTTGTCAATGACCAGTACAAGCAGCATTTTAACACAACACAGTCTGCATTTTTTAAGTATAATTGATTCTTTCAGTGTTGACTGTCCACAGTTCACCTCTTTACTTCTTTGGCTTGGTTCAGCATTCATCTTTAAGCAGCAGGATGGATTTGTTGAAAACTGTGCTGCAATGACTGGAGATAACTAGTTTTATAAACTTAGACACAAATAGCAGGGTTTCCATCTAAATCCATTTCAGATTCTCAAAAAATCTGCCCAAGAAAATTCACAGATCATCATTTCCATCAATGACTGGAATTTCTTTGAGATAATCCTCCCAGAATTTTGTCTATTTCATCAAAAAAAACCTGCATTTGGCTTTGCTTTACCCCTCAAACAACTGCTAGCATGTGGCCTTGTCTTTAACTCTTCGACTTGCTTCCCAGAATTTGTCAGTTCTTTGAGACTTTCTTTTCGTACATCTAATATGGCATAATCTTCTCATTGGTTCACACATGCCTGATGTTTTCATCTGGATCCATGTTTTCATCTCTTTGGAGGATTGAGTGACATTTAAATCATTTATTTGCTCGACATGTTTCTGTTGCCATTAAGCACATTTTCACCAGTCTTTCCACTTCTAAGAAGAGTAAAGTAAAGTAAAATTGTAGGTTAGGTTATTTTATGCACCAGCTGCATGTAAAAATGGTACTGAACTACACAGATTTACAACGTATTACAGGGTTTTGTAGCTCTATACTGTCTCTATTTAAACTTTAAAACAGCTAGTTAATAAGAACCATTTTTCTGAAGTTGCAAAGTTAAGGTACATCACTAGAAATACATTATAATAAAAACAAAAAAAGAATTGTCATAAGAATTAGTTAATGAGAAGTGTCTCTTCCTTCAGAGCTGTAGGATGAGTGTTTAGATTTGTTCATCTTTGTCCCCAATAATCTATATTCTTCCTAATCCAACCATTTTAAGGTGTGAAATATTCGTGAAGTCCATATCCAGACCACTACAGACGTGTGATTAAGCGCAAGTTATGCAAAATAAGGAGCCTTTTTTTAAAAAATAAATGTCAAATCTGGATTGTCAACCCTGATATTATAGTGGAAAAAGTTCTAAGATCCTTTTCTTTGACATTTGTTTTATTAGCTTATGTCCTGCCATTGTAAAGGAGGCATCAGCATCTTCCGTAAAGTCCGATTTCGTGTGTAACAAATACATTTAGTACACTAATACCTATAGAAAAACACAGGAACATGGTGTTATCAGCTTAGGCTGTTGATGGAAGAAAGAGCAGATAAAGTATGGTGGTTTAATGTAAAATGCGTAAATGGGGAGGGTGTTGTTTTTATTCCTGCACGGTGAGTAAAGACGTGTTTGATCATTCTTTGTTAAATACCTGTTTACCCGACAAGACACGAAATCCTTAAACCTGACTTATAATTCGAAGATTTACCGTCAAGTTTGATTCTTCGCAGCCCAAGTGCCTTTCTATATCTGGATCTCATCTCTTTGGGTATAATGCAGCGATTTTATGGCGATTCTGTGCTGCTGAATCCGTGGAATTATCCATGCTAATGCTTCTTTCTAATGCTACTATCATTCTGATAATAGCATTATCTAATCCTGCCGGTGAGCATTTGCACCTCTAGCTGTTGCAGCCGTGATCCACATAATTCCACTAACTAATGCGCCAGTCACTCTCCACACTTCCCAACTGCTCCACAGCACAGATGAGCACCTCTTATGACCTCGAGCCTTCCGGAGCACCATAATCAATATCCAGACCCTGTTCATGGTCTGGCTACAGGGTGCTCTTTGAGTTTATTTGCAAAAATATTAAATATCACGGCAGGATGGTTTTAAAATTCTGTGGAAAATCAGGTGGAAATTTGTCCGACTTAGACAAAATGGTAAAAATAAGTAGGTATAGTGCATTAGCAAACTGTTTTCACCTTAGGAAATGATAAATCAACACAAGTTGGGCTTTTCAAATTAGTCACTGCATGATTAATATTAATACCACAAAGTAATTTGAAGCTTTGCTTCATTCGATTTCAAACATATTCACACACACAATTTGAAGAGAGAGGAACATTTACACTTCTCTGGATCAGGAACACATACTGAGTCCAAAAGGAACATTGGATGCAGTAGCTGCCACAGAGGTTCGTTTATAGCACATACATGCATACAGTAACTATTTTCTGTCCTCCGTAACCTCCGCTCCCCGGCGTTTGCCACCCACTTCTTGCATTTCCACGGTGGCTGCAGTAATCTTTGGCTTTCCTCCTCTGTGGTCGGCTGTGCAAACAGCACACCTTGGACAGAGGCTGCCTCTCTCTGCCTTTCACTGAGGTAAGGAAAGGTGAGAGAGATGGGTGGTAGAGGGGGTCCTGGGTGGATTTTGGAGAGCAGGTCTGCACTACATTTGTGATGATGGGGTTTAGAGAAATGGCAGTGTCATGACACAGTGGGCTAGTATTTGGTTCTGACATCCATACACTCACGTTGAGTTTTTTTTAGTGCACACTGTTAAATGAGAATGACTTAGTCATCATTTTTAGGTTTTTCATGGACAGTTGCATTTGTGAATTGATCAAAACTTTTAGGGTCCAATCCCTTACCAATGTAAAGACTCTTCTTTCTGACAAAAAATGCTTTTTGGGTGTAATTAATACACTGAAAAAGTCAGTCATAATGCACACTTATTAGAATTGGTGGAAAATTGTATGTATTGTGGGTCTCAGGAATGAATGTGGAATAATGGTTAAAAGTGCCTCCAAGAAATTTTGAAAAAATTAACGCCCTTCATTTTTGTCTGATATTTTTCACTTGGGGTAGTTAAACTGTCTCTTCCACATTAACCAGTAAGTGAGTCCCATTTTGTTCTGTTTCACTGACAGATCTGTGGAATTGAAGTGTATTGCTGTGGCAACAGAAATGGCTTAATTCAATGTTTTGCCAGAAATATCTCAATATCAGCACTGCCAGAAATAAATCAGCCTTGCTGCAACATTTGTCCTTGGTTTACCAAGACACCTGTATCTGGTAAAAGCCCTTGGATCCACACCCTGTGTTCAATGGGAAGGCCACTTGAAAGTCTCACTTTTGCTTGTCAGGCCTTGCATTGATGAAATATCATCGACCAGTGCTTCTTTGTTTATGGATCTACAGTACTCTCAGGTATTTTACCGCAGTTACTGTCACTTAGTATTACATTTCATAGGTGAATTCAACATCACCTGTGCTGTTACTCAGAGCTGCAAATATTAGTTGGTCACTCCATTAGACAAACTGTGCAGCTCTCAGATTTTGAGATTTAATGCCTTGTCATTGTCATTACTTATTCAGTCCATTCAGAAATCTGTCCTTTTATTTTAGAACAATGACTGAATCAATCAATACTGAGAGTAACCATTAGTTCCAGCCCTATCCGTTAGCCAGTTTTACACAGAAGACACAGAGAAAAGCTAATACCTTTGCCAATGCAATTACCCTAATAAAATGTTGCCACTGTACTTTTGTTCAAACCGTGCATATCAGTGTTTCAGACCCAGAGATATATCTCAAATCAACATTTCCTTATACATGAATAAAGGTATTTTAGGGAATTAGAATGAGGCTCTAACCTAAATCCCATTATAAACAATGATTAACAGTGTGTTTTGATAGTATTTAAACCAAACCATAATGTTTTCCCAACCTTCTCCAATGTGCTTTCATTGCCTAAACCTAAAACCTTTTGGAAATCCGGATACAAACTACAATCTGGTTCAAAATTTCCTGGATTGTGTATGTGCAAGAATAAGACTAATGTTCAGTGCAGATATTATGGGTAGCTGTATTTGCAGTTGCAGCTGTCCAGATTTTGCGGTAGTGTGTAACAGTGATGATCTCTGATGCTGATTGCTGTTAAAGCCATTTGGGAGATGTCCTTTCAGTACAAAAAGGCCTCTATAGTCATGCAGGACGCCTGGGGACTGCATGGAGAAATCCTTCCACTCTGCCAACCCTAGATTCATGGCCCTGCGTGTTTGGCTAGCCATTTCCTGGTGCAGCACTTGCTATTTTATTTGGCCCGCTCCAGCCCCAAGGATAGGGGGACAGTTGTGTTCCCCCTCTGCTGAGACCGGAGAATTTCCTTGCTTACTTTTCCTCGGCTCTGTGGGAGGAGAGGGAGAAAAGTTAAAAAGAAGAAAAACTGGAAAGCTGCCCTGTTTTGAGTTATTAGTTAAGAGCGGGAGGCAGGGAGGGATGAGCAGAGGACTCGAAAAAGATAAAGAAGGGTAGAGATTGAAAGAGAGGAGGGCTGCCAGGTCTTGTGTTTGGAGTTTGTTTCTGGTTTTTTCCCTCTTCTGCACACTGAGCTCACCCTTCAATGCCTCCTGGACTCAAAGAGAAACCGCTCTATTTGGCTGACACCAGCTCTTCATCCCCAAAAGGCCCCGTCAATTGAGCCTGCCTCAATCTAAACAGATTCATATATGCAATATTTACCCACAATGCTTTCTATAGAGTGACATTTGATGGGAGCACATGCTGAAAAAGAAATTGCAGGGTGAAGGACAAAACTATCTTGGAAGCCACGCAGAAGGAGGCTCTGTTTTCAGGTGGAATTACAAGGCAGAAACACGCCAAGCCCAAAACACATTTTCACATTATGCTCAGGTGTTTATTTGCTTTTGGCCCTCAAAGAGTAAAGTGTGTGTAATTTCTGTGCTCTTCAGCCCGCGGGACATTCACAATGATAGTTTGGCTGAATTCCCTCCAGGTGTGTGTATATGCGTAGAGACAACGACGCGAAGAGGGACAAACAAGTAAGAAAAAAGACAAAGAGGGAGAGTTGCACCTGGCTCTCCACCACACCTGGGAACTGGAGGGACGGTGTGGGCTAATGATGTGGTTTTAAAGCTCACTAAACACTGCGAGCAGCACATACTGTCCCTAGATGGCCTGTGGTTGGTTTCACCACAATATTCCCAGAATGCAACTCCCTGTTCCCTTGCTTCTCGTCTACTGGAATCAGCTGTGTGTTTTGCATTAGCACACATTCCTAGACACATAAAAGAGTCACAGAGAATTTGAAGCTAAATATAATGGGACAAAAGGCATAAATCTTTTAGTACAAATGCTAAAAAGACTTGTAGCTTTTGAAAAGTCCCATATCTGTTGTTCCTGCCTGATTGTATTGACTTTAGCAAACCTCTAAGCTAGCAGCTATTTCATTTGGCTACAACCATGAAACCACATCCAGTACAAAGATTCCTAGGAACAGGATTCAGTTTAATTTAGTGAAAACCCTCAAGTTCTTTAATACATCCTAAATTATAAAAGGGAAGTGGACTCTGTGTGTCTCGGGCATCACACAAAATCTGGAAAGAGCTGACTGCTGCAGTTTGGCATACTTATGTATTTTTGACCAAGGAAGAGACTAGCGAAGATGGCAAGTTGATAGGACCAATATTTGGGGAGATATTAGTAATGTTGGAATACAATGGCCTCCCAACAGCCAGTCACGTTGCTATGCCCAGAATCACAGAATCAAATTGAATTTTATTACCTAGCAACAGATTAACAATAGGGCCACATTGCCATGGTGTCAATTTTCATGTGCAGAAACAGACATACCAGCTGAGAGGTTATTCAACTGAAAATGCCAGTGGAATTTACCAAGAAAGTAAAGAAAGTGGTTACGCACGTTCCCCACGGGTCAACACACTACTTTCTTTCATTTCTCTACAGCTGCTACAGTGTACATCATCTGACTACAGCTAGTTTAGAAATACTGTCAGCTAATGTCCAAAAACAATCAGCCCTCAGCGCGACACAGATTTAAACACAAACTTCACTTCACAAATATATTGTACATAAGCATTCATGATAAGATATGACTTGGACTAAGCTTAGTTTTTCCATAAATCACCCTTAAAGACATTTCAAACCAGTGTGATGTGAAAATGCAGTCTGGAAAAATCTCAAATCTGCACTTCCTCAGAGCTCAAACATGTCTTCAGGGTGTAGATAATTCACATCATCACTGGCCTCAGTTTGACTTAATGTACTGCACATTCTATACCATCCCCATGTTTCTTCCTTGGTTACCACGTTTCATTAGTTTCAGAGAAATCTCCAAACATCCTCACATTTAGGGAGCAGTAAAGAATGTGGTTAAATAAAAATAGAAACAAAATTCCAAGATTATTTTCTGTCATTCGCATTCACACAAATTTAGTAATGGGTCACTTCTTAAGTTTTTTCTTATTTCAGCTCCCACCTGACCCTATTTCCTAACCCTAACCAAACCTTAGCTGTGACTGTAGCTAGTGTTGTTAATGCTGTTAACTGTGTTTTGTGTCCCTGAAATTTTGAGGGAGAGTGTAAGTTCACCTGTGTAGTAAGTTTTTCACTCTCAAATCATCACATTGAGTTACTTTAGGTCCTTACCATCAGTTTTCAATGCCTGTTGTACCCCTGTAGCAACAGTTTTGGATACACAGTGCGCCCAGCTGAGGTCAATGCAATGCCAGAGAGGCTGAAATTGATGACATGGACCAGTTGAGGTAGTTAAATCACAGTAACCTTAGTAGAAAGTCGAAAAAAGTTTGTGGACCCCATTTTTTTTTCTTAAACCTCTGCATAGTATTTTTTTTTGTTTTATACCTAAACCAATCAAATAGTAACCTTTGTGCCTGGAATGTGATGCAGGTCATTTGTGTTGAATTTTCTCTGAGGTTTTATTCGTTTTGTGTCTCTGTGAAATCCAGCACAGTTTTCCAACAACTCTCTTTGATTGGCTGGTTATGCATCAGCTTTGAACACCACAGATATCCAAATACACAAGAAGTCATTACTGTAAACCTCAAGACCAAATCTTGAAATGAAAACTGAATCTTCTCCCGTTAAATTCACACAGAGAAATCCATTTAGCGGCTATTTTTTCTTAAGTGTACAGTAGCTCTTTCTGTACAACCACTCATCACCCTTATCCAGCTTTACTACAGCATTCTTTATCCCTGTCTAATGTAGCTGATCCGTCCACACACCCCCCACCCCCCCACTCCCCTTTCTGGATCCGTCTTCCCTGGCTTTTGTGAGAAGGAGAGGTGAGGGGATATGTGTCTTTAACTGAGCCAGAGCTCTGCTGCAGCTTACCTCTTACTGCTAAGATAGGATATATGCTCCGCTTTGTTACTGCTAACCTGCTTGTTTGGGGTGAGATCAGTGTATTTGTGTGTTTGTGTGTGTGTGTGTGTGTTTGTGTGTGTGTGTGAGCGGGAGTAGGAGTACTGAGAAATCCCATTATGGAGCCAAGTTGCTGCCACGCTTTCCCCCGTACACACTGTGAACCCGGTGTAATCCACTCACACACTCACCATGCGTCCTTGTTTGTGCGCACACGCTCGCACAAACACACATATACCCTCCAGACTCGGCGGTGAGCTGTATATCCCTGCGCACTGTTGTGTTGCCTACCGTGAAACATGACAGCTAATGATATCGAAAGGCTTTTTAAAGGTGTGTTTGTGTGTGTGTGTGAGTGTGAGAAAGCAAGAGCTGGAATTCTTCCAGACAGACATTGATTAGCAGTGGCTCAAAGTGGAAGCTGCAAAGTCATGTAATTTCACATACATCTCCAAGAATATTCCCAACCAGTGCATCACATGACTTCAAATTAAAGCACATACTGTCCACATTATTCAGCATAACCACTAATTTTCTTCTTTTACTTTGAATTTACTTGACGTCTGCGCTGCAAAGAAGCAGGAAATCAAAAAAAAAATTGCTTTTCTTCTGGGGAATTTATCTTCATAAATGAGAAATAATCTTGTCAAGCATCATTAGGAAAACATATCTAACTTTGTCTCATTAAGAAATTTCAGCTAATTTTGAGATAGATTTAACCACTAACAAGCTAAAACAATGGTTTGTGCAACATCCCAGCAGAGGAACAAGATTGTTTTCCTTATTTAAAGAGTAAAACCAATTGCACAAGTTATAAATTGAAGATTATTAAGTCTATCTTAAATAACTTTTTATTGCTTGTAATAAATACAACTTGCACACATTTAGGCTTCCTTATTTTCAGCAGCTACACTTTTACACTGATTGAAGAAAGCAGAAAAAAACTGTAATATTTCAGAATATTTTGCTTTTCTCTAGTGGGTCATGACCCTCTGAGATACTGTACTTAAATCAGTTGAAATATGATGCTATAAAATAGGTTTTTAGTGCTTTAAAAAATATTAAAAAAAAACATTTCTATCATTGAAATGTTCTACAGTCATGACATTATCTCTGTTTGTTACACGGCTTTACTCAACACACATTCTGATTGGACAGTGATGACATCTTACAGGCTTTTTTCCACCTCACAGTGCATTGCTTTCAGTAGCGATATTGATTTCATAATCAGTATTTTAAAATTATTATCTGTTGTCAAACAATTGATTTTTTCAGTAAGCAGGACAATGAAAGGTGAAGTGGTCGTCATCGTCAAATAAACCCCTCGACAGTGATTCTATTTGTCGCTGTAACGACTGGTTCACTACATGATCCATTACATGACAGAGCGTTGCTAAGATACAAGATACAACTGTACAATCTGACAGATGGTTTTATTTAGGAGAATTGATTAATTAATTTTTGAATCAGCCAAATCATTTTAATATCAATACTTTTTGTCATGTTATTGATTAGCATGCATTATCCCGGGTCAGATTGTCTTCATGATACAACTTATTTATGCAGCCATTCATTCAACCCACTGTATATGAATCTAAAAGAATCATGAAATCCTTTCAGTGTGTACAATTAAAACACACTAAATGCATAAAAATGATACCTGAAAATAGCATAATTAAAGCCAGTGGTCATTTCTGCACTTGTAAACAAATATGTTCACTCTGATGGAAATGGAATCATGAGTTTTATTTGCACAAACTTAATCTGGATAGTAGAGCTGAAACTGAGGTAAAAGTTGTATTATTAAGTAGAAGTCCTGATTTAAAATGCTACTTTATTAAAATAACACTATTACCGGTGAATTACACTTTAAAAAGTACTCATGCACAATTTCTCCTTTTAAAGCATTGCAGTGTAGAATATTATTATTTTGTTTTTATCACTAATATGTCTAACTGTAGCAGTGGTTCCCAACCTTTTTTGGCTTGTGACCCCATTTTAACATCACAAATTTTCTGGTGACCCCAGACATTCAAAACAGAGACTTTTTTTTTTTTTTTTGCTTAAATTGATTTGTTTTTAATCATGTAATAGCTTGCTATACTATGTTGCAAATAAATGTTAATTTTAGATGGCATTTAGTCTATATAATATATATTATTATGGATGGAGGCAGAAAAGCCAGGTTGAGGTTACTACAGGATACATACAATTACAGTAACTCAAAGTATGAATTATGAAAGAGCTGCAGCATCTTAAACCGGCCACAAAGAACATTTGAAAGATAAACAGTACCACAGTGCTTCAGTTTCAGAGTTTGTCATGTCTTTTTTGTATTAGGATTGTCTCTCTCAACTCACCATACATTTCTTTATTTGTAAGTTTTTTTTTTTGTTATCATAACTAGAAATTTCAGACGATCCCATTTAAATTCCAGGCAACCCCATGTGATGTCACGACCCCAAGGTTGAAAAACACTGAACTATAGTATCTTTACATGCCTCTGTATCTATTATACAGTATTACTATTGTACTGTTTTGCATCAAAGTCATTATATCATCTTTAATATGTAACAAAGCTGATAAAAGTACAATATTTGCCTCTGAGATGTTGTGAAGCAGAAGTATAATGTAACATAAATCGAATCAAGTATGAATCAAGTATAACCGCAGATCCAAAAGTGATAGGACATTATAAAGAAAAACAGAAATGACTTGCAAATCAGTTCAAAATGACTTCTTTTTTTCTCTTTTACATTACTAGATTATGTCAGTTTTAACATTTAGTTTCCCAACTTTTCTGGAATACCTCAAATTATACTGAATCCCACCACTGCCTTAAATATTAACGGAATTGTTCGAAGTAGTGACACAGTTTATCACAGTGTATTTTTATTTCTTTTTGTTAATTTAGAGTTTTTTAAAATAGTCGCTGTCTGAATGTATTGCATTTCTGAGTGATTTCCAGCAGCCCTACTGTAAGGCACTACAGCCTGTTCTGTCCTCATGCTGCTGTCTGAACATAGGGGGCGCTGTCCTCACTGCGTTGCACCTGTGAGCCGGACACAGAGGGGAGCCTATTTGTCACCAGCCTGTCTCACTGCCTTGCCATTGAGTGCTCACTCACTCTGTGTGTGTGTGACAAGGCAACGCTTCCACACACATCCATACACTCTCTCCATCCTGTCCTCCTCAAACACCCCCCCCCCCTCCTCTCTCTCTCCCCCCTGACCCCAGCGCCATCTTCTCTGTCTCATCCTTTATGCATACTGACAGCGAGCCCCTCCGTTTATGGCACTGCATAACGCTCCCTCATTACCTCCCAGGACTCAGAAACCCAAACGCAGCAAGGAGAGGGGGAGGCGAGGGTGGGGTTTGGGTTAGGGTGGTGATATAGTGAGGTGGAGGGAGAGGGGAGAAGTGCCAATGATGACATTCGCTTTGGCTAATATTAATCTGATTCATTTGGCACGCCAGGAAGCATCGCTTTTAACTGTTTCTTTGCTGCGACGCTGCTGCTTTTATCCACTGACGAGTGTGTGTCAGGATAAAAATGATAATAAAACATGAAATTAAACCAGACACAAGCAGCAGCTAGTTACATTTGCATTCAAATGATGACGTAATCATGTAGACTTAATATTACAGACTGTTTTTGGGCTAACATGACCTTCACTTTAGCGTCCTAAACCCAGTTGCCCCCTGTGCCCACAGTTCCGTTTGTGTTACCATGGTAATGCCATGCGACGTTTGTAGCCATATCCACATTTTATACATCCACGTAACCAGAAGAACGTCAGCTAAATGCTCTATAAAAGCAATTGTCAGAAAATGGAACACAATCCAAACAACTCGCACTTACATGAGCAAATATCTAAACAAGCTAACAGCGCATGTCATGAATAATTTAATAAAACAACAGACCAATGAGACAAACTTTGCAGCGCTAAGCTAACATTAAGCAGCAACAGGACAAGTATTATTTCTTCACCGATGATTATGAATTTTCTTACCTTTGCTGTTTTCTGATCATAACCTGGTTTTATATGAATGACTCTTCTGCTATCAGCTAATCCATTGTTTTATGTTACATTGAAATGATTCCCACTGGAAACAAGTGGCTATGGATTTAACATGTTAATTAGAGGTTATTTCAATGAAATGCGAACTAGCAACTGCAAGATTTTTTTTTTTTTTATTTTTTTTATTTATTTTTTTTTTTTTACATGGCACATTTTTTGGTCTGGTTTGTGATCGGGCTCATTTATGCTCCGCATTATGTGCAGAAATGTCACTTCTGTCCGTACTATATGTTCATTTCATGTATATTTCTGCATGTCATCTCAAATCTTACAGATCATTATGAAACAGAGCAGTGTCACCAGAAATCACAGCCAGTAGTTGAAAGACGTCAGCGGCCTCAGAAACCACCCACGTATAGGAAAACTGTTCATGCTTTTGCCGTTTGTTCACATGTACATGATCACAGCCTCTTCCACCATCATGTCTACTGTTGTTGTGCACGACTTGTTGGATACTTTTCACTCTGGGCTGCCCTTTAGCAAATGTATAGAAAGAAGATTTTACAGGTGATGAAAGTTGTAGTATGTGGTAAACGTTGGAAAGAAACATGTAGTTTTATGTTCAACAGCTCAGTGGACTGCATCCCACCAAAATGGCCGCTGCCTTATAACTCTTTTTATCTGAATCTTTGTGAGTGAGGTGAAGAAGCATTAAAAGACATGAACTCCACTAGTCTGGTCATCTTCCGACTCTGGATGGATCATAGAGAGAGAGAAAATTATGATGGTGCCACATCCATGACTTCAACTGATGTATTTTCACAACAGTTTTACCATAAACTGCAAGTTCTTTGACTTAGTGTGAAACATATATTAATGATGGCATACTTAAAAGGAGATCAAAAAAGTCTTTTGCCATGACTGTAATGCAAGTTTTTCTTTAAAAGATAGTGGAGGAGGCAGGACTATTACTAAAGATTCATGCCGATGTAAGGAAAGCAAAGAAGTTTAGTGTGTAGGAAGTGACAGTTATATCTGAGACAGAATATACATGAAGGGATCAGAAAAAATAGCATTTAGGCTGTAATTTTAGAAGATTTGTGGACTATTTAATCCTGCTGTAGTCATTAATGTACATAGTGTGTCTCTCTGTACTTGCAATTGGTTCATATACAAGCATTTTGTTCTTCTTTTTCGTTGTTTCTTCTTTGTGGAAATTTCTTGACGTAACAATCTTGGAACTGGGGTCCCTCCTCTGTGGCTCTTCCTGATTGTATTTCAGGTTTTTGGGGGAGTTTTTTCCCTCCTTGTTAAACAATAGGGAGTGTTTTATATTATACAAAACTTATGATGTTACGTTATGAATATGAAATTGAATTGTTTATTGCTAGTCCTAGAATAGTAAAACATCCAAATAAAACTATGACCAATGCAACACAAACTAAAACAGGATTTGCGCAATATACTAGTTGATTTTTCAGTTTGTTTGAATCCAGGTTTTCCACATAATACGTGAAAATCTAACATTGAAACTAAATACAAAGTGAACAAAATCTAGTAGATTCCTTGGAATGGAAATAAATCAACCAAAAGCCAACATGAAAGACAGAGCAGGAATAAAATCAAATTGAAATGTGGTTTAATGTAATATCTAAACTCACCTATTAGCATGTTTTCTGACAGATCATATAATGCACTGCTGAATTACACTAAAAGGCTAACAGGCAAGGTAAACTAAATGAAACATTTATATGACTAAATTGTTTTATAGGCCTGTTAATGTCTCAAACACAGCTGTAGCTTTGTCTTGGAGGAAAAAAAAAAGTTTCAGTCAGTAATTAGATGCTTTAGTCAGACTTAGCAAGTTAGTGGTCACATTTGTTGATCATGGACCTCGTGGTGAACATAACAACCCTCTATTATCCTGAAATCTTATTAATGGAGCAATAATTTACAAAATTACAAATACTTGTTACAAGTTGAAATAAAGTAAACAAGATCAGAGTGAATAGGACAGGGGTCGGCACCCTTCACAATCTAAAAAGCAATGTTTTGACCCAAAAGAGAAGAAAAGAATGTGTCTGGACCCACAAAAAATATTTACCCCCCTCTATGTTTTACCACAAGATGGATACGCTAGCCCATTTATGATTATTTGATGCTTTCCTGTTGAATTTCCAATTTATTAAAGCAATGTTTGGTCCAATCATGAAATTATACAACTACAACTATAAAGCTGATTTATTGGCTACTGGAGAAAAATGAAGTCAATTAGCACATATGTTCTTAGGCTTAACTATGTGTTCTGAGTTTAGCAAAAATGGCACCAGGTCAGAATGTAGCAGGTTTTTACTTTAATCTGCACATTTTTACAGATGGACAGTGTAAGAGTGGCTTCAGCTGTACAACAATGGTGGTAAAATTTTCCAAAGTAACTGGAGAGAGGATCAAGGGCCACATCTGGGTCGGGAACCATGGGTTGTTAACACTTGTATTGAATAGGAGTCAGTGGAATAGTAGTTTCAGTGATATTACACTTAAATATACTCATTGGCTTCAGTTTCATGTGATGCCCATCCATGTGATGCTCATGCATCTGCAGTCCGAATACACACATAGGCTGCTGTCGTACACAAAAACACATACATACGCACACAGCACAGATACAGATTTGTTATGTAGTTACTGCTGGTGCCTAATAGCATGCACCACAACACAAGTGATACATCATGCACATGCACACAAATCACATCACCTTGCGTATATGCGCACACACAGATGCATAAATCCCTTTAGTCCACACAGATATACACATCAGCTGGTGCAGAGCATGCAGCAGCTTGTGTTGGCTGTAAACAGCAGTGCAGGCAGTATGGAGAGTGGCGGCTGTGTGAGCGCCGGGCCGGCCAGCCAATCAACCCCTCGATCTCCTGTCCCTGCCCTTCCATTGATCCCCATTAAAATGCTTAGCAGATGCTTGGCTTGAGAGAGACAAGCGCTTTTCTCTGCTGCTATTTTCATTTGTATGCTCCTTACCGCCGGCCCACAGTCTGGAATAGTCATTTTGCCAACTGGGATGCAGGCCCACTCCAGACAGTACAGTAGCATCCATTCAGACACAGCGCTGTGTGCTCAACTAGCCTGAATGGATGTTGTCAGAACGGCCTACACCAGGTTTCAAAACCTGTTGTGGATCGTTTTTTTTTTTTTTTTTTTACGGAATGAGTTTTACCATCTGTGGTCATGGTCACAGACAGACACACACCTGCCTGCTTTTGTTGATATGAATTTCCTTCATGAATAGTTTCCTATGGATGGATGATTATTATCTTCTTATTTCAGAGCTGTCAAACTCATTTTAATTCAGGGGCCACATCCTCCAAATATGATCTGAAGTGGGCCAGATCAGTAAAATAACAACATAATAATATTAATAATGTCAACTCCAAACTTTGCTCTAGGTTTTAGAGTAAAAAAAAAAAGTTAAAATATTCAATTAAGTAATTGAAAATGTTGACATCTACAAATTATTCTTTAAAAAAATATGAATAACATGAACAACAATGAAAAAAACTGGAATTTATTAAGAAACATAAGTACAATTTTAACAACATTATGCCTCAGCTTTTCATTCACACATGTGCATTACAACTTACAGATCACTGTGGATCTCCAAATACACAAAACATATAGTTAAGTTGGCATCTCTTAAGACATTTCATGTTATTCATATTTGTTCAGGTTATTCACATGTTTTGTGGAAGGATAGTTTGCAAATGTAAACATTTTCATGTAATTTTACTTTTATGAACACTGAAACAAAGAGAAAAATTTGGAGTTGACATTATTTATAGGTTATTATGAAAGTATTTTAATGCTCCAATCCATTTGAGATCAAACTGGTCTGTATGTGGCCCCTGAACTAAAATGATTAATATCTTCAGAGTCATTTTGGATTTCATAAATTCATCCCACTGGCTGGATTGGACCCTTTGGCAGGCCGGTTCTGGCCCGCAAGCCATATGTTTGACGCCTCTGTCTTATTTAAACCTGAAGATACATTATTACTTTATTAATGTACTTACAGTGACTAGAGTTTTCTGATCTGTTCTTTATTTTTATTTCTTCATTTTGACACAGCCAGTTGTATTTTCTACCTCTTACATCTTTAATATGAAGACATGTTTTAATCAAAGTGAATGGGACAGTTGTACTTAACAAAACATGCATCACTGTCTTGCAGCACATGGTGCATCCGTTGGTTAAAATCACACATGACAAATATAACATAAAGGTAACAGGACAAGAATAATGGTAAGATATATAACAAGACAGAAATAAAAGACATACTAATGAAAATGACAGATGTGACAAGACAAAGATGACCCAAAAAGGTTACAAGATGAAAAGCAATGTTAACAGACGTAACCAGACATGAGGAAGACACACCTGTAGTCTGTAATTTTTCCACTTTTCTTAATGTTTCTTCTAGATTTATTTTATTTATTATAAAAAGCTTATTCAACAATACAAAAAAACAGTGCAGTAGAGTGTCGGAGCTTGGATTGCTGAGAAATGTTGTAATGTTTGGAGTTCTCCTGCTGACGTTGGTAACTGACTCTCCCATTAGACTGAAGTTCATGGTTTAATTATCTTTACATTATTATTAGTATATTAATATGACTAGATGTCCTTCAGGTGCCAACTGTTCGCCTACATTTCAGAACCTTTACAAACACAGTAAAACACTTGAATTCCTTTTTTTTTTTTTACACAAGTATTTGGAAGTAAAGTGTGTCTTGGTATTTCTAACCTAGACCCCACCCTGACAGCACCACTTTCCTTCAACTTTAGAACACTCTTGTGCCTCGTAACAACAAGATCTTTTTCCCTACAGTTGTTGATGTGTTTTTAACAATGACCGGTGAGGTAGATTGACATAATACTGTGTACTAGCCCCTCCTCCCCTCTCCTTCTCTTACCTCACACACATCCTCACACAGGCCTATAAACATCTCATTTGTGACATAATCCTGTAAGCAGCGCGTGTCTGGAGCATGTGGGGCAAAGTATACCAGGATCAGGACTGACTTGTGTTGTTATGCCAGCCAGCTAAATAAAGCAGCTATTGTGTGTGTACTTGCATGCCTGCACATACTGTACAGTCTGTTTTGTGTACATATGCCCTTGTGTTACTGGTAGAAACTGAAGGCCATATTCTCACGTGTGTACATACGTGAGCATCTTTGTTTCGTGCGCAGACGTTGTGCATTTTCTTTTATTTTTTTTAACGGGTGTCCGTGTGCCTTCATGGTAACTGATCCCGCCATCTTCCTGTTACTGTGTCTGTGTGTGGCACTCGCCTCTGAGTACCGGCGGCGTACACTGGTGGGCTTTGTCTGTTCGGAGGGACTGACGTACGTCCATGGAAGAAGCCCTCCACTCCGGGCCGGCGCTATGAAAGGCAGGCTCTGTTCTCGTGGCCTGCCAATCACCGCCCGGCTTGTCGAAGGGGAGAGAGGATGTCCAGAGCTCCTTAAACTTCTTCAAGCGTGGAGAAAATGCAGATATGCCTTTCCTTACCTGTCTTGTCTGATGACAAAGCAAAGTCCAGGACCGAGAGTGCAACTAGAGAAACCTCATCGCTGACTGGGTTTGGGAGGATTTTAAAGTCTAGATCAGCCCAAATATACTCCTGAGACCCAGGAAAGGAAAAGGTTTGGCTTTTTTGGAAACACCTTTTTTAATGGAATGTCCTTTGCAGTAGACAAAAATGCATTGCCAGGTCTCAGGAGAATATTGATAATAAGACATGTTGAAAACTGGCATGTACTTCCATAGCGGTGGTCTGCAAAATTCTGCAAAATGTGCCAGTTTACACCAGACGTTTCTACCTTTTTGTAGCTGGATCTATACTGACTGTCAAAAACAAGTCCTCCACACAATATTTCATTGGAACCCCTTTAGGTGGTGGTGATAGTGGCTGGTTGTGTCATCATTTATACCACACAATACATTTACTCCCAACCGTAGTTGCATCCCGTCTTCTTCATGACATGTCAAAGATTCTCAATGGGGTTCAGGTCTGGAAAATGATGTCCTTCCATTCTCCCTAAATCACTTTTTCACAATTGAAGCTCAATGAATCCTTGCATCATCATCTTGGAATATATTTGCATCATCAGTAAATGAACAAAAAAAAAAAAAACCACTGATGTTAAGACATGGTTATTCCATATATTCAGGTTCACCTGCCTTCATTTTATGGACACAAAATGTTACCAATCCTAGACCTGACTAACTGAACCAACCCTAGATCATAACACTGCCCCCACAGGCTCGAACTGTAGGCACAAGGCATGATGGGATATCACATCATCCACCTTTCTTCAACACTCTGGAACAGGGTTCATCTAGACTCATCAGACCACATGACCTTCTCCATTGAAAAACACTCCAATCTTTCTGCTTTTTATCAAACTGATGGTTGTTTAAGAAATAAGAAGATACTCACTGTATCAGTTAAAGGCTTAAAGAACTTGCTTTCAGCTGAAACATTAATCAGTAACTATACACTCAGCTTAGTCAGAGGCAACTTCAACTGCAACATCCTCCAATCTGGTTGCAGATCTCTGGTCAGAACTGGGTTTAAGGATCATAAGTATAGGGTGATTGGGTGTCATGAAGTATTACTGGTAAATGTCACTATCATTCATCTGTCTACACTCTATTTCCACACAATAGCTGCAAATGAAATTTAAGTTCAGAGCTACTGCAGCTGTGGTCTCCCCACTGCGTACTTGATAGTTCTTTTTGGAGAGTGACAAGGTCAGTGCCAAGATGTAAATGTCAGCTTTGATCATTCACAAAGTAATCTATTTCATCTGAGCCAGATGGATAAAATAAAACTCCAGTGAAAATGAGACGGAGACAAGAACATGCTGTAACTTCTCCATCAGCCTGTTAGGATCCAGACTTTGAAAAATCATTAGAAGTTCAGGTCAAAATGCATGTATTAGGTTTCATTTGAGTTTCAGTGTTTACATGTGGCTAAAACACAGCCAAAACTAGTTCAAACATGGCTCGAATCTAAATCTACCCCTAACCCATAAATGTGGAACTTGTTGAGATATGAATCAAGCATGTCTTCATTATCATTGACTGTGTTTCTTTATTGTTTTCCACTGTGACCTCGCTGGTTGTACTGTTCGTGTTCGACCATCGTCTGGTTGGTTGTTTCAGCACAGACTTGAAACATTCAGCGCTTTTTCCATCTAATCTGTCTGTGTTTATACTCATTATTTTCATCACAGATGGACAAAACTCAATTTCTTTGTCGCTCCAAAAGTGATATGCTTTTATTGTGTTTCTGTGCCTCTGACATATACATAGAGCAGTTTCCCAGTTACTTTCAGAGTATTCCAATAGGGGTTCTGAGTTTCCCAAAACCAGCATCATGTCTTATCCAGAATACTTGAATCAGTCTATGGTGAATGGTGTTGCATTTATACAGATCCTTTGCACTGGAAAAAAATCTAAATCTAACTAAGTGTATTTTTCTCATTTCTATTCAAAATATCTCATCACACTTAAAATAAGACATAATCACCTAAAGAGTAACTTTTCAGTGAGATATAAGAACTTATTTTTAGACAATATAGCTTGAAAATTTTATTTCAAGAAATCTTACCAATATAATTTTCACTTGTTACATTGGGAGATTTTTTGCTTGAATTAAGCAAAAAAAAAAAATCTTGAATTAAACAAACAAAAAAAATCTACCAATGGAACAATTGAAAATTATCTTCGTAAGATTTCTGGAAATAAGATTTTCAAAATCTGTTGTCTAAAAATAAGTTCTTATATCTCACTGTAAAGTTACTCTTTAGGTGATTATGTCTTATTTTACGTGTGATGAGATATTTTGACTAGAAATGACAAAAATACACTTGGTGAGATTTTGATTTTTGCAGTGTGCAGCGTAATAGCACTCCCTGCATCACATTCACCCATTTGGACACACAAACACACATTCACACAACAGCAAAACAGTCACTGGGAGCAATTTGGGTTTCAGTGTCTTGCTCAAGGACACTTCGACTTATGGACAGGGGTCAGGGATTGAGACACCAACCTTCCAATTTGTGTATGACCTCTACTAACTACTAACCAATGCACAAACACAAAGACTGGACACTACAAAAAAAACAAAACAAAAACCCACACACACAATATCTGAGACACTGACGTTCATGTAAAGTCTCTGTGGCAGTTGTGGCTCAGAACGTAGATCAGATCATCCACAAAGTGTTGAGGCTGGTAGTTTGAGCCCCAGCTCTTCTTTTGAAAATGTCAAAATGTCCTTGGACAGAAGACTGAAACTGACGTTGCTCCTGCTTTTGTATGAATAAGGCACATTATAGAACTTTTTGAGTGTCACTAAGTTTGGAAAAGGTTTTATTCATGTGGAATATTTAATTCAGTCAAATAGCTGATAGAACGACTACAACTGAAGGACAAAAACAGACAAAACATCCATGCTTATCTGTTTTTTTTCTGTATCTGGTTCAGAAATTATCGGGTCTGTCTTTGGCCTAATTCTATCTACTTTTCACACCTTACTTTTCACAGCAGTAGTTTTTGCGTAATCCTCATGACAGATAAATAAAAACTAGAATCCAGTAGATCATGGTTGTACAATGAAGTAAACTGCGGTTGTAACCATAATAGTAGCCTGTGTAACTATGTAATCACAGACAACCACAATTTAAAGATCTAGATTCAGGAGGATTTAATGTGATTTAAGTTTGAACACAGTGACACAGAGAGAAAACATGCTAAATTAAAACATGCTAAATTAAATTTGTATTTTTTAATATTTTGGTATTTTTCTAACTAGTTTAGGTGTCTTTCTCTAAATGAGTAATCGGTTCTTTTTATAACCGAGTAAATGGGCTCAAATCGAAATCACAACATGACTTTTTCATCAAAATCAAAGTCGTACAATAGATGTAGATGAAAACACAACCTCCTTTGGGGAAGTCACTAATAAAATTAACCAGGAAAAACGAGTAAATGGAATCACGGTTACATGTAGTGTTTTAACAGCCCATGGTGCTTTTTTTTTTAGAAAACAGAATGAGGTTGTAATAACTGTGTCTCCAAAGCGTTATTAAACTTTTTGTGACCAGGTTGAAGCACTGGAAGGACTCGGTTTGAAACGAGGGCTTGATTTAATACAACAAAAAGTCTGCAATGATGTGATAAAAACACACTCACTCTGATGTATTTAGTCCTGGGTTGAATTTCTAGAAAATCAATTAAAAGCTGTTCGTAGCCCACAGGAACGCAACTCCAGTATTATCATGTGCTACTGAAGTGTCTCATTCTCACGTCATGCAGCAGACAGACGTGCAAATTAAAGAAGTTGCACTTTTACCTACATGGGTGTTGTATTTCTAATGAAGTCTAATACTAACACAACTATTATGAGTCTAATCTTAATGTTCCATAAGAAAGTGGATGTTAAAAGGTTTATAAAGTTGATTAAATGATGTACAAGCTCAACCAAAGAGGCCTAAATGCATCCAAGTGCAATTACATTATCAGTTTTATCACATAGATGCAGTTTATGGAAATTAAAAAAAAAAGTCCTAAACACTTACTTTGACAGTGACACTTTGACAGCGCTCCATTTAGTCAACAGGACAACTCTGACAACAGTTGCAACAGCGCACTGGGAGTTGCTGAGACGTATACGATAACGGGTGAGGGATGTTCAGTGAGCAGAGGGGAGGTATATGTGTGTGTGTGTGTGTGTGTGTGTGGAGGTGGTAGTAGGGGGGTGGGGGATGGGGGGACGAGGTAGGGGACAGAAGCTGAATTTGCGATGTCACGCGGCCGATTAGGCAGCTAGTCTATCTCGCCGGCGTCTGGGGGCCCCTGACGGCAGCGACGCCGTCCCACCAGCACATCTTATCCATCACCCTCCCTCCTTACACACACACACACACACACACACACACACACACACACAGATACACACTCACACACAGACAGACATTCTGTGTTCGCGTCAGGAAACATCATTCCCTTCTATGTCACCTGCTCGGACCAGGGGCATGAAAAATGGCTGTCATGCCGACACCCAAAAATGATTGCTGAAAATGAGAGGAGAGGGAAAATAAAAGTGGAGGGAAAGCGGTGCGAGGAGGCGGCAGGGAAGGTGAAATTGGAGGAAACTCTCGCCAGATTAGGTGCGGGTTAAGAGAATATTGATCTGTGTGCCGAGGACTGTTGATCTCTCTTAGCAGCACAAGACAAATGGCAGCAAACAGAAAATCGAGCGCTTGCCTTCTCTCCAAGGACGGTTCAGCCTCTCTCTGCCTTTCTCCTCTTTTTTTTTTTTCTTTTTCTTCTTCTTCTTCTTCTTCTCCTTCTCCTGTCTCTCAATCTTCCTGATTCCATGCTCCGTCCAGTAGCATCCAGCTTCCAAAACAGCACTATGAAATGTTTAAATTGACAAACATAGATAAGCTACTAAACTAATGACAACATCATCTTGTATCTTTTCCCTGAACATCAGTGGGGAATTTTCCTCTGTGCCTGTAATGTCTGTCTCCTCAGCCTTGTTACAGAACCGAAACACACACACCTTCACCTACATGGTAAGAAGCAGGAGTTTGTGTCAATGCTAGACTCCATTGAGTGATTCTGAAGGTTGCTTCGATAATTAGTCTTTTTCTCCCATTTGCGGTGTATGAGGGGGTCCACGGAGGCACTGTGTTTGATTAGGGCCACAGCCTTGGCCCGGCACCCAGCCGGGGTGTTTGATGATGGGAGCGAACTCTGGGCGGGGGCTGAGGTTCATCCGTGCCGGCTCAACATCAAACAGCCGGGAGCAAAGGACTTCAGCCCTGGGGGACCCCTCCAGCACTGCTGCATGGATAGGTAGATACACTCCCAGTCGGACAGGGAGGAGGAGGGGGAAGGAGGGGCTGAGGAGATAGAAAGAAGGTAATGAAAAAAATAAAGTGAGGAATGGAGTGTTAGGAGGGTGAAGAATTAAGGAAGAAAGAAAAAAAGACTAAGTGAGAAGGTGTAGGAGAGACATTTAAAAGTCAACCAAGTCGCCAGAAAAAGCGTTTAATCTCACCGTAATTGGGCATTGAGGGATGTACTGCGTTTTCACCTTTTCCTCAATAGTCATGAGGTGTTTGTTGTGAAATAAAGGACTCAGCTCCATGAGTCTGAATGTTTTGAGGCTATGAAAGTGCTTTGGTTACCCTTCAGTTGTAGACTGGTTAAATGTGCTAGGTTTTTTTTTTTTTTACTCTTTCACCACTTTTAAGGTTGTGCAAATGAAAATGCTTAGGAAAAGACTTTAAAGTTTGCAGACTTTAACTGCATAAACCGAGTGCCTAAACCTGACCATAATCAATTAAATAATACTATTAATGTCAAATTCACCTTGAGTAGTTGGAACACAGTAACACTGATATACACATGCCTGAAAATGTTGGCATAAAACATATTTTTGGCTCAGTAGTGCTGACATTATACATATCTCTGTTTTGCTGAGACACACAATGACAACAGTGTATTCTGTAAATTGTGATGTCAAACGTATCAGCTCTTCTTCTCTTAACTCTTTGCCCAGTGTTTAAAACTTAATGAACAATTGATGGTGATGTTGCACAAGTAAAAGTACAATGTACAAGCAGAGGTGTCAAAAGTATTCTCATTCATTACTCAGGTAGAAGTATAGATACTAGGGTTTAAAAAGATTACTGTAGAAGTTGAAGTATCAACTCAAGATTTTTATTCAAGTAAAAGTGTAAAAGTACTGGTTTCAAAACTACTCAAAGTATAAAAGTAAATGTAAGGGGAAAAAAATGCCATTAGGACAAAAGCTTAGGCAGTGCCACAGGGGCTTATAGTGACCTATGGCTATGACCTATGTCCTTGCTGGAGTCTGACATGATTTGCGTCATGTGCAGGTGCGATGGATCGTGTACAAACCAGTAGGGTGTCAGAATGGTATAAGTTTATACTTCTCATCTAACCACAATCAAATTCACTCTATCCGGATGGAGCGATTTATCTGGATATTATTTTTTTATTTGAGTGATGACAAGCTGGAATGAAAACAAGCCAAAATGAAACAGGAGTAACGAGGCTATTTTTAAAATGTAAGGAGTAGAAAGTACAGCTAATTGCATGAAAATGTAAGGGGTAGAAGCAAAAAGTCAGCTGAAAAATAATTACTCCAGTAAAGTATAGATAACCAAAATTTCTACAAGACAGACCCATGTCATGTGCTTTAACATAAGAGTATGATAATGAGTAGTACGAGAATGAGGTGAAAAACAAAATGAAATATATATATGTATAGACATTCATGCTATGATCAGTTAAAATGGTATGATGTTAATATGATATATGATGGTGTTTTTTTGTCTGCAAATTATTCTAAAAAGGTCGTGGTACCTGACTTTTACCTTTCTCTAAGCATATCTAACACATTTTTTTGTAGATAAACCTTTACTTACCATACCATATCATGTACTTTTATCATTGTCACAACATAAATGGGTTAAAATAACATTACTTGTGGTGTTTGTCTGCTGCTAGAAACGTCTCTATTGATTATATCAGTGTAGGATCTAATAATCTATATGTTTATTCCAACTCGAGAACCTCAAAGTTGAATTTTGTGTTTTTATTTTCTGCAGTTTCATATGCATAGATAACATGAGGTAATGTTTGACATGATCAGTAAACTGCTGAGCTCTTGCAACTCCTCAACATCTTCATTGGTTCGATCGATCCCCAGAAGTCAGATTTGAGATGCTTGTATGCGGTGAAATCGGGATTGGAAGGATCTGCAGTTCTATGCATCAATATATCTGATATTATCTTACTATCATTGGTGATTTTTGTTTCATTCTTCAAGCAACAACATCCTAAACAGTTCGTACTAATGATAATGATGTTGCATGAAACTGTTGTTAGTGGGTCTGAGTATTGTCTTGTCCAGTTTCATTTATATTAATTCATGTAAATCAGTGTCAGGTAAATCTATTTAGGATCAGATAAAACAGAAACAGTGGATTTAATGGACGCATTTTATCTTTGTTTTCCAGTGTTACTTGAAAGTCACCGGAATAACCACCTGCCTCACTTTCTAAACTGCCATATTTCAATTTAGATTTTTTTTTTCTACATTTCCAAATGGTGTTGAAGACTTTCTCCATCCTTCCACCTCTCCTTTCACCTTTCAACCCACTTCCTCTCCTCTTCTTCCATCTCCATCTCCATCTGTCTCTTTCTCCTTTCCCAGGTAGGAGGTACATGTAGTTGATGTGTTCTTTTTTTTCTTTTTCTTCCACTGCATTGATTTTTCTTTGGAGTCTATGTATGCAGCTCTCCAGCTTTTGCCTTTCTCTTTTAGGCTATCCACCCTCAGCCTCTCTCCCTCTGTGTGTCTTTCATGTCTCTGGCTCTGAGGTGGAGGGGGTGGGGGTGGAAGGGGGGTTTGATGTTGCACCTTTTCCTGACTGTTCACCCTTCATCCGTCATGTTTCATTACAAGGCCTCAGTCTTCCAGCTGTCTCCCTGTCCATTGCCCTATGCAGTATGTGTGTTCAACATGTAGAAGAGTTGAACATGCACAGTGTTGGCATGTGTGAGATGGGTTAAACTGTATGCCATTTACCTCCAGCCACAAGACTCGCTACTTGAGTTTCCATTCATTCATTCTAACTGCCACTACTCTTCTACATATATACAGTGCCCTGGCAAAAAGTCCCACTTTTAATGTTCTGTTGGATCAGACACAATCACTGTGGCATTGTTTATGTCACACAATGCTCATGCAATGTCACAGTGATTTCCATCCATAGTTGCATTAATTCATCGTCAAGATCTTGTATTGGTGATGAGAGTTAGACCACTGCGTAAATTCTTCTTCAGTAAATCCGTAAGGGTAATTTTGGTGGAAATGTGCTGAGGTTTTTCAAAATCCGGGGTAAAGTAAAAGTTCCTGCAGTGGGGAAGAGGCTTATTAAACTGATGGTTGTTTAAGAAATGAGAAAATACTCACTACATCAGTTAGGGTTAAAGAACTGCTGAAACATATCAATCACTTTAGTAAATATACAATGGAAGAATTACATTTTTTTGATTAGTGAAATTCAGGTAGAGGCTTTTGTGTTCTTCAGCATCATCATGATGGTTTCCAGTTGCCTGTAGGATATTGGTAGTATCACGTACAGTAACATACTACCTAAGATAGTGATTGTGGAGTTAATAGTTTTAACCAGAATTGAAGCTGGTGTAAGCTTTACCCCACAATGTGCTGGCAGATATTTGATGTTTTTTGTGGTTTCACACTTGCTTCTCAAAATTGTCCTGTTGGTCAAAGCCCTTTGCTCTTGACACATGGGCAGTATAGTGGTACAGTGGTTAGCAATGTTGCATGCTATCAAAACATGTATGCTAGGTTAATTCTCCTGTCAGTGTCCTTCACCAAGGTACTGGTCTAGATCTGGAATAGGTGCATGGGTGCCCTCAGTGGCTGCTGAGTGCTCCTTGTGTATGTACAGGATTGGTAAATGCAGAGGTTGCATTTCCCATTGCAGACAGTAAAAGTCCTACCTGGTACTCAGGCATTTAAATTTGTTCCTTCTATCAATATTGTCGTCTCCTTGGTGGTCTACCTATGGCTGTTATGTTCTACTGCTGACCCTTTTTGTCTCTTCTGAAGTACTTGAGTGATATTTAAATCATTTGATATATTTTTTATTTGCCAGAAATGTATTGGCTGGTTTTCATTGCACTTAGTCACATTTTCAATGCAATGCCTTTCCTATCTCACCCAAGTTAGAAAGATTTGTTGCAATATTTTGAGATATTTTAGATACACTCATCTCTATAATGTTTGTCTGCCTTTGGTCAATCCCCATTACATTTAAATTCAATTTCTTAGCTCTTTCAAGTCAGATTGAATTGATATGTGGTAGTGGACACATCATTCAGCCTTTCCACTCCCCGGGTTATGTGCAAATTGCTTGCTTTGACATATAGGTGGACACTTAGTCACATAACCCAAATACACATTTGCCACACATTTAAGAAGGCTTTCCACAAGATTTTGCAACCTCGCCAGGATTTGCTCCTATGCAACCACAAGAGCATTAGTGAGTTTGGCCACTGAAGTTTGGTGATACAGGTTTACATGCAGTCAGCATTCCAGTTAATGTCAAAAGTGGTTGGCCAAAGCTCTGCACAGGTCAGTCAAGTTGTTGGACAAACCAGGAAATACTGATTATGTGTCTGAGCATTTCCATTCTTCTGTGAGCTTGTTTTAATGCAGGGAACCGAAACATGTTCTAAAAACACTACTGTATGTGACATAATGTATGTTAAGGTTTCCTACACATCCATAACAATGAACCTGAGAGCAAAAGGCCATATAGTGGATCACTTCTATACCAGGAATTGAAAGTATATTTGCAGATGTTTTTTGGAATCTCAGTGCATTACACTTCATCAAAGCAAAAGCAAACAAACCCAAAAAAATCAATACTGGCAAGGATGTGCTGTAGCTAATACAGTAACCCACATAATAAGATGCACCAGGCAGAATGCTCCGCAATTAGAGGAGCAAAACTCTGGAGAATATTTACAGTAATCAATGTACAATTCTCAAGTCAACATTTTTAATTAATTCTCTTCAGCAATTAACTCCCTCAATGAAAAAAACACCCACAAAAAAGACCTTTCTTTGTGACATTAAACTTATTGCTGAATCTGGCTGTCTCATTACCCTTCTTGGCTGAAACAAATGAGTGTGTGTTTTGGGAATGATGAAAAAGCACACACACACTTGTGGCCAAAAAAACAACTAGTCTCTAGGTGTATATTCGTTTAGTGTGGATGGATTTCTCAGATAAAATGGGTCAAGCTCACTATTTAGTTTTCGACTGCAGGGATCGAGTCGCCTACCTCTCCTCCCACCATCCATATGGGCTCATGCATATGCATGTGCGCCGGACAGGTACGCCAAAAATGGGATTTCTTTTTTTTTTTTTTAGTTATCCTAGATTCTCAGTTTTATGGCGAAGACTGGCCATTGCAACAAGCTGTCTTTTGACTCCTTTAAAGGGGTCATGTGGAAATGAATTCCACAGAGGCAGAGAAAGACATGGTTTTCTGTGGGAAATACACACCATTCTGTAGACGGCGGAACAAATGGAATAGTTCATATCAGTCAGAGGAAAACAATAATCCAGGGCTAGATTTGTCGTCGCCCGTAAATGATCGTGGCAATTACGCTCACATTGTGAGGCAAGCAAACAGAATTACAGTGAGATTCTGTCTGTGATTGGGGTGTCACCCCCCCATTATTGTTGTGCCTCCTGATTGATCCTCTCCCTCTCTCTCTCAATCACTCGCCTCTCCCTTTCACTGCCTGTCTTGTTCCATCTTTTCCTTTGTCTCTTTTTGCTCTCGCTCTCACCCTCCACCTCTTTTTTTTCTCCCTTCTCTGCCTCGTTCTCCAGGCTAATGAATCTAATGCTGGGGGGAATAGTTTAGCCCTGTGAGACCTCCAGTCTGTTCAGGCCTTATTTTTACCGCTCCACAATGCCTTCACACCCTGGTCAGCCAGGGGAATACAGCTGTCCATCACTCTTCCTTAGGTCTCTGCTAACACTTTTACTACCTTTAAATTAGCCACTGTCACCGCCAACCATGCCTCGGTGTCATGCGTCTCCAGATGTTGCGGGCTGCTTTCTTCCAAGGCTGCCGCTGTAAATCTTTCTCTTCCAGAGTAGGAAGGCAGGCGAGAATGGCCTGGAGGACAACCACAGCTCACCTCCTCCCATCTGTTGGCGCAGGCAGCATTTGCGCGTCGGCTTCTACTTTATGTTGTGGGCTTGTGTAGCTCGGCAGGAGTTACAGAGTGACAGTTCCACAGGTTTTGGATTGTTGACAATGCAGCAGATATATGTAAGCTAGATAAAGGCCTGAGGGTATATGGCACAGTCAGGGGACTATGAACATGTTGGGTGAAAAAAACCCCATTAAGATAGACTTATTTTAGTCATTTGTAGCTGATACATAATTGTTTGGGAGTCCTTAAACCAACTTTGCTGTTTCTAAATGACGGCTGCAAAAAAAAAAAAAAAAATAGAGCCGATTGATTTTCATTGTTTTAAAAGGCTATATTTGACATCCACATTTACATTTTTGTCTCATACTGAACTTGTCCAAGAGAATATTGGTTTATATCTCAACCTTAATGAGAATATAGGTTTTAAACATTATTAATGCTTTTAATTATTCATGCCAAGCATGATATTGGGATAATATTAAATAATTTGTGCTTGACAGATAATTTTGATGACCGGCCTTGAGGACTTGAGAATTTATCCTATGTAACCAACATCACTTTACCCTACATTACCAGACTTCCCTTCATATTGATATCCCCCAATCCTAGTTTTTTTCCGCTGAAATTGCTGGAGTTGCCATCAGCTATATAACTGACACTATGGTAATGTTAATTTTGGCAACTTCAAGTAAAAACAGCAACTTTTGATATGCTGAAAAATGTGCTAATTTTTGATGTAGTTTTTTTACCCTACGTAACCAAGATGTTTTTCATAAAGATTTTGGTGAAAATGGCTGAAATTGACAAATGTCTTTGCGTGGCTTCAAAGTACTAGAAATACCCTTTTCCGTCCATATATAACACTTGTGTGCCAGGTAAATGTAGGCTGACTCATTATCATCTGAACAATTTGTTTACCCTAATAGTGGAAACTGTCCTTTTTCATGCATCAGCAGACTTACTTGTACCATCTTTGTGCTTGTTCAGACCCCATTGGAAATGCAGACAACAAAACAATCTGAAGTAACCTTTAAGTTCCGTTAAGTACCTATTTTGAGACAGTATTCTTGGTCTGGTAACAATTTAATTTTGTCATTGGACTTCATTACACACGAAACAATGGCTCTGGTGTTCTCTGCAGACTTTATGAAAGGCATCACCAGCTGATAGAAGCAAACTGGAGTATCAGTTTAGGTCAGACTAACAACAAAAAATATTAGATTTTTTTTTTTTTTTAATATTTCTTCCAGTTTAGATTGGTAGGATTTTCTTTGAGACGTACAGTTTGAACTCTTTGCTTTCCAAAATCACCTAATCAGTGAAGGGGGAACTTTTTTATAGGGCTGCGGTTCTGCATGGATTTTTTTTGGAAATCTGTCTCCAGCCAAAACCTTTAAGAGACCATATCAGTCCAAAACAACTTGTCACCATCTTTGTATTCAGAAGAGTTAAAAACGCTCGAAAAACTCGTACAAAATTCCTGATCTACCAGCATTCAGCTTTCACATGACATGACAAGGTCCTGAAGTAGCTTTAGTTTGTTACGTTGACAGTGGTAGTTGGAGGAATATAGTTTTCATTTTCCTTTTCTTTTTCCAGCTCAAGCTGTAGGAAGGAATCTAACTTTCTGGATATATTTTTTTCTACTTTTTGACAGCTTTTTGTGATTTTTGCTCTACTCAAACTGCTGAACTTTCAGTTTGTGCTGCCTACTGCCAAAAAGAAACAAACATACAAAAAAGTATGTATAGAAATATATAGAGAGAGATAGTGAGTGAGAAAAATGCTTCATCTTACAGTACATATGGCGTCAGTAACTCTGAATTTTGACCTGAGTGTTCTTCGGACAGAAATCCACCTACTTGTGTTCTTGGTTGCAGGCCAGTTCATAGGTTACCCTACGCCTCAACACTATATTAGGAGCTGCACAGTTGCGATGGGAGGTTTTTGGCAGTGTTACTACACTGAACATACTTTACCTCCTCCACAATAGAAAGCAGTGAGGGTCAAAACACTACCATATTTTCAAGCCATGCCGTTGGGGCTGGTTTTCCAAATAGATCAGCTGGGTGATGCCCACTTGTTGCTGTCATAATTTATAAAGATAAAGCAACATTTCAGAACAGCCACTGTATATGCATCAGATATTTGCTGAAACCTGTTAAGTTTGTTAAATACAATAAGTAACTGGTGATTTTGGCTTTTTTCCCCCACATTTTCTTACATACTTATCAAATCCCCAGCCTCTATTGATGTCTTATTTTTAAAACTGAAATTTTAACCTTTTCAACACACCCTTTTCATGGAACTATAACCTTAAGTGAAAGCTCATAGAGTGTTCTCTAGGGTTGAAGTGTGCAGCCAAAATACATGTATTAGCCTTCTTTTGAAAGGGAACAATGTCTAGAGTCTGTGTTAAATATGAGGCTGAAGCTACATCAGTTCAAACTAGATGTATATTTTTAAGGCTAATACAACAGTGATACATGTGGGAAAGAGATTAGTCAGTATTATTCTCCATTTTTGGCAATTAGCTAACTTTAATAGATATTGAATAGCTGTGATTCATTTTTGTTTATTGAGGTCTTAGTTTACTTTGAATTGGAAAAATGTAATATTGGCTCTACCATAACCACGTTTTATCATTATGTGCTATCAGTGCTGGTAAATCTGTCAAGCCAATTCTATCGCTAATTGAAACCTGACCTCAGTCCTTCAGTAACTTGTCTGTTACTGGTGGATGTTAAGAGGATAAAGGAAGAGCTTCTCCAAAATGCCGGTATGGATGGAATTAAAATATTTTGAAGGGACTGATAGCCAAAGCTCTTCTTTTCCTTTGTCATGTCTGTTTCCATTCACTCTGCCTCGTCTGAAGCCCCTTCCTCTCTCCCTCCCCACACCACGTCCATTCATGCAATTAACAATAGCCCTTCAGTTTTGTGTAATTTAGAACAGAACACAGTTGCGGATGTTATTAGAAGTGGTATCAATCAGGCTGGGGACAGTAAAGAGACATCCCTAATGCTCCATCACATAGCTCAGCTTCTGTATTTACAACCTTGGGCTTCCATTGCATGGCTGGCATCACCCAGCCATCAAATTATAAAATAAATCAAAACATAAGAGTTTTGTCTATTTGCAATTTCCTTTCGGCTCTCCGAATATGAAACCAGATGTTTCCGGCATCCTAAAGATGCTTTTCATCTGCCCTTCTTTTTCTTTCTTTTCCGCCCCTGCCTGTGTCTTTCTCTCATTCTCTGTACCCCCTCTGCCTCCCCTCTGCTTTCAAAATTAATGTAAGCCCAGAAAAAAAAAGAGGAAGGCTTATAAAAAGTGAAATGTCCTCTTTGCCCAAGGAAGTAGTCTGTTTTGCATTGATAGAGAGGCACAGGCAGCCCCTGGCCATCTGAGGCTGAGCCTGTTTTTCCTCTGCGATATCCTGCCACCACATCTCTGCCTCTCGAGTGCGCCTCCAAGTAAAGCGGGTGGGTCAAAGCAATAGCGTTCCCACCGCCCCCACCCACTCCCACCCTCCCATCCCCCTTTCTCCAATCCTCTAATTGGAGGTGCTCAGGTTAAAGAATGTCCTGGTTATCGCAAAGCCAGCAGAGAAACACAATTCAGCACTATAATTCCGCTGATGAGTGACTTGCATTTTCAAATATTTAGCATTGGTGTTTACACAAGCTGTGTGTCATTATCTCATTCATGCACATTCAAACGTTGACACGAGTTTATACAGGAGAATTTATTCCCAGTCAACCCCGAATAGGATTTTTAATAGATTCTGGATAATATGTATGGGAATTCATAACCGACTCTAAAGCGCAGACATTGATATTGTGTTTGTGTAATTCTCTCAGCGTACTAAGTGTGGTCCCAGTCATCTCCGTTGTATGAAGAGGTTGTCTGTTTTATGCCTCTGGCCTCTGTTCATTTTGACAAACCGTGCGTGCTCGCTGCCAGTCACTTCCAGCCAACCACAGCTACAATAAACACCAGCCATTTTTCTTTCCCTTTTTCCCCCCTTACTCCTTCTTAAGGCCCAGGTTTGATCCCGAGCAGAACCCACGCCAGCTCACTTCCTCCTGGGGCTTGAAAGCGGGGGCCAAGCCCAAACAAACAGGAACTCCGATATATACGGCAGCACCCCACCAACCCTGCACCTGCATAATGTTACGCTGGACTTAACGGCTCCACATTGAAACAGCCGGGGTTTATGTTTGCTTGGTTTAGGTTGGTGCGGCTGACATTTACAGACAAGCAACACAGGTCCTACCCACCCCATATACAACCGTAATGGATGTACATTTAATTCAGTCCAATATATGCAGACGTGAAATGAAAACATCTATGGACCAACTCTGTATGAAAGCTATTACACACTGGAAATGTTTCATCCACTGATAAAGTGTAAACTAGACAACAACAAAAAAAGATATTGGTAAAGGTAGAAGCACTCATTCAACTTGTTAATCACTGTAAAAGTCCAAAAGTCCATGGTCTGAAATGTAAAAGTGTAGAAGTCTAAAGTGAGGGACATTGAGTAACTGTTTATGCTCAAATTTCAAAGCTATTAAATATTTCTACCTTAAAATAAAATAAAAGTCATCCAGTGTACAAAGCACTTCTCGATGTCAGCTATAAAACTCAAAAAACAATGATGTCTTTTTTCCATGGTCAAGGCTGTTTTGTTCCATCTTTGTCACTTCTTTATTGTTACATTTATCCTGTGTGATATGATCCAATGAACACATCAAGGGTGTATATTAATCTATCTGTTTAGATTAAAATTGGTCTAATGCTGCAAAAAAAATCAATAATTCCCTCTTACATGCAATAAAACTAAAGTTATGTGCCTGTTTTGAAACTGTAAGGAATAGGAAAAGATATATTGGTGTAAAAGGAAAAAGTTTTTAGAAAAATACACACGTACAGAACAGAAAGTATTCATGACTGACTATAGGTATTAGCAGTAGGAACATTTATATGTGCATGATAATGACTATATATATATATATATATATATATATATATATATATATATATATATATATATATATATATATATATATATGTATATATATATACATATACATATATACACATACATATATATATATATATATATATATATATATATATATATATATATATATATATATATATATAATCTTCACGGTAACATGGCAACATCAGTGTTGATTGGAAAATCAATACAGGGCTCTTTTATTGATGTTTCCTCTTCCCATTAGACAGTGTTGGATCATCAATAAAAAGCAACCTGGCATTCCCTTTTCATATGTTTGGTAATATTTTCTTCCACTGGCAGAAAGATTGAAGAAAACTGTACAGCCAAAGTTTGGTATTATGAAAGTCCTCCGAGTCAAAATGTGTCATTTGTCATTAGCGCAAATAGGTCTTTGGGAAAAAAATCTCCCTGATGTTTACAGAAATGTAGGAAATTCTTTATTTCTACAGTGCACAAAAATGGAAGTGGTGATGACTAACAGCATTTTACGCCTACTGTTAAATACACAGGTCCAATTATGGTTGTTCTCGTTAACGTGACAGGATGTCAAACAAGCACTTCCTGCTAACGGCCTCTTATCTTAATTGGTCTAGTCTCAGAGGAGGGTCCGGCTCTGCGCTCACCACGGTCACACAGTCTGCTTCTCATCTGGCTCAGCTCAACACAGTCTCATTTTGTTGTCACCGCAATCCGCAAAGACAAAACCACTCTGACATGTTTTTGGTGGTGTCCAAGAAGTGCCAGTTGTACATCAAGAAGCATGTTTTTTTCGGACTTAACCTGCAGGGAAAGTCAGAGTAGAAATCTGGTGTTTTAAAAGCAGCCCCTGAGATACGAGTGTGCAACTCCAGATCTGCAAATCCAGATTCATTTTTAAAAAAGTTTTTACAGCATTTCTTTTCTCGGTCCAAGCATCTCTTTGGGGTTCTTGACTAAACCGAGTGCAGCACTCTTAATAAAGCCCAAATGCAATCTCCCTCCAAACCCAATGAGATGGTGGGGGCTCCCCAGCTCTTCCATAATGCACTATTCATGCTTTTTATTAATCTCTTTTTCCTCCAGCCATTTTTCAAATCACTCCTTTTGTTTACTCATGAATATTTTTCTGCCTTGTTGAGAGAGAGAGAGAGAGAGAGAGAGAGAGAGAGAGAGAGAGAGGAGAGAGAGAGAGAGAGAGAGAGAGAGAGAGAGAGAGAGAGAGAGAGAGAGAGAGAGAGAGAGAGAGAGAGAGAGAGAGAGAGAGAGAGAGAGGAGAGAGAGAGAGAGAGAGAGAGAGAGAGAGAGGGAGACAGAACAACCAAAAAAAGAAAAAAGAGAGACCATCAGCAGGGCATAGGAATGGCCTGATGGCACTTCATGCGTAGGTAATTTGTGGTGGGGTAGCCTTGTATTTCATCATGGGATAATCTAACCTTAGAGGTGTTTTACAGACTGCCTCCGAGCCCAAAATAGGTCACTTAAGCAGGCTTAGCCGGCGAGGCCAGCCTGATACGAGGGCCCGTACCCCAGGGACACCTAGCCACAGTAATTGGTGGTTATGGCCTGGGGTTTTTATTGGTGACGAACAAAGTTGGTCGTCTAGTGTCACATTTAGGACACCGGCAGGCCTATACACGGGGTCATTAACAAGCTCCTAATTACACACCAATAGAGTGCACTGCATAAAAGGACTTTCGAGAAACCAGAATAGCCATGGTTTGGGGAAATGACTACTAGAAATTACTTTACCAGAAATGTTTTTCATTCATCTAACTCTGAGGAAATATATACAACCTTTAACATCAACCATTATCCTGGGTGCATAGAGTTAGTGTCGGCACAGAGGAAGTTCATATGGCATTTTCATCTATTTTCCACAACCTAAACTAGATTAGTACAAATATGACTGAAAGGCAGTTAAAATTAGGCATATAATACAATAATGTTAAGGCCAAAGTGCATGTATTGCACTTCATCTGAAAGGAAACATCTTTCTTGGCTATCACATCATATATCAGATTAAGGAGGTTGAGAGGTTTTACTAAAAGATGTCCCACCTGATATTGAGCTAAAGTAACAAGTGAAAAGGATGGTTTGCGTAATATTTCAGCAGAAGAACAAGATCGTTTTCTGTCGTCTTAACTTAAATTACTGTGTTATCATTGCTTGCAATAAAAGGAGCTTGGTTAAATTTTATTATTTTTCCTATTATGTCACAAGCTTTTTTCTGAATGCATGAGAATTAGCTTATGTTTAAAAATACTTGTGGGGTTGTTTTGCAGAATGGAAGTGCCTTCTTATTAGTTCTCTGTTCGTTTTAGCGTGTTTGCAGCACTGCTCTGTATGTTTGATACAAAGGGGTAGTGATCATAATAGGCCGTCTATAAAAAGTACCCAACATTAGGCTAATCTGTCACCCATTTCCATTTTTTCTCTTTTTTTTTCAACGTGAGAGCCAGAGTGAGATTGTATGTGCTAGGGAAGCAGGGTTGGAGGGTGGTGGAGGTGGGGTGTAGAAAAGGCGTAATGAAAAGGGCCTAAATGACAGTGGGTTGACAGTGGGATTGGCTGGTAAATGACTGCGGAGTGGCTCGCCTGCGGAGAGGGGATGGAGGAGGCTCCCAGTAGGCCTGATTAATTCCACTCTCGGCGGCTGCCAGGGGAGAGCCGGGGTTAGCGGCTTGCTCGAAGAGGAGCCTATTACCAGTCCGCCGCTGAAACTGATATAATCAGCTACACAGCGACCCGGCCTTCCCAGAGACAAACTTTTCCAGGGCTCGCTCTCCATTCGTTCCACACAGGGACTTAAATACGACGCTGGGGGAAGGGGGGCGAGGTGAGGGAGGGCGCTGGGTTTGGAAGAGGGGTACAAAGGATTTTCTTTTTGAGAGATGGTTAGGGGAGCTTTGTAAGAAATCCTCTCTGCTGCTCTGACTCCACTCTCCCTCATTCTCGCTGTACCTCTGTATCTCTTTATCCCTATCTCTCTCCCTTCGCCTTCCCCTCTCTGGCTGATTTCCCGCAGCTTTGATAGCGACAGACCCTCCCGTGTGGCAGCAGCTTTAAGTCTGGTCAGATATGAATATGTCACAGCTCTTAATCCCACACTCTTCTCTCTCCGAGCTTCACAAACCCACAGCGAGTACGGCGTCTTCTATCTGATGTGGGCTTCACAATACGCAGCGTCCCCCATGACACCCCCCATGACCCCTGCACCTTATGTTTTGTGTGATTGACCTAGAATGTAAAACAAGTACAGGATAACATAACATCATCATCATCATGACATTAAAAAATCCTTACAGGTATCACAGTGCAGCTGAGGCTACATCTTTCCAAATTACATGCATAGCAAGGATTACAGGATTACCAAGTTGCTGTCATAGTAGGTGTGTTTGCTTGCATTTTCTGACTGAGTTCTGAGAAATTTATGTTTGAAATCAGTTTCATGCAGATGGCCGTGTGGATACAGTAGCTGGAGTGGTGTGAAAACTCAATACCCATCAAAAATGGGAAAGAGCGGTTGTCGAATTAACACCAAAGAATCGACTGATGGTAGCGACATGAAATGTTCTTAAGTGTTGGTATTGGCTGAAGTTGGGCCTGGTGGTGGAAAATAGTTCATATTAAGTTTCTCTCTTGGAAATACTGATTTTGAGGAAAAATATTGCACAACTCAAAATGAATGCAATCAATCAATACATGTGGGGATGAACGTCACATTTTTAACTTGACATACATTCCCACATTTATTGATTAATTGCTTTGAGTTTGATGTTCAGTGGTTCTGATTTATTGAGGTATTTATTGCCTTCATTTAGTGTTCAGTTCAAGAGTCACCCTGTTTTCAAATTCAGTGAAAACTGTCCATGTTGGACAAGCATTATGCTTTTTCATTATCAGTAGTGTTGGGGATGGTTAATGATAATACGACCGATTAATCAGCGATCTGCTTTTGTCTACTCCAGTCTATTTGTGTTATTTGTGTTTTACCTTTAAAACCAACCTTGTTCTTTGATGGCTGTGTTGCATATATTATAGTTATGTCTTTATGGGAGACGCTATGGGCTTTAGATTAGATTATATTAGATAGAACTTTATAGATCCTTTGGGCAGAGCCCTCAGGAAATTGAGGGATGATAGACTGTTCATATCTCGATTGAGATTCAGTTCAGAGCTAACTTTTTCCACACTGTTAACAGCAGTAGAAGCAAATTGGTCACTGTTATTCAAAGAAACAACTGAATCCAGCCACAAAAATGTGGAACTGAAATGTGTTGGGTATTGAAACTGGATACCAGTAATACATATGAGCTGTGAGTTGAGTGATAACAATAGGCAACTGGTTTCTACTGTACCAATGAGAAATGCATGTTTCAGTGCTGCGGGTGCAGCAACTAATGGGGATCAAAACTAATAAATAAATCAATGCATGTTTCAGTGTCACATAAATGAGACATGTGTGAAGAGGGCAGGAAAACATACACAGGCACATAAATGTTGTAATAAGATACAATATTTAGAGTATTGGAGGAGTGCTTGAGTACTTCCTGGTGATTAAATGCAGAGTTGGACTCAGGAGCTTCATAGTACATTCAGGTGCATCTCCTTTTGCACAGAACAGGAATTAAAAGTTGAGTTCAACTGCAATTGTTTGTTGCTCTGTGGTTTCACAGTTTGGCGAAAGGAAATCATGATGCAGTAAGTTTTGCCACCCAGATTTGCAAAGTAATCATGTCATAGACAAGCTGAATTTAACAACTGTTATTAGAGACAGCAGTAGTAATTCAGTATCCCTGGGAAATAACCCTTAAAGACCCACAACTATTTTATTTTTGTCTTTCCCAAGTGATTTATCACATGTATCATTAAGTCAACATAAAAACAAGTGTCTCCATCCACTGTCATTGATCAAACTCTGTGGGTTTTACTGGTGAATCAGTGCTGTAGAAGATGACAGTGATTCCATGTTTACTGCGGAGCCTCTGAACGTCCAAATGAGTCATATCTGATGACCATGTGAACATGACAAACTACATTTTACCTCAATATTTTTAATGTATTGATAGGATTAGTGGATCAATAGTTATCAAACATTTCAAATCAGTAGATGCTCTTGGTCAACGGTGGATGTTTGGGTTTTTGTGGGTTAAGGTCAAGGCTGATTCCTCTCTGTGTAACAAATCAAGGAAGGACATTGGAAATGATGAAACCAGTCATTGTTTCCAACACTCTCCTTCTGTGGACTTGACAAACTTGAACAGTGTTGGCAGTGTTTCCAGAAGTCTTCATGTTCTGGCTCTTGGATCGCTGGGTGTACATTGGGTGTAAACCTTGCAAAAGTTACGTGCATTAAAATGAAACAGTAAGCTTTAGTATGGGCATAGTGTATTCTGGTGAGAAGGTGACACCAGCACTGCAAAAGAGAAGACTAGAAATTTGGATGTGTTAACATGGATCATCACTTTTTTACATTAGATTAGTTTAGGTTAGATTTGGTTAGATTACATTACATTAGATTACATTATATTAGACTTTATTGAACCCACAACAGGGAAATTCACTGGTCAAGGCAGAAACAGATGAAGAAAAAAAAAAGTGCATGCATAAACACTGTGCGAAAGACAAACAATATAAAAATACTAATGACAGTAGTAAGTAATAAAACTATACAGACTTAGAAAAGAAAAGAGTGGAATTATAAAATGTCAGGCTGCACAGATGACACACAAGCTGAACAGATAAGTGTAATTTTACCTTCCATCATACAAAACAAATGAGTTTTTAGGTGGATCAGCCCTTTAACCATACATCTCTGCAGGTATGACTATGGTCTAGCGGTAGACTCCATCCGCACACACACACACACACACACACACACACACTGAGCCCATCTCCATTTGTGTCCATTACACAGTCCTATTCATGTCCCAGATAGAGTAAGTCCACTTCCTGCCTCCGTCTGAAAAATGTCATCCCGCCTAGCCCTGCCTCCCTCCATGCTGATACAGGTCGTGAATAATACATATTAAACGCTGTACTGAAGGCCGTAACCGAACTGTTAAAATATTGATCTTGGCCAATCATAATAAAGAGAAATTACTGAAAGCGATCCATCACCATAAGCCAAGTGTCTGCTCCTACTCCAGGCTTAACTTGCTCAATTTCCCCCCTCTGTGTAGTACCACATTATGGCTCAATAATAATAAAGATGATATCAGCGCTGCAATTGCCGCTGTGCACGCAGTGAAAGGTAGCGTGTTGTCATGCAAATTAAGCGACAACAAATCCATAACACGACTAAATATATTTGGAGGATTACGTCCCGTTCGTCTGTGGAAAGAAATAAATACTTCCAGTATTTGCCAGCGCTCGCTCATCTCTGCTCTCCAGATTCGAAACGGTGCGTGACATTCAAGTTGTGTGCGCCGTGTGGACTTGAGCGACTTGTGTAGAAAAGAGAACTTGTGTATGTTTGGAATAACACGTGAGGATTTTGCTTTGTATACATGCAGACAAAAGTATGTGTGTCTTTGCTTGTATTTGTATGTAGGAGGGATTGTGTTTATGAGTAGCATCTGTTTATATGGACCGCTCTACTGGATCGGTCCAAACTGCATCTGAATCTGCAGATCATAGACATTCACTGAGATTTTTTCTAATATCCAATAGATTTTTCACATATAATATTTGGAGTAGCAGTCAGTTCAATCATTTAAAGCTGAGGGTCAAACTTGTTTTAGTTCAGGGGCCACATACAGATGAATTAGTGGTAGTAATTTTATTTTTTCCCATAAAACAAAGAGAAAAATTAGGGCTGCTTATCATTTGTGGTTTGTTATGATAGTATTTTGCTGGTCCAAGCTCAAACATTTTGCTAAATGTTTGTCCTTTGTAGATTTACTGTGATCTGTAAGTTGTCAATGATAAGCTGAGGTGTAATATTTTTAAAATTGCTCTTATTTTTTAAAAAAAATTCCAGGTTTTGTGTGGTTGTTAACATTATTTAAAGGATAATTTGTAAATGGGAACATTCTCTTTATGTAATTTTACTATTTTCTCTCTAAAACATAGACAAACATTTGGAGTCATCATCATTTATTTGTTATTACGATCATATTTTAGTAGTCTGTCCCACTTGAGATCGAATTGGTCTGTACGTGACCTCTGAATACCCTTGATTGTTTACATCTTTGTTGTAATTTTTGCATTTCATAAATTCATCCCACGGGCCAGATTGAATCCTTTGACAGGCTGGTTTTGGCCCACGGGTCATATGTTTGACACCTGTTATTTGCAGGGTGGTTGTAATATTAAGTGATACTGTTGTACTTTTTGCACTTTTAAAAAAATAAATGCATTTCATATTTTCTTTATGAAGTAAATGTTTATGTAAAAAAGAAAACATGCATTTTGATATCACGTCATGTTGAAATGAACTGTACATCATACCTACTGATAGTGATACTGTGGATTTGAATCCAGGTCTTAAACAGTTCTTAAACAATGTGTTTTTCAATACAAGTTTCATACTTCAGCAGAATAAAATTATATCACACATGACAGAATAGATGTGTAGTTGGATTTTTAGCATTTTTATAGACTCAAACATTCATAAAATACATACTTATGATTCACCACTAATTAGATTAATTTACATGTTAACGCTTTAAGTTAATGTTTTAGCTTTGTGGCATTTTCCCACTTAAAATAGTTTTACAACATAGAAAATAAACCTATTCACCAGGTTACAGCTTACAAGGTAGCACAAAATGCTCAATAAAATTCTGCTTTGCAAGCATTAATACATTTTTATATTTATATACAGTATCAGTTTGGTTATTGGTGTAAGTGTGAGTCCATTTTTGTGCAGAAGTCATTCTAATGCTGGACTGTCATGGCTGCACACTAAGTTGATACGTCCCATTATTTCAACGTACAGTAAATATATAAAAAGTCAGAAAATTAGTGAACTGTAACTGACATCAATATCTTCACTGTTTCATCACTATTTCTACATCCGTTTCCACTGTTTGAAGTTAGACTTGTGCGCTTTTATTGAAGTTAAGGCATCACTGTGTCTTGTACCTGTCATTATCAGCAATGTCTTAGTATGTTTTTGGCTTCTTACGTTTACAGGTTCAGTCTGTGTAGATACTTACATGTCCATGTTGTCTGTTCATACAACCTGTTTTTACAAGAAAACAGTCTGCATGTCCTCTGATTTGTACATGGAGGACTTTAGTAGGTTTTTATGCAAAAATCTATATGGGGTTTGGGTTAGGGTAATCACAGAACAAATTTAACACAAACACATGGATGAGAATCTTAACATATCAAACCTTTATGTTACTTATGTCAAATCTGTCCTGCAGAGATACTATTGGTATTTATTTTCAGTTCCCAGCACCAATAAATGTCTCCTTTTCTTCATTAGTTCACTATATATTTAAAAATAAACCACTGTAACATTAAAGCAAACACAAGACGCTTATATTGTTACTTCCATCCATAGTTCTAAAATGTGTCAGCCAACTATGTGCAGACTCACATCCTTGAAATCAGCTCCGAATAATGTAAAAGTCTCACTACTGAAACAGAAACTATCAGAACTACAAGCCCTGACAAAGAGGGTTGATAGGCTGTTGGTAGTGACATCAAAATACTAACTCATCTTTTTATATAATAAAGTCAAATACCTTGTCATACTTTAAAATACCTGCTGTCTAGGGCTCAGTACCTTTCACTCAACCTGCTGGCACCTTGGTTTTGATATTTGTTCCGTAACAATACTCCCCATTGTTGCCTTGGGCTCGCTCCTGGAGGATTTGTTAGGTTTCCTCTACATATACTCTATTTGAGGCCATGACCTGAATTTGTGAAGAGCCTTGGGATAATCCAGTACTATGACTGGTGCTATATAAATAAAACTGAATTGAACTTTTTCAATACCAATTTTCAAATTTATTAAACAACAAAATGACAATGAAAATTACACATTCTGTCTATTTCATCTGTTTCTTATGCTCTTATATATTTCACCAGGCTGGCATTTTACCACTCAGACTAGTTTTAAAACATGAAATAATACTGTTTACCATAACATGAAGGTTTTTCTTTACATCATCATTAATATAAATGTATAAAAGCTACGTGTGAAAGTTGCAACTTATACAGACATAATGAATTATGGACTTAAGTGACTGTTTTTGATGATAGCAATTTGGTGAAAAGTTGGAGTTTTGATTCCATCCTACGAGACCAAACAATATAAGGGATTTAATAAATGCACAGGATTTGATTCATAGATGCTTTTTCAATGTGTTTTTTTGGTTGTAGGACAGCCGTTTGCACCAATTTTAGTAGAATGTCCCATATATGTGTGCATGTTTGTGTATGTGAGCTCAGACTGTGCTATATTTGCATTAGGTTTTCTATCCTACACAGGCACATGTGTGTGTTTAAGTGTATATAGGGCAGTGCTTGTGTGCATATGTGTGTGGATTTGTGTGAGAAGCTGCAGACTGGAGGTTGGAGTCACCTTAAAGCAGCTCTGATAAGATCAGCCGGTCCACCTCCCACCTGAAACGCACACTGACATTTCACATGGCACCTAAAGGTGATCATACAAGGCCGGCTGCCCAACTAACTGAGACGTTCCCACACTTAATGAGTTTTTAAATATTAAAAGCAGCACACATCGTCGTCACTATTGTGAGCTCTTAATTTACCAAGCAATTAGGCGCGGACCCTCATTTATCAGCGTGTGTTCATTTGCTGAAAACCTAGTCACTTTTTATTAATCGATGCCATAGAAACGGCGAGGTGAAATTAATGTGCGCCCAGCGGAGGTCACGCCAGCCGTGCTAGCTAGCTGCAGCTCAGTGAAACAGGAGATAAATAGGAAGCGTGCTCCGCTAGTTCCACCGGAGATATGTCGAGGCGTCGGCGCTGGGGGACCTGCCTCTGCCGTGGAGAAACGCTGCTTGGCTTCTGTGTGACCATCTGTTTTTATTTTTTTTCCCTCGTTCTCTCTCTCTCTCTCTCTGCACATTTTTTTTTACATGCAGGAGGAAAATTAACCAAATGCCTTTAAAAGGAAAAACAATTATAGTTTTAACCTTGCTGCTTCGCTGCTTTCCCTCCTTCAATTTTTCTCCTACACACATCCTACTTGGTATTCATATAGAAAAGTGGGCATGAATCAAAAGTGTGATTTGAGAGGAATCCCAGTGTGCTCTCCTACCTGTATGTTGGTATTATTGGTACAATATGAGCTCACATCAGGAAAGATTAATAAGTGCTTTATAAATAGGTTATTAACTGGACTGGAAACGCTTTAAAAGTCATTAATAAACACTTAATAAAGAATATGTCACATGTATAACACCATGTTCATACTGATTCACACTTAATATTAGTAAAATAAAGTTACTGCAGCAATTTTTTACTCTCAGTTCTATTAAATCTCAGCTTTCACTCTACTTTTCCCTTTATTAATCAACATTTTGAACCATTTTCTCATAAGTTGTTGTGATTACAAACACTTGATCATCAGTTAATTAATGTGACAACTGTGTAAACAAATACACTATAGATGAATAACTTTACTCAACATAAACACCTTCAGTAAATCAATACTAGACACAGTTACTTAAATCTTATAAATATATGACTCACATCTCTCTCATACATGACTCAATTTAAGGTCACCAGTCACCAGATAAGAAAACTCACCTTTCGTAACATAAACACCATTTGTAATTGAGTTCTAGACATATTAGTTAACTATTAATTAACTGTTACTTACTACTTATCACTCACAAAGTAATATTTATTAATGTAAGTACTTTATAAATGTGTTACTTAACATTAACACTATTATCAAATGTTACTATGTATATCATTTAACTATTAGCTGTTAATATTTAACTGTTGAAAACTAATAATAAGTGATGCAAGTAATGTAGGAATATGTTAGTTAACATGAATACCATGAGTAGTTATCACTAAAATGTCACTTAACCTCCTAAGACCCAGCTATGGGTTTTCTGTCCACATTTGTGGACAAGACTTTCACAACTTTATACAAAAAAAAGAAAAAGAAAACTGTCCACCACAAAGGACATTCCCTAAAGAATTTAAAAACTGCAACTGACAAAAATGTTGCATCATGATGTTTCCAATATAGGTACTTATTTTATTAAAAAAAAAAAAAAAAAAAAGCTTGTACTTTGCTGACATTTCCTGGGTCTTAGGAGGTTAAATATGAATGAATGTTACTTAAAGTTTATTGTTGTATTAAATTATATTAAATAATATATAAATACATGAGTTAACATGAACACACATACTGAGTGACTGCTAAACTATTGCTTTCAGTGTCATTATGATAAAGTGTTAACTAACTACACTGATGGTGGTTGAAGGATAGTAATTAATGACCAAATGTCAGATGAAGCTGACAGTTATAAATGCTGATGATTGAAAGACTCAGGATTTCCCATAACCAATGAGATCAGAGGCTGTAGAATCATTTAACATTTTTTTCCGTTTTGTGAATGTTTTTCTAATAAATGGCATTTACAGCCTCGTCCATAACTTAATTCTAAAACTATTTATGGATCTATTATATGGGAGTCTTCATTGTAAAGGGGTTTCATATTATTTTACAGGTCTTATTCATATAATATTTTACAGCATTGCTCTACGGTCATAATACTTCTCTATAGGTTAATATACAGGTTAATATGAGGCTTTGTAAATAAAAAAAAAACAAACAAACAACCTTCTAATTATGTGCAGTGCTACGGTTTGCACAGCAGTATATACTGTATACATTGTCTCACCTTAATACAATCAAAGCCCGTCCGCGGGTAATGGATGATGAAACACCTGCTCGGCTCATGTTTACAGCAGCATGCTAATGTTAGCTCTACCCTGGGATAGCTATCCACTGTGATGTGCACAGGTGTTGTTTGCAGCGCTGCCCCCGCTGTTGTGCTGTCTGTCAGACCGGCCAACGCGGGATACCGTAATCTCACCGCCGCTGCAGCCGCCGCAGGAGTAAGCAAACACACTGTACACTAGCAAGATAATTCCACCGGCTTTTGTAAACCAAAGGCCCCTCGTCTCGTCTATTCTTGGATGTGGCAGGAAAATGTGAAAAATGAGAGAATACCACAGAGTCCACTGGCAGAAAAATGTCACTTCATGGACTGAATATAGATTTCGACTTTCTGATTCCTCTGATGTTATATATTTATTGGATAATTCAAAGTTAGAGCTAATGTTAAGCATAATATTCATATCTGGGAAATTAATCTAAAATTATTTTATAGGAAATTATATGCAAATAAGTATACATAATTATATGTAAAATCTATATATATATATATATATATATATATATATATATATATATATATATAGATAGATAGATAGATAGATAGATAGATAGATAGATAGATAGGCAAAGGCAATCGTATCATTTGGTTTTAAGAAATCTGATTGGCTGAAGCGGATGTGTTACATAACTTATACACAGGGTTCCCACGCATCTTGGAAAACCTGGAAAATGATTGACCAATTTTCCAGTGATGGAAAACGTGGAAAATGAGAAAAAAAAAGTAAAATATTCTGGAAACAGGTAAATTATCGTAGAAGATTATTTATCCTCCTCCTGCCTTGTGACCTTGTGTGCCTAAACTAAGATGAAACAATGGAAATAGCTTTTCAGTGATTTATTGAAAATATACAAATATTTTTAGAAGAAGTGCTGAAGAGAAAGGAAGAGAGAAGAGAAAGTTGAGTTGGGAGTTGCTCAGTTGAACATTCTAACTCCAGTTTGTCATGCTGTAATCTGTGGGTGTGTTTGGATTATTCTATGATAGTTTATTGCCATAGACTGCACATCAAATGTCTGCGTATTAAACATAGAAACAATCTGGGTAAATCCAAGTTACAACTGTAGAAAAGAACACTTCCAAAGAATGAGGGGGACAGGGGAATGGATTACTGTATGACTTGATAACTTGTCTCTGTAGTGACTGAAAATATCCTGGAAAATAATTTCAGGGAAAGAGTGGGAACCCTAATACAACGTACCAGACCTTTTATTTTACTATGATTATTGACTTTGATGAAGGAATATGCAGTTTATACTACTGCAAAAATCTGAGAGGAACATGGTTATAGATTTTCAAGGAAGTGCCTTATTAAGTGGATTTAATGTAGATAAATTAAACATTTTAAATGTATGTATGTAACAGAGGTGATTTCTCAAAGGGAAGCTCAGCTTCCCCTAAAATTATGAAAATTAAATGGTCAAATATGTACGATTGGGTTGACATTTCATTGACTACAAATGTGTTAGAACATGTTCATCTCAAAGACGACTTTGTTCAGAATCAGTGTTATCACAAATCAACGGACTCTATGTTGTTAACTTCTCATACATTCCCATTGTGCTGTTTTCTCATATGATCTATGGCCGCCCCCAGACGCTCAGCGTCTCTGGGGGTGAATGGAGCTGTGGGTGGACCTCGGCTGGGCTGGATGCTGGACTTCCACGTGCTGATTGGATTGGAAAACACACTCATTGTACTTCCTTGTTTCAATTTAACGTAATTTTAACGTTTTCTTGTTTACTTGGTATGATAAGGTCACTGACCATTTTCTTAAAAAGGAACGAAGGGCCGAATTTATGTTTAAATAACTTGACAATTTATTTATTTATTTTATTTTTTTTTATATAAGCTGACAATGAGCTTCCCCTCTCTGAAAGATGAGCAGCCGTCACTGATATGTAAATGTAGTTTGGCTAACTAAAAGTGATGGGTCTATTCTGATCATTGTCTTTGGCCAACATGAGATTTATTTTTATTGTTTATTTTAGTGCAGCCAACGTTAGTTTAGGTGTGGAATGAGTAGATGAGTATCGAAATCTCTAATTGTTTAGAACTACTTAAGAACTACTCTATAAACATCAGCCATTTTGGCAAATTAATAACTTACTAGATCTGTTAGCTATACAAGTAACACAGGGACACATTTTGGTGAGAAGTTATGCAGATGCAGGTGCCGTGGTTAGAGTGCCGGTGCAGGTGCTGTATCTAAGATTTAGGGGTTTTTACAAGGATGGAATCATAGAACTTAATTATAATGTAATAATGTGATCATCATTATTTCATTTGCGCTACCTTAAAATGAGTTGTTTCTATCTACAGAGGGGGTGGGACTCCTCCCTACAGTTCGCTGTGTTTAAAGAAAAGCTTTTTTTCCCCATTTTGTAGCAGGTGGCATCCGGTGTTAAGATGTTTTACCACCACTTGTTTCTGAGTTAACATCCTCTAAATAAAAAGGCAACAAGGGACATTTTTTGCGACCACTGTAGGTGAGGAAGAGAGGGTTATTCAGTTGGTTGCAATCTGCGACTTCATCACCAGATATCGGTAAATCTTACACTCTCAACCTTTAATTTCCATGTAGCATCTGTACTGCAGATCCTCCCTGTACCTGATGTCTTGTGGTCTATGAGTGACAAATGGAAGGCTATGACACTCCTATCCTAAAGTGATACAGAGTTCCATGAACTTCATCTGCTTTTCCTTATGAATGTAAGGACTGTTGGACTTAATTTTGTAGTTTCTGGTTAAACTACATCAGCTCAGCCTTGACTCAGACGTCACCCTATCAGAGTTCCCCGATGACCTGGTGGATGTTCAGCTGCAGGATCTGATGTCTTTATCTGCTCTCCTCCAGCCCTCCAACACACAGTTATTTTTAGAAATCACTAATTAAAACAGAAATTAATGATATGAAGTCATTAAGAGTGAATAGAGAGAAACACCTGTGAGCTATGAAAGGAAGTCTACCTCTGTGGTCTGCAGGTAGCCCAGTTAGTGGGATTAGGGTTAAGCTAAGTTTGGACTGAACAGGTTCAATAGTGCCAGAGCGTTTAAAGTTCATACAATGCCTTATTAAGTCACAGAGTACCCATCGTGGTTTGGTGGATATATCTGGATTCATTCCCCATTGCTGCAGATCCCGCACCCCCCACCCCTCCATCCCCGTGCCCCTGATCCACGACCCCCAGGAGTGTTTGCGGCAGACTGTGATGGGGCTGTGCCAGGTTGTTGCTGCTCCAGCCTCGGCCCCAGCCCGTCCCAGACCCGGGCCCGGCACTGCACTAATATGCTCCCATTCCTCATCCAGACAGTCCGTAAAGCACTGGGGCAAAATATTCTGTCTCCCTGAGCAGCTCCTAATAAATTGTCCTTTCATCGACGCGCAAGACAAATTTTGCCTTCTCTCCCCCACCTCCCCTTCCGCCTCCTCTCACCCCCATCCCTCCCTCTCTTACACACTCTGTCTCACTTTCACTAACATGCTGTGGAACTCCCTTTCTCCCAGTTCTTTTGCTCCCTGTGGTTTAGTGAAACTGGCACACTTAGTCTACCTCTCAATAAAGTACAGGGATGCCAGCAGCACCGCTCAGCTGGCCAAAGCCCTCTGCTAAAGGTGATGGGAAAGGAGGATAGACCCGAGGAGTGGGTCGGGAACTGGAGCCCCGTTCCAAATTAGAACTGATAACACAATGCCAAGTGCCAGGTATCTGTAAAACACTGAATTTAATTTCTGTTTATCACGATACCCCTTTATTACAACAAAGGCGACATATCTTATCATACCTACAGGTCATTCCTCCTCACAGCCATCAGACTTTATAACAGTTCACAGTAACCCCCCACCCCCCATATCACACCATGTGCATGTGCAACCACAATGTAAATATGTACATAGTATTTCGTTTTAAATCTAAATTGATATAAATACTATATGAATAGCAGATTTTTCTTTCTTTTCTTCATATTTCATGTTTCAAGTGTCTTGTCTTATCTTATCTTATCTTATCTGAAAAGACCAGTGATCTGTTATTTGATGGGAGCTAGCTTGCATAGCCAACAAGTAGATGGCGCGCCGCGGTAATTGGTCAGAAGAAAACAACAACAAGGCAAGGTGCAATGCATGTGGGAACCTAATTAGCAGTAAATAATTTGCTTGTTTTGATGGTTAACCCGACCTGGGGACGAGGTGTTTAAGGACGTGAAAAAGCCGAGTGCAGATGTCCTGCAGGAGTAAGATCTAGGACAAATAAAGATGCATGTGTTTGTCACCAGAGGACTGTCTCCAAAATGAGTTTAATTAACTGCTCCAGACTGATCTACAGGGTTTTCCTGGCTCACAATGCTGTGGATGTGGTATCATCCTGTACACACAGGTCTTCAACCAGCTCAGACAGTTTAGACATACAACATATTTACCTGTGCTGTTTGTAAAGGGTCAGTGACAAGTAATTTGGTAAGTTGAGCTGGTAAAATGAAGTTGAAAATATACTAAACTTAAAATCTACATTTTGTATTTATGTCGGTGTCAAGTGAAGTGATTTTTTTTTCAACTAATAAGACTGAATGCACCTGAAAGTGTCAAAAGAATAACATCACCTTCTTGGTTATTATAGGATTATAAAATATATGTTTAAACAGGATTAATTATCCTGTAAAACTTTTTGCTGTCGTTCCCCACATATTCTCTCAAAGTGGATTAAAAACCGACATTTTAATGTAATTCCTCAAAAACAGAATATATGAAATGTATGAAATATTAGTGTTATATCATTGACCTATCATATTTTGAGAGAAAACCCCAAACTTGTCATATTTATTATGGAAATTAGTTTCACTGTTGCTTCATCAAACACTTTTTAAGTACGTAAATCATGGAATATAGGACAGAGTTACTGTGATCACAGATGTACATGTCCCAGTCTCTACAGCATAATCAGTGAAGAAAACAATCCCCGTTTGTCACCCTAAAAGAACGTTTCAACGCCTTTTTTCTACACTAGAAGAGTAACGTTTCTATTTGCCTGTTTTGCCAGGGGACAGAAAAAGCCTTGCCAGACTCATACATCTATAAACTATTGGGAGAAAGGCAGAAAATTAAATATGTTGTGTTTCTCTAGAGCTGATGATAGAAACAGTTGAGGAGTAAATCATCCTGTGTCCTTCTTGTCTCCATTGAGAGCTACGCATATGGATTAAATAGAAGTCTGTCTTTGACTTTTCTTACTTTAACAAAACTGTGAAACACTCAGCAAATGATGGTAGAGACACTAAGGGATGGCAAATGTCTGCAACAGTAGAAGCATCTCTACCACTGCACATTATCATCATATCACACAATGCAAATACTGCCATGGAGAAGGGCTGGGCAATATAGTGAATTAATTCAAGAAATTATAGTTTTATTTTCTAAAAAATGAAAATAATCCCCAAGTAGCAAAACCAAAATGATTCCTCTGGAGAACTTTCTCAGTTTGTAAAAATCTAAATGCAACCTGTTTGCCTCATGTAATATATTAATGGTGAATGTGTTTCTCCATTTCTATAAACCAGGAAAGAGAAAGTTTTGGCTTTTTTACCTTAAACAATTGACTTGATTGTTTTTTTTTTCAGATATATTTTTATTTAATTTTTATTTTAATGGAATGCCCTTTGCTATGAACAGTATTTTTAAAGAAAAACTGTGAAACATTTGTCCCCTACAGAGGACAAAAATGCATTGCTGGATGTCAAAAGGATATGACATATAAGTTTAATAAAGACTAAGAGTATTTTTGAATCAAGCTGTGTCTTCAGAAAATGGTAGATTGAAATCATCATTTGTCCATCATAATGAAAAAAAAATCTATTTACATTTTTGTCCATATCAACCAGTTTAGGGTTAGCGCTAGAGTTAGCAGTGTTTGCACCACAACAATAGAAATAATAATGGAGCATAAAATGAAACGATGGATATGTTCCTATTGTTACATGAAATTTATCCTAATATCACACAGCCTTAATAGGGAAAAGTGAAAACTGACTGGGTAAGTAGATTTCACTTATACTGCACCTCTTTTTTCGTCTCTTTAGCTTTGTCAGTGTCTTTCCAGGTGCAGATGATTGTGATGCAGTACTTTGAATGCAGTAACAAATGTAGACACTCACTGTAATTTAGTCAAGAGCTGGAAGTTGCATGACATTTGACCTATATGTTTGCCTTGTAACTCATTCTACAGGACATCTACACCAGTCTATGTTAGGTATATGCAGTTAATTAGTACATGCTACTAAATAGTACAGTTTGCTTTTGAGTGTTCAGTCACCAAGCATAAGCAGTAAACACACCAGAAATGAGGAACCAGAACCAGAATAGGTCAAATCCAGACTATATTCAACCCTACAGAGAAGGTAGGTTGTGGATGGAGGGAGGATTAACAAGGTAGAGGGAAAAAAGCTAGAAAAGAAAGAGGCAGAGGTATAATATGGAGAACAATCCTTCACTCCACTCTTGTCTTTCTCTCTCCTCCCCACGCTGCCACAACACGGTACTGCTTCCGCTTTGTAATTGCACAATTAGTGCCACAGCCTGGTTTTCATATATCACAAATGGCTAGCTGCTGCTATTAAAGCAACCCCAGCGCCAGGCTAGCGGGCATGGCTAGCCGAGGTGCATTAAGGGCAGCGTTTTGTAAAATGTGAGCCAATTTATCATGATCTGTTTTTCGCTCCCACCCACTGCTAAAACGCCCCTACTCCCTTGTCTTTGAGCCTGACCTTGCGCTAGGCTTGTATGTGTGTGTGTGTGTATGTGTGTGTGTGTATATGTGTGTGTATTTGTGTGTCGGTGTGCGGAGGTTCAATTTGCTCATTGTTACTTGCTTGCATAATTTCAGGCGGCTGGCTCGACACAGAACCTCACACTGAGCCACACACACGCCCGCAGTTATGCACACAAACATACCTCAGTGTGCGCGAATACACACACACACACATATACACACACCTCCGCAAAAAACACACCGGCCACTGATTGCTTGCGCCGCCACTTTGCCTTCCTCTGTCTCTCATTCCACTAGTCTCTTTTCGTTCTCTTTTCCTCTCCAAGCAAAATCCACTCATTTATATGCCGAGGCTAAACGGTATTCATTTGTAAGATGGCAAGCGGTATAACACTGGTAATTCCTCCTCACCAATTTCCAGCGCACTTTCCCCTTTAGCTGTCATAAGCAGTGCATTAAGTGAGTGAGGCAAATCCGCTCCCCATTCTGTGCCATCTCTCCCTCTTTTCTTCCCGCCTGCCGTTCTCCATCACCCACTCGTCACCCTCCCTTCTCCACGGTTGCATGTTGCCGCTGTGAAGATTTACAACACATGCCTATTCACTCAACCATCCCCTCGCTCTTTCCCTCCGTTTCCTTCCTCCCGCTCTTGCTCGTTGTTTTGTCGGGTGGCGGGAGCTGGAGATGACACCCTGAGCTCATCAGAACCCCGCTGGCTTTTTCACCCCCAAGAGCCACCCCCTACCCCCAGCCCACCAGACCCCTGCTGAGTAGCCCCGTAGACCAGAGAGGGAAGGAGGCTAAACCAGAAGGGGGGGGCTCAGAGCTGGGCTGGAGAAGCTCTGGATGAAGGGATTGAAGGTGTGGTGGGAACAGGAGACGAATGAGTGAAATGAGCTGCAGGGTGATGGTGGATGATGGTGGTTCTCTATCCGAGTCTATCTGAGTTAAGAAGGTAGCCTCAGAAGTCCAAGCTGTGAGAAACCATTTCTGACGAAGCCCGTGTAGAAGTCTGCTGCATTTGAGCAATTTTCAACTCTGACTGAAATTACACTTAACATACAGATGAACTCTAACCACAGATGATAGGTTTGCCATAAATGTACAGTCTCAACTTAAACCCGTTAAGTCCTGGGCTGTTTGTTTCCAGTGGGAATCATTTCAACACAAAACAGTGGATTAGCCGATAGCAGAAGCCTCATTCATTTAACATAAGGTATTATCAGAGGATAGCAAAGGTAAGACAAAATCCATGATCATCACTTCTTAATGTGTTCTTCTTTGGCTTGTTCAGTTAGTTTTGTCAGTAGAAAAATAATACTTATACTATAGGATCTGCTTAGTGTTAGCAAAGTTTGTCTCATCGGTCTGTTGTTTGTGAAATTATTCATGACATACACTGGTATCAGACTGTTAGCTTGGTTTAGATATTTGCCTATTAAAGTGCTCGTTGTTCGAACTGTGTTCTGTTGTCCATCAGTTGGTTTTGGTGAGTTTTTAGCTGACACTCTTCTAGTCACGTGGATGTATAGAATGCGTATGTTGCAACAAGCGTTGCGTAGCGTTACCATAGCAACACAGACTCAACTGGCTGCAGGATTTTGAAATAAAATTGGCCATCTGAACATATATTTAATTTGCTACAAGATCCGCCGATTTGATCAGTCGACCCATAATGGATCTGTAGTTGATATGGCAATATTCATAAGATCAGAAAGTTAAATATCATATGTTTTTTGCTCCCACCCATGTTTTTCCCCTTTGATATTTTGGAACCATAATCACAAAATATCATTTGAAGTGGTGCTTTACCATCCAGAGCACAAACATGCTCAGTGAAACTGTAAACATAATGTATTAGTGAAACTGTGACCAAATCAAACTGTTTATAGTTATATCTCAAACCAGACTTCTGATTTTGGTGCAACAGTGAAGTCCATGAATTCATCACCTGTTTTTTTTTTTTTTTTTAATAATTTTGTCAAGTTTATTCACTCTTGGTTAATTTAAGGTATCAAGCTTCGGTTTCATGCGGACAAATACACTACCTGTGTTGGTATTTAACCACTCTCAGTGTTTTCTAACCCTAACCATGTTGTCTAACCCTAAACAGCAGATGGGATGCAAAATTGAAATGCTGGTGGCAAAGTCCATGAAGGGCACAAGAAGTTGCAATGAGAAGTTTCCTTGCAATAAAATCAAGGTTCGTGTTTTGTTTATAATTTGATTCTTAATTTAGACGCATTAACATTCATGGATGGGGAATATACTAATGTACACCGATTTCATACTATGTAAACTTTGCATCTAACTTTACAGAAAGCACTGACCTTTAACATCAACCTCCTTCGTGGTACATTCACCCAGAAGTCATTTGTGTACGAGGCCAAAATGCATGTATAAAGCAACATTTCTGTGTTCAATATGTGGTTGAAACACAACCTAACCTCCATCAGTTCAAGCATGACTCAGATGTTGCCGTCACCCTTAAATGTTCACCAGTGAATGAGGAGGCTAAAGAGTCAGGACTGGGAGGGGACGGGAGCTGAAGCTGAAACCAAAGGGCTGATAATTGAGGTTGGAACAGGTTGTGGAGGTGCAGACTGAACCGAGGTTGAGGCACATAATCAAACCTCTCAGACTCACACATTTGTCTGTTTTTTGCCTCCATTGTGACTGCTGCTCCATCCTCTGAGGTCTTATCATGTATCCTTAAGCCTGCTCTACGTCTCTTTCCCCCCATGTCACTGCTCCACTGTGCCTTATTTTCCCCTCACTTGCTTTTATCCTTGACCTTATTCTTTGAGCTTGTCCTCGAGGCCCTTGTTCCCTGAAATCAGATGGAGTTCACAACCTGCTCGCTCCCCCACCCCTTAGGCCCAAGAAATCCTCTCTTTCTGTCTGCCATGCCAGCTCAAATAAACAAACCTTTTTCCTTTTGCATCGACAGCCGCTCCGTCTTGTCATCTAAGCTCACCAAACTGTTTAAATGCCTCCGTTATTGTGGGTGAGGGAACACAATTGCGGTGTTGCTGACAGTGTAATTATCAGGTAGTTAGTATTATTTGCAGATAACAGGTTTTAAAGTTGTCAAATGAACACATTTCACCAGTTTTTCACACGATATAGAAGACTGAACAAACAAGCAAAAATAACCAGAATTACAAGATCATTCCAGATTGATCAATTGCAAAATGTGACATAAAAACAAGGCTTCAACATGTGCTGACCAACACTCAGCCAGTGAGCTACCATTTCTCCCACCTTGGCGTTAATGTGTTTGTCGCTACTTGTCATACACCCACTTGTTTTGAATTTTCCACAAGAGTCTTGGCACCGCTGCCTCATAGTGCTGACAAAACGGACAAGAGAGCAATCATTGTTTTGTTGTTTAGAGTGCCACATGAGTTGCTAACTTTTTGGAGGACTTGGCAGGGGTCCCCATTTTTTTTTTTTTTTTTTTTCCCAGCCTCACCCCCCATTTGGATGATAAGTGGCCAACAACTAGCTTGGAAGGAGGTCACCGCAGGCCAACGGATTCAACCATTTTCCCATCACACAGGGGTGCAAATTAAGCAAATGTTTACTGAAAGTGAACATATTTGTGGCGTCCATACATCTCATTATAATTGCAAATTTATGTGATGTACAACAACTTAATTCACTGGCTGGAAGCATCGAGGAAAGTAAGCCTTTTTAGACAAATCACAGTACTTTGTTGAACAACTGAAAAAGCTCTCTGCATGTGTCATTCATGTGTGCCAGGATGAGATTAAGGGGTTATATCACTGGTTGTTTGGTTTCACTAAACATGCTGTATATGGATTGAAGTGAGACTGTAAATATTTCAACAGTGTGATGGTTAAATTTGCCCAGAAAGTTTGCGTTTATAAAGATGCATAAGCTGCTTCAGCAGTGTTGGGCGCATCATGTGAAACTGAAATCAAAGCTTTGTAAATCTTTTTAAAATTGTATGTAATCCCTGAGCATCTTTTTCAGAACTATTGCTACAGCTCTTCCAAGATTTTGTTTCCGGGGAGCAGGGATTTAGAATCTCACAACAACCCACCAGGTCACCAGTTAGTTTAAAGTCCAACGTATGTCGTATCTTTTTAAGCCCAATTGCACCCAGTGCCCAGAGTTCCATCTTTGTTGCCATGGTAATCCTATGTGTTGCTTGTAGCAATATACATATTCTATACAAAAAAGCTTTTAAGTGAGATATATCTAAATATCTAAGATTCTGAGACCAACAGACCAATTAGACAAACTTTGCAGCGCTAAGCTAACACTAACATTCTGCAGTTATTATTTCTCTACAGCTAAAACTCACTGAATGAGACAAAGAAGAGCAAAAATAATTGTTTCATTATGAAGCAATGATTTTGAATTTTGTCTTACCTTTGCTGTTTGTTGATCCAAAAAGTTTATTTTGATGATTTGTGTTACATTGAAATGATTCCGACTGGAAACAAATGCTCCATGGTTTAACAGGTTAGGCTTCTGCAATAACCTTTACCCCCTACCCTAAGTTCATCGTGGGTTCCAAGAAAAGACCTGAGGTTGAAATTTAACATTTTTCAGCCACTGAAGCATAATTTTAAGCATATGTTTCAAATTTCCTTAAAGTGAAGTTCCATTTTGAGGAGACTATGGTGTAAAAATTGTAATTCTGCAGACCTGACCTGTTCCATGACATCACATTATTATTATTCTGCTCTTGTTCAACTCCACTAGGAGAGCAGAGGTCAGCCTCCGAGCCAGTCCCTCACTAAACAGCAGACACTTTTATACTGGGACTGACTTTGTGTATCTGTGGATCAACGGTGGAAATAACTGTTTTTCTGCACAAACCCACCAAATCTTTTGCAGGTTCATTCAAACGTGAGAGCTTTTCATTGACAGTGACTTTTAAGGTCCTGTCACATAACAAATTAGTTTGCATTGTGACTAAACATATAAATTCTACTTTACTATTTGATTAAAGTAAAGATGAACAAATAAAAAGAAAAATGCAGTACAACCACCAACAAAGCAAATGCCTGAAGCAAATTACCAACATAAGACATCCAAAAACAATAGAACAAACAAAAGAAATGTATCCTATTATACAAAATCAATACTGAATACTATGTTATTGTTATTTACACATCTGAAAAGAAGTGGGAAGAAGAAAATTCTTATTTAATCCTGCCCGTTTTTCTTATATCGCGTATTACAAGTGCATAGTTAATCATAGCCTCACCAAAACAAAAGTAATAATAAAAATAATATTAAGTAGATAAAATAAAATAGCAACAATGTTCTTTTTCTTCTTATTACTTTTTTCCCTTCACACCCAAAAATAAACAGGAGAAAAAAATGACAGGATTCACCCGTTTAAAAGTTCATTATATGACTGTCCAGATTAGGAAGTGGACATTGTATACGATCTTTTACATCTGTGAAGTCTGGTTCATTGATCTATAATTATTGGTGGAGACCCTTTTGTCTTCTCACTTCTGACCATTGTGTTTCTCATCTGAATGATTGTCTTTAAGTCTCTTGGCTCAGTATGAGGAGTGTCGCTGGAGACAGAACAGGAAACAAGGAGTGGTTTAAGGCACGGTCAAGGCCTGGTTTTACTTAATCTACAGTCAGGTTTATGTTTTTTTTTCCACAACAGAAGACTCAAAATGAAGGTGAAAAGCCCGACTGCTGCTGTCTGAGTTGCAGTACTTTAGAAACTAGAATTAAAAGTAATGGTTGGTTGTTTGTCAGCTGGTCAAACTGGTTTCCATCATCTGTCCAGACTCGTATATGTGTTGGAGACTTTGAAGGGGTTTAATGGCTTCATTGGATGTACTCAGCTGGAATGATCCTGGCGTTGGGTGAAATTCTCTTCCTTTTTTCACTCTGTGAAAGATCTGCAACTTTTGACTTGACCATTTTTTGACAAAGACATATTTCTTCGAGAAGTGTAGTCAAGTATAGACCTTGGCTGACTTGTTCACATTCTGCTTGTTGATGTTTGTGGAGGAATTTGATGCTGTTATGCCCCTTTTTTTTAAATTCTCATTTGGCTAAAATCTTTGCATTTTGTGTTACTGTTACTGTTATGCCTATACATTAACCCATAAAGACCTAGTGCTACTTTGGTGGCTGTTCCAAAATATTGTTTTCTCTATATTTTACTTTACTTAAATGATTTATTACCATTTATTATAATTTTATTCTCTGAATTTAATGTTTCTTTCAGTGAAAATTAGGTATTTTCCTTTATTTAATTCACTGATCATCTGGATGTTCATTAAAGCGCTGATTAAAGTTGAGGAGAATCATACCAGAAACAGAGAAAATTCAAGACAAAGTGACTTTTTCAGTCAAACATATCATTGACCAGTCCCTCCAGGAATTTGTGATGTTGTGATCGCAACTATTAACGCAAATTCAACCAATCATTGCGAATTCTGCGCGGCGCTGCAATTTCGTCCAATCACCGCAAATTTTACGAAAATTTGACGAATCACTGTAGCCCCCTTTCGCCCACCCCTGTCTACGTGACATGCACGTCATCACGTTCACTTCCTTGTTGACGGTTGAGAAGATGAAGACGTGTGATTCAAAACACTCATATTTACTGACAAATATCACTGCCAAAGTTCGTGCAAGTGAGTTTCCAGATGTTTTACACAAAAGCGGAACTATACTGTTCTGCACTGCCTGCAGTATTGTGGTGGAACACGAATGAAAGTGGCACCTCCACAGACACTTCAACCGCAAAACACGCAAGGAGAACAGCTGAAACTGGAAGAAGACAGACGAGACAAGTCCCAATGACAGAGGCTATTGGACCCAGAACAATAGCAGGAGCTGAAATGGTCAAGGTTACCGCAGATATACTCTATAAGGCAATAGAAGAGAAGAAGAAAGAACCTGTGGAGGCATGCTTTCTTTTCTGTGTGTATTTCTCAAAACAAATAAATGAATGAATGAAAAAAAGCTTGTTTTGTTTAAAATCATGACTTCTTGGTGCTTTTTAAGGCTAAAAACTCAAAAAAGACTGTTCTAGGTAATTTGCAAACGCCTATGTTCCTGTGACTTTAATAAAAGAAGCCTCAAATCATCGCAACTTTCACCTCAATTTTTTTGAAAAGCTGCTGCAAAATCAGGCATTTTAGGCTGCAACAATCAAAAAAAAAAATCCCGTGAAATCCTGGACGGACTAATTAACTGAGCATAAACCCAGTGTCTCCATCCACAGTCACTGATCCAACTGGTGAATCAGTGTTGTAGAAGATGACGGTGTTTCCATGTTCACTGCGGAGCCTCTGAACTCCCAAATGGGTCATATCTGATGACCATGAAAAGATGACAAACTGCATTTACACCAGTTATTTACATGTATTGATAGGATTAGTGGATCAACAGTTTAGATGCTTTTGGTCGATGATGGATGTTTTGGTCTTTTTGGGTTAAAAACAGTAAAAATGTGCTGGAATCACCAGTTTCTTTTTTTTTTTTTTTTGCTGTGATTTGATCTAGTTATGTTTTACTCACTGGATTGATAAAGATATTCCAATAAAACACCAAAAACTCTAACAGGTGGTGGAGACCAAACTGTGTCTTGGCCTTATCTCTAAATATATGTATATGTATATGTATATATACATACATATGTATATATATATATATATATATATATATATATATATATATACATATATACATATATATATATATATATATATACATATATACATATATATATATATATATATATATATATATATATATATATATATATATATGTATACATAACAAACAAACAAAAAAAACACTTTACAATGATTTTGGCTTGAGTTCAGACTGGATACAGCAACTGACTGTTCTACGTCTGTTGTGTTTATTACAGTCATGTGTAATGTAACTTACAGCACCACCTTTTGTCCTATTTTATACATTCCAAACCAGTTCATATACACCCAACTAATTTGCATTTTCTTTTTTGCAAGTTCTCAAAAAAATTGCTTCACTTTCGCTTGACAACACAGCTACTGATGGCACTGATTAGAGCGTGGGTAGCCCAAGCATGCATTTATTTAAAAAAAAAAAAAAGGAAAAAAAGTTGCTCCTTGAAGGTTTTACGTTTGTTTGTAAGTGTATGTCCAAACATACTGTACACAAACTGATTAACAATCCCCAAACCTCCCAAGGAAATGTAAGAAACACACCTCAGAAAGTGACACAGCAGATAATTGAAATTTATTCCCAATTATACTCCACAACAAACAACCCTCTCGTGATGTTATTTTATTTCCTCCTCCTCCTCCGGTTCTTCCACAGCCGATGAGCAGCGACTACAGCGCTGCTTTCCTATGGGAGGACTTCGACTGTGGCACTGGGGTGTAATAGCTGAGAGAGTTAATGTAGCTTAAACAGCCAAACTAATTGTCCCTGTCTCTGTCATATTTGTCTAGTTGAACACTCCTAAATACCACAGCAATTAATTACCTCGCAGCCAGGTATGGGGAGACGACGTGGATGCTCATCCTCAGCCCTCGGTGTGTAAGTGTGTGTGGATGCAGGGCGTAGCATCCACTGCACATCCACTCCACTTACATGTGTGTATGTTAAGCCATGTGTAGTCAGGGGAGTATTGGTCCCTCCTCGCTCCACATATTAATGCCACGTCTTGTTAGCAGAATGTTTGATGTCACCAAATAGTGAAGCTTCTCTTTGTCTCATTCTTGTATTAATTAAGGTGTTGTTTTTTTTTCCTCCCCATTCAACCAACAAAAAACTAAATATTTTAGATGTGACTAAGGGAAGTGTCCAATTCTCATATTTGGCAGACTGCACTGGTCCAAAAGTTACATAAGGAAGAAACACTAAACTGCAAAATAACAAATTAATTCTTTTAAACAACGATAATTTTGAGCCTTTCTATTTAATTTTTCCCAGTGTTTTCATGTGCAAAATGAAAATACTCATATAAAGGGGCAGCTACATATGTAACTCTTGTAGGTCTAAAGTTACTTTTAGTATCTAGTCTAAATTTAGCTCTTCCATGTCTTAACAATTTAGCATTGAGGAATCTCAGAAACATTTTTTTCCATTTGTTGCAAAAAAAAATAAATAATAAAATTACAAATTCCCTTTAGATATACAGTATACTGACACTGATGAATCCACTACTGAAGCTGAATTACACTTGGTGAATATTATTATTATTATTATTATTATTATTATTATTATTATTATTATTAATTGTATTATTATTATTGATGACATGTATTAGTGTTACACTGTACTTGTATAAGTAATGTTTATGTAGAAAAAGATGATATGTGGGAGTATTAATTCAACAATGATGAAAGAAAACTGATATCTTCACAAATTTAGTTATAATACTAAAAAAATCACAATACTAACACAGTAAAGAAGTAATGATATGGGAATGAAAATAACATATTATGAGAGTAATGTTAATCATTAGAAATGTTAAGTTATACTTTCATCAGAAATATGAAAATATTGTGCTTATGACTTTAAGCAAGTGATATGGTATTGTAAGTTGTAAAAATAGAATGATTTAATTATAATATCAAAAGTACTTTATTCTTGTAATATTAGGAGAATAAACTTGTGGCTTCTAACAAAAGTTCTAGTATTAAAAAAGGCATGTTTTGAACGTTATTTTAGATCCAGTACAAGTCCAAATCCCACATTGTAAAACTTTATATACTATATATACACACATGCACGCATGCACGCACACACACACACACACACACACACCTATATATATATATATATATATATATATATATATATATATATATATATATATATATATATATATATATGTGTGTGTGTGTATGTGTGTGTGTGTATATCTATCTATCTATCTATCTATATATATATATATATATATATATGTATAATACAATGCTCCATCATAATGTAATAATGTGTATTATGTGTTGCCGCCGCATCATCACCCACTGGTGTTTGGAATCATGTTTAGAAGAGTGTACAGTTTAGTTGTCACCATCATAGCTTTTTGGAGCCAGAAGTGACTGTATCTGGACTAGAGGGTGGATCCTTCCTCTTATACACTTAAAACAGTCATTTTGTACATAGTAGTTGAACCTCTTAACCATAACTGCAGTAAAGCTTTCAGATACTGATTATGATATTGATTGATGTGGACATTATTTATATGAATGCGTCATCACAGTGTTTACATGCTCTTGATTCAGTTTGATTTGATGGACAGATCTTTTAACATGCAGACTGAAGTACTGGTAAATTTTTATTTATGCATGCATTTTAGGTCTGCTTCCTTCATATTTACTGGTGTACATCTGTTGGAATGACTTTAATAATTATAGTCTCCAGTCCCAGGATCTGCTCTATCTACATGTTCCAAAAGTCAGAACCGAACTGGGAAAGAAATCCTTTAAATGTTCTGCTCCCACTGCCTGGAACAACAAACAGAAGGAGGTAAAAGTGAAGGAACTGGTCTCTATAAATACAGTCAAAGTCATTCTGAATGAATGGGAAAAGGATAAATCCAGATGTCGATGCTTTTCTAACTGACTGAATCAGGTTCTGCTTTGAGATGATTTTAAGGAACATTGTTATTGTACTCTTAGTACCTTTTAACTTATCGATGGTGTTTTATATGGAAGTTCTTAGTTTAGTGATTTATGTGTGTTTTAGAACTGAGTTTTATTATGTGTTTTATGGATGAAATCTCTGTTGTCTGTAACTTCTGCTGCTGCTGTCTTAGCCAGGACACTCTGCATAAGACATTTTTAATCTTAATGAGTTTTAGGTTAAATAAATTAAATAAAATATACGTCTGTAAAGACTAGTTTCAGGCTACAGGCGTTGGACCTTGGAAACACAGTCTAAAAAGTGTATTTCACATCTTGCTGTTTTTTTTTGTGTAGTATGTAAAATTTAAAGAACTATTGCTTTGTGAGGGGAAATAGAAGCCAGATCTGTGATTAAAGGTGAATGTTGTACTTTACCTAAAAGGAAGTGAATGTAACAAGATGGATGATGATGGATGGGAAGTTTTTATGTTTGTCACCGATATGTCAACACGTTAGCTGTTTTCTCCCCGTCTGTCGGTTTTAATGAACATAAATGAGATCACATCTGCTGATCTGAACGTGGAGGATCCTCTCACAGATCCCACTCGCCCATACATGTTTGTTTGTGAGTGGGTTGCGCTGTGTGTGTCTCTGCACACACGTGTGCGGTGGTAATGCCTACGTGTTGGGGCTTGTTTGCCAAGATCAGAGGCAGGCGCCCTGGGTGTGTGAAGTGTTCCCATCATGCATCGCTCCATGCCTGGGCAGCCCACGCCTACTCATCATCCCCACATTAGCCCTCATCACTCTCCCGCTATCTCTCTCATGCACGCTCGCTCGCTTTTCTTCTTTCTCATTCTGTGTGTGTTTTTCCTCGCTGTCTCTCTGATCTCTCTGTTTATGTTTGACCTTTTTGCCGTTCTGCGCCGGCTAATGATGGTACAGGGATAGCAGGTGTGCTGCATTAGCCGACTTCTGCCGTGGCGGAACAAATTAGAGGTCCACCGACACCGAAGGCCAACCTTTCACCGTCGATGCTCCTGTTAGTGGCCGCACAAAACAAACACACCCACAGATGCCCACACGGTGTCACACAACACAGGCAGATATGCAAACATACTGCAGCGCCATGGCTTCACACACATGCGAATACACTCCATGCTGTCAGGTGTGCAATTTGAGTGAAATGACACAACTAGCCACATAATCTTCTCACCTGGAAAAATGGGAAAAGGAGGACAGGGGAGAACGTGAAGGCGGGATATATAATCATGTTTTGTCTGAACAGATAGTCCAGGTTTACAAATACTATACTCTGATGATTTTGCATAAGTGCACAGTGGTGTGTCTTTGTTTTTTTGTTTTCTATCCAGCAGTGTTGGGCTGTGAGTTGAATTTAAGGAGAAAGAGATTGAAAGGCAGGTATACATTTAGAGGTGGCAAAAGTCCACACTTTCTTTGATGTGAAGAAAAGATAGTTGAGGAAAAAAATGGACTAGTAAAGTTAGAAGTTTCAACTTCAGCTGTACTCCAGAAAGAGTGAGATGTACAGCTTTGAAATGTCTTTCAAGGTCGGGGGAGGGATTTGACCCCTGGCCTCTGCACACATGATGATGGGGATCAAGGCCAATGATCCAGATTTTGAGTGCAAGAGGCCACTTATGATGCGTTTCCACTACATGGAACCAGCTCGGCTCGACTCAGTATTCCTGGAGACCGTTTCCATTACAGGATACCACTGACTTTACCATACTTGCACGTCATAACGATGTGGCGCATTATTTCCGTGTCGTCTGTTCAGAGAATTGCTGATAAACTCACTCGTTGCGTGCTGTCTCATCTGAATTTTTACGTCGGTCACCAAAGACTGAATCTCCTCGACCGACCATGGTGTAGTTTTGGGCGGTTATTATGTGGATTAATGTACCGCTACATTTACTGTCAACTTCCGCATCTGTTTTTTGTAAAACGGCGGGTCACAGAGAAAACTGTCTGACCAATCAGTGATCTGCAGTGTTATACGTCACGGTTTAGTATCGCTTGGAACCTCGGCGGAGGTGATACCAAAAAACTAGTACCAGGTACCAGATTCCAGGTCCTTTTTCGTAATGGAAACGCAACAAAGGCCGAGCCGAGTCGAGTCGAGCTGGTACCACGCAGTGGAAACGCGGCATTATTCATATCCCGGACAAGCCCCCATTTTGTCACTACCTGGCTTTTACATTGTTTTTGTCTTGTTTTTGAATTTTAAAAAATGTTCTCATTATGCTTTATCTTTAACATCACTTTTGTCTAATATCTCTAATATCTTCTACACAGATCTTGTCTTGCTTCCTCTTTTGTCTATTACACATTTGGCAGTGGCGTGGTCGTGCAGTGGTTAGCACTTCCACCTTCAGGTTGGATTCTCAGTCTGGGTGTAGTTGGCCTGTTCTCTCTTGTTTCTTCCTGGTCCTGATGAAGGTCTAGAGTTGGTCCCCAAGCTCCTTCAGTGGAAGCTCACTGCTCCTAATGTGTGCTAATGCTAATGCTAATGCTTGGTACTGTGTGTGTATAATGATGGGTAAAATGCGGAGACTGAATTTCCCTAAAGCAAATAGACCTTTTCATTTTTATTTTGCTCTGTTTGTCATATGTAATACTTGTACATGGATACGGGTATTCTGTGTATTGTGTTTTCAGTGTGTTACTGTTCCACCTAGTTAGGTTGAAATCGTTCTTACAGACAGGGGTGCCACCTGGGCTTTGGAGCCCTGTGAAAATAAGAATATCGCTTTGGGCCCCACCTCTTCAATGACACAAACCATGCAAACCCCTAAAATATAAACAATATTCTGCTTACAATAGAGTTTGCGATTTTGTGCAAGATTGATGAAAAGATGCAAGCCATTTTTAATATTGTAATAATAGTTTTAATAACAGTAATATGATAATTTTTCCATTGATATACAAATAAATGTACTTTTACTTTTTAGATGGAAGTATATTTACTAGCATCAGCTTGGAGCTCTGGCACTTGGACCAAACCATATCACGAAGTAAGAAGGGGGAAGAGGCTGGCTGAATTTAATCTTTTTTTTTTTTTTTTTTTTGCCAAAAGCAAAACAAAACTAATGTAAAGAGCCAAGATGTTTATTGTGCCTTGTGAAGGAAAAATACTGACCAAAGTTTTACTTTTTTCTAGGCCCCTGTTAGTCATGGGCGCTTAAAATCATCAGTTGTACTTACATTTACCTCTGGAAACATGCAGACAATAAGACATGAATGCATCTCACATGTAGGTACACACTTTAACACATCTGCATGATCTCCTACATTGTAACACACACTATGCTGTATCCACTGAAGCCCCTCCACTCTGATTTTGTGGAGTCAAATCAGAGCAGACCTCCCTCGGAAAAAATCAAAGGGGAATATCAGCTTGATTTCGACCTCCTGCTGCTGGGGAGGATTTGTGTGTGTTTGTAAGGGTTTGCAGATATATGCATATTTGCATTGTTTGTTGTTTGCAGGACGGGGGAGAGAGAAGTGTGGTGTTCTTTGTTGATTCAGGTGTAATCAGTGAGCGTAGAAAAAAAATATATAAATAAATAAAATCTCCCGCCCGGCTCGTTTGTCTGCAGAAATACTGAAACTGCTCTGAGAAGGTGTCTTTTTATATTTCTATTTTTTTACAAGACAGATACATTGAAACGACCAGTTGAGGTTTTTCTGACTAGATTTCTTTTTTTGGGGGGATTTTACTCAAATTGTATGGGTCTGTGTACAATATGTATAGGATGTTTGTTACTGCAGAGAGAAAGTGGATGTAAAAAAATATAAATAAAAAAACAAGATGTTACAAGAATTAATAGAAAATATTGAAACAACAGTAGAGAAAATGTTTTTAGTCATGGTCTTTGTCATTGAATGAGTTGAATTTTTTGCAGATTAGAGGATTTTTTTGCATTTTTTTTTTCCCCAACTTAATCTCACAACACCAAGGAAAGACATATTTTGCTCTAAAGGTTACATATTATGTAAACTGTTACATATTTATGCCCATATCTACATTTTACACGTTATTCTTGTTGCTTCCTGTTTGATTTTTGTGGTTAATGACACTAACACACATGCACATGTACACTTTCTGTACAAGTACGTGTTTGATTTGATTGGAAACACGCCTACTGTTAAACATTATGACAGAGGAAAACAACAGGTTTATAGAATTACTCTATAACTGTGTACACAGGAATAGTATTAGAATATACATTTTCATTGCCCTTCTAAATAGATAAATAGGAATGTTGCTTTTTCAGAATAAAAGACAAAAACTATATAAACTACTAATTCATACATGACTGACAGGCATCTTTTTATAGCTGCCTAAGGGTGGCTGGGTAAAAAATCTATGTACTAAAATGGCACAAACTGAATTCCCTACTTACTATTGGTAATCTTTAGCATGCCTGTACCATAGAAACAGTGTTTTTTGATAAACAATGTCACTTTAGACTGTTGTGGGAAAGTCTTATTTTAGCATCTCTGTAAAATAAATCATTGCACTTTTAGACAAGTCAGACACATGCAGCCACCAGCTGCTCACTGACCAACTGAACTGACTCCATTTGAAGTTTCTTGTTTGTTCAGTTTTTGGTTTCCTTGGCCCAGTGGACTCTAGGAAATCTGATAAACAAACTTGAATCAAATCACATGACCAGTAACATTATGAAAATGACTACATCTCAGTAAAATATAATATTTACACAGGCTGTTTAAAATTATTTTTAGTAAAGTAAAAAGTCATGGTTTGTAATAGTTTTCAAAGGGCTTTGGTGTTTGGCTGGGTTTAAGCTTTTTACTATAATTCATTAGTATGACTATATCATGGCAGTGATTTACCAACACACAATAAGTATTAGAATGGAAGTGAAAACCCTGAAAAAGTTTGGATAGCACAGTTATTCCCAACCTAAAATGTTCTTTAGTTCATGTACAGCTTTAATACATTTTTATTATTCATCATATTATGTTCATAGACAATGTCAAGTTGTGATGTAGGTTTACTTCTTCACTTTGTTAAACTCCTTTGGGTGGAAACAGGAGTTGTTTTATAAAATGTATAAATGTATGAACACTTTGAAAGAGAAAATACCCTGATGATTTTCCAAAATTGTTTTTAAAGTTTTAATGTTTGGTCACATTTTTATTACAGCATTTTTTTCTGACATTGCAAAAAAAAAAAAAAAAGTCAGAACAAGATAAAAGATAAGATAAAAATGCCCTAACCTTGATGTGAAGGCAATTCCGAAAAGAACTTTATTACACCAAAAAACAGCTCCAGCCCTTCACGAGTTTAGAGCAGACAAAGCATCTAACCCCTGTATGTTGGAGGATTACCAGTAATGGCTGAGGGAGGCCAGAAATTGTACAATCAGGTGAAATGTTAACATCAATTGTAACCTTTTCTCACACAAATGGCCCTGAGACATGGGTAAAACGGGGACAAGGAAAATTAAACACACACTTGATGGGAGGGAAATTGCCCCCCGTTCACCGTGTCGCAACCGTTTCACCTCGGTAAATGAGCACCTTTAGCTGGAGGGAAAAAAGAGAAGCCTTCTTCCTTATTTCCTCCTCTGTCAACTTTGGCCAAAGTGCTATTCTGTTGTCTGTCATTGGTCTTGCTCTATTACTGTCATTACAGCAATAGGCCCCGGTGGTTAATGTGTTTGTCTATGTATACAAGTCAACGGTGGCTTGACGTTTTGAATGACACCCAATCTACATGTGCTCAGATTGCCTTTGGTTTGGAGGGAAATGAGAACCTGGTGGTCTTCCTCTTAATCAGACATCTTTGATTGATCCGCCCCTCTCCTCTTGCGCTCCAGCTGACTGACACGCGACAAAACACCTCCCTGACCTCGCCCTCCTCCAGTAATAGCTATAAAGATGTGTTCAGTTGTCACGCCGAGCGCCCAAGGAGGACTGAAAGCTTGACAGGCCCGACGGTTGGCCTTAATGGGCAAACACACAGCGCCGGGGCTGACACGTTTTGGCTCTATTTTGAGCGTTCGGTCTGAACCGCGGGAACTCGCAGTCCTGGAGATGAAAGGCAAACAGCAAAGACAGGCTTGAGGGGAGTATTCGCTGCTCTTCTTCTCGCCGGTTCAATCTAAAGTTCAAGTGGGACGGTGCAGAACAGAGACGGGTATGCCTCCGGAGAGTGTTTTGCAATGAAAGAACTCGAGAACCGTCCTCTTCCTCTTCGGCGAGCTGTTTCCAAACACACTGCCCACACTGTGAGAGGACTAGTGTGTGTGTGTTTTCTGAGGGAATCCAGTCCCCTAGGACGCCAGGGTTTTCCAGGCAGACAAGAGGTGGGCTTTCCACAGATTTGTGTGCGAGTGTGTGGATATTTTTCATCCACACAGGCCTCAGGAAGCGGTGGTCTGGCCAGGGATCAGCAGTGTGCCTTAGGAGACACCTCTATGGGAGCAGTGTTTGGCCACTGGAACGAGTCTCGCACACATTCACCTCAGGTCCAGACACATTCAAACACACAGCGATTCACCTCCTGACCACCGTCCAAACACACACATGCACACATGCAGCCACGACCACAAACCCTATATCACATTACAGAGCCTCGAATCTTGTCCCAATCCCTCCACAGGACAGAGAACTATCTGATCTGGGCACAGGTTAGTTACCATTCAGGCCTCTATGGTGGAAGGACTCAATGTTACCCACCGGAAGGGGAGATTCCCCCTGTCACACACTTAAACACCTAATTGCTGCTAAAATAAACATTTGACAAGTCCTCTTCCCAGAAGTAAGAGGATGTGACATGATGCAGTTAATGCAGCTGAAGATGCTTATATGCAATTTTGCGGTCGCTGTTAATCTTGCCAACTTAAACATTTTAAGAATTGATAATGATTCTGGACAGCATCCAATAGTTTCGCTCTAAAGTTTAGTTGTTTTTAGAGTGCATGGCTGTGTTTCAGACCTACAGGGACAACAGAAGCTTTGTAAAGTCACTTACATCATTACTTCAGTTCACTGAGGAAGAAATATCGTACTATACTGTGTATATACCATCCTATAATACTAACAAGTGTCACAAAGCACTGTTTTTATCCCTCAAAAGCTATATCCACTGTAATATGTTTTCACCCCTTCACAAGTGGGAACTATATCTTTGACACAATTCCAATCATAGGATGCTGGCAAAAATAAATATATATATTTTTTTCTGTTTTTTTTTTTTTTCTTTCAATCAATCAATCAATCAACCAATCAGTCTTTATTTATATAGTACTTTTTCTACATTTTTTGTTTCTAAACATGATCGATATCTTCACCATACTTAATGACTTGTCAGGACCTGTCTTCATTTAGATCAGAGTAAGACTGTTATGCATAGCTAACATCAGAATACTTTTTTTTTTTTTTTTTGCCATCAAATTTTGATTTTTATTTTCATTTCCATTTAACAAATGAAGTCCAACAGAGGATTTTCAGGGGATACAATATTACTGGAATGGATTCTCAGAACAAGAATACCAACAGTGGGCCCAAGACATAAGAATGTGTTATGGGATATCATAGAACACTGTGATAGTATGATGATAAGAAAAGAAAAGAAAAGTAAGGTTAATTACTAGGCCTGTAACGGTACACAAAATTTTCGGTTCGGTACGTTTTCGGTTTTCAAAGCCACGGTTCGTTTTTTTTTGGTTCGGTACGGGAAGAAAGAAAACCCCCCAAAATGTCTTTAATACATTTATGAATTTTTTTAAAACATTTTTCCCCCAATTTTTGGACACAATAGAATATAGAAAAACAGGAATAATATAATTCTGCTGCTATAAATCAATTAGAAAATAAAATAAATTATTAATATTACTAAATGTATTTTAAACACTAGTTTTGCACTTTTCCCTGATGAAGTTTTGAACAAACAAGAAAAATCAAATCACAGTTCTGTCAGTTCACATTCTGCAGAAAAATATCAACAAAAAAATTCTGCATGAAGTGCAACATTAACAGGAGGGTAAACTGGTATTCTGTTTGAACAAACTGAAGAGAAACATTGACAACAAACTTAACCAAATTATTTATTTTAGTACAGATAGCAAACTGTTTAGGACACTTTGTGTACTCGTGTGTGTGTGTGTGTGTGTGTGTGTGTGTGTGTGTGTGTGCGTGCGCGCGTCCAAGGTGCGATTTGTCTGGGGGGATGGTTTGTTGTTTTTTTTGTTTTATTTTTGGGTCGTAGCTGGGGGGGCGGGGGGGGGGGGGGGGGGTCCGGTCCGGTCCATAACTAACGTAACTAACGCTGGCGTGAAACGAAAGTGAAACTTTATTTTTATAAACTTTCAACGTTCAACTCCGACTTCTATTCCTCTGTTATACAGCGTGCGTGACAGAAACACAGACAGACCTAGTGTCAGTGTTTTAGAACTACCGTAGTTCATAGGCGGTAAACAACGTCCGTTTTATTAACGTCTCTTTCCTCGTTGTTGTCTTTCACCTGAACCTGAACTGATCCAAACTGGACTGTAATGATGACAGAGCATCTTCAGTCTCTTCCTTCCAGGTTCACATCATATTTGTTGTTTTTTTTATGTGCGTCCTTTAATATGTCCGTGTGAAACTTGCGCGGATTTAAAGTTCCGCATCAAACAACGTCTTTCGTTCCTTTTTCTTTTTGTCAACATACTGTGCCGTTTCGGTACAGCTGTGTACCGAACTGAACAGGTGTGTACCGAAACGGTTCGGTTCGGTACGTGTACCGTTACAGGCCTATTAATTACACACTCAAAAAGTAAGAATGCATACATAATCTACAAAAATACACACACATACACAAAACATATAGACAAGAAAGGAGGGACTTGACATTTAGCAGCACTAAGGTGAGAGAGCAGTGGCAAAATTAACTTATAGCATGTTTTCAAAGAGTCAGCGGTGCTACACCAGGTATTTAGAGTGCTCTCATTAGCACCAATAATTTGAGCTGTTGAAAGCCCCATGCACATGACAAAAAAGTAGAGAATCCAAGATTGGATAGTTAGAGAATGAGGTGGCTTCCAGCGAGTTGCAATCATTTTTTTTTGGCTGCTGTCAGCAAAGATGACTTGCTTTTTGAGTTTACAAAAGTTAAAGGCTAACACCAGAATACTTCATGAGATGGACCACTGTCATTAAAAGTGTGGCTTCATTTTAGTAAGTAACATGACAGCAGGGCACATGTGGGATGGTATGAAGCCATTTATTAGTTTTGATAGTACAACTAATCTTTGGATATAGTGTTTATTTGTATATCATAGGAACATGATAGTGAATGTCTGAGTTACAAGTAAGGCATGGACAGTTAAAAAAAAACAACAAAAAAAAAACAAACTGAAATGCTTAATAAGCTTTGGTAGGTGTTAAAGCTGCAGCACTGGGAACAATTAGATAATTCCCTGAGAGGATGCAAGACTTCTGCATTTACTCCTTGATGTGTTTTCAGGCTGAAGGAAATGTGCTGACTGATGCAGATTTTACCAAACATAGGTGTTTTCAGATAGGACAGGTAGGAAGGTTAAGCATGGAGGTATGGAAAGTTTGGTTCACTTTTCCTTAAAAGCATGAAACAACATCAGGTCATCTATATTTATATTTAGTCTTTCATGTGGACCGTAAGGAGAGGTCTATTGAAAGGAGGTGTGTGTTTTTAAGCTCTGCAGGTGTGTAAGGGCTAAACACAACATGGGTTCCTTTATTGTCCAAAAACATCTATGCTAGGTTTATTCTCCTGCCAAGTCCAGCACCTTTACCCAGGTACTGGTCCCACCCTCAGTACAAGCCCACTGCCACTTAAGTGTGCAAAAGGATGGGTTAAATGCAAAAAATCACAATGGAAGACAACTGTACTACATACAGGGTTTCCGTGAGGTCTTAAAAAGTCTTAAAAGTGTTGAATTTACAAATCTGCATTTAATACCTTGAAAAAGTCATTAAAAGGTATTACATTTGATACGGTAGGTCTTGCCATAAACTTGTTTGCTGTATTGTGTTTATATGTGTCTGTTTGTACTGCAAAGACAACTGCAAAGACAGGAATGTTAGTCTACTCAGTTCCACCCTTTCCAACCCAACAATTTATATTGAAATTAGGAGCCAATTATTGCTAACTTTGCAGCCCCCAGTGAGAAATGATCACAGAACATTCAGCCCAATACACATGCAGCCGTTAGTCATGCACGGCACCTGAGACAGCTGACTTTGGGAAGTTTAAGGGATGGCAAGATCATTCTCGACCTGGTTGACATGAGTGGAGGGGAAGGAGTATGAAATGGGCATTAAATTTTGGTCTAGTAGTCTTATAAAGGTCTTTAAAAAGTCTTTAATTAACTTGTGGAAACCTATAGGAACCCTATTTTGGCCTACATCAAATTAACAAGATCACCATCTGTGGCTACTTTTCAATAATGTTCAATAACTTTTCAACCACTAATCTACAAGTTAAGTGAAGTGCTGCTCCTCAGATTTTCCCGGATACCAAAACAGTATTTTATTTTATTATTTTTAGAGGCTAACATGGTCCAATAAATGACTCTAACTTGCTTCGAGGTAGATTCAGACAGTTCTTTATTTGAAAGTCTTCAACTTTCTAAAGAAGACAACAAAGAAAAACTTAGGGGAAAAAAGATCACGTTTACAGTATTTTTTTCTTGTAAATTAATTCATTTTCAGATAAACCAGATGAAGTCAAAGATCTACTGAATCAGAGGATGTTTAGCTTCTGATTCTGACTCATATTATAGAAAAACTAAATAAACTAGTACTGATCAGGTGGAACAAAAGCTGTTCTAGGTCTTTGAGGGTTAAACTTAACTTTACCATCCAGATTCAAGAAAAAAACGTGACAGATAGGTGAACCATGACATCCAAGTAGGTCTATATGACATTAACATAAAAGGTTGATAGTGCACATCATCTCCCCTCTCAGATGCATTTAATGATATATTTCTGTCGAGGTAAAACTTGCATCATATACGCTGTAATTTGTGTACAGTTGTTTTTTATGTATTAGATTAAGCTAAAAATTACAGCACATAGAGTCTGTACATGGGTCTAGCTGTTCAGCACGTAACAGTTTTCATATTAAAGTACAGTTTGATTGCTTTTCTTCTACTTCCACTGCCTCAGCTGGCGAACGCTCCCCCGTACTCAGCCCTAATATTGACATCACACAACTGATATTAATGAAAACATATGAAATGCAGCAGCAGAGGTACAATCATCCACCGCAAATGTACATGAGGCGTTCTCGGCCAAATGAACCAAAGCCTCGCGAGCGCGGCGAAAATTAAATGCTATGATTTGTTTGCGGTGCAATGCATTACACCTGATTGTGCGTTTGCTCATGTGTGCTGAAGACGCGGCTAATGAGGCATTACTGGCGAGGGAAACCCAATCGATGGTGCGCTGTCGCCGGACAATGCTGATCAATTGTACTGTATCGACTGCATTTCCCCCTCATTAGCTCCTATGAGGTGTGTGTAATATGTGTGTGTGTGTGTGTGTGTGTGTGTGTGTGTGTGTGTGGCGGGGGGAGGTGATGTGTGTTTTGGGTAAACACACTCAGGTGGCGGTGCAGGCCTGTGCCATGTCTCTGCTGTGCTATGTAGGCTAGTAGCAGGCATGGGGGCACTGATTACTCTTATTAACACGGAGGGTGTCAGGCATCGGTCCAAATGGCACCGCAGCGACTGTTAGCGCACACACACCCTCAAACACACACACACACAGACACACACTCCCCGAGCCTGCTCAAGTCAAGAGCCTGAGCCAAGAGTCCCAGCTGAACCCTGCCGTCAGGCCCGATGTGTTGCCACGAGCTCAGGAGGAGATCTTTGTAGTGAGCTGTCAGACTTTTAACGACTAATATGTTGCCTCGTCGCGCTCTGAAGCTGTTGTCTCCGATGCCTTTCCAAAAAAAACGGGAAAAAGAATAAAAAAACACCTGCTTCGTGCCAAATCCCTTAAGGAATATTACAGTTGGAGAAGCTCAAAAAGACGCTGGTTTTAACTGCTCTGATACCTTTTCTTTTCCTCCTCCTCCTTTCCTTCCCGTCCATCCCCACCCGCCGCTGACCAATCAAAACGCAGACCCCGTGAAGCCATTTAGAGGCCTTTTTGGTCCTCGGCCAAGCTTCATGAAACGCTTTCAACTCGGTGAATTCACAATGTACCACTCAGCCTGACAGATACTGAGCCAGTTTTTAAGGATTCATACTGTTCATCATGTTGATTTCTTTATTATTATTATATTTTTTTCAACTAGAGACTTGGAGAGTGCTGCGCTTTGTCCTTCCCCTATTTTTTTTTATTTATTTATGTATTTATTTTTTTCACTTTTTATGATATAATCCAAGCAGCACCACAGCATTTCCACATTGTCTTTGTCATATCAGCCTATAGGAGGTGATGGTGTTACTCCTTCTCATTTTTTTGTCACTCTTCCAGCGTGCCTCCATGGAGTCTCTGTGGAATTGTATGTTTGATTAGTTTTTGGCTACAAGCCCTTCCAACTGTTCTAGTTCAAGATACATTAATTTTGTATGTTACCATCTTTTTTTCCTTATATAAAGTCATATTAGTTTTGTTCATTTGAGGTCACACTGTCTTTTACAACTGTTTTTCAATCAGCTTTTGTGCATTTCTGCAAAAAATAGGGATACATACACTATCATGTCATTTTTAGGTATCTGATTTTGGAAATGTCTTGTCTAATCAGATATTGGTCAGATATAATGTTCATATTTAAGCATTCAGTCATTTTTTCTTGAGTTCAGGCACTGACATGGCTTAGTTGGGGGTTACAGACAGATATGAACATTTGTTTTAACCCATAAAGACCCAGTGTTGCCTTTGTGGCAGTTCTCAAATGAATTTTACTCTAGATTTTATGATTTATTACCATTTACTATAATATTATCCTCTGTATTTTGCATTTTTTCAGTGAAAATCATCTATTTCCTTGTTTTTAATTTACTGATCATATAGATGCTGATAAAAGCAGAAATTAAAGTTGAAGGTTATTATATCAGAAATCAAGAAAAGTGAACAAAAAGCAACTTTTTCAGCAAAGATCTCAATAAGTGAACATAAAACCAAACATCTCCAATCATTGTCTTTGACAAACTCCATGGGTTTTACTGGGGAATCAATGTTGTAGAAGATGATGGTGTTTCTGCGTTCACTACAGAGCCTCTGAACGTCCAAACGGGTCATATCTGATGACCATGAAAAGATGACAAACTGTATTTTTTATACCAATTATTTACATGGATTGATAGGATTACTGGATCACATAATACATAAAAAGCCTAACATTTAACCCATTAGGTCACAATCCAAGTACTTTTTTGCCTAGACTTAATCATTTGTGGGAGTTCGGATCTGAAATCCTGTTTCTCGTAGTAAAGGTAATAAATTAAAAAAGAAAGTCACAAATCTGGTGAAACTCTACAATGTGGCAACACATCCTCATGTCCAAACTGCTTTCTCAAAATGATAAAAATGCACAAAATTTGTGAAGTCAGGAAACTGCTGATGATGGTAGAATACAGTATGCAGTAGATCCCAAGAGTCAAATTCTTATTATTGTGTGAATTATTGCTGTATTATTATTATTACTATCACTGTAAGTTCCCAAACACCTGCATTAGAGGAACAGGCCTGAAGTTACAATATATTAAATCATCAAGGTACTGGTTTCTGCTTTCTGGAAATGGTGAAAAATGCATAAATTGTAAAACAGGGATTATTCCTCTGGAGAGGTTTCTTGCTCAGCAAAACTTCAAAATACTTGTTTGCTTTTTGTAATATTGTAATTCTGAATGTGTTTTTTCTGTTAAAAATATCAGATAGTTCAAGTGTTTTTGCTGGTTTGTCTTCAGTTCATGTTGCCAGAAATCAATCAATTAAAATAAATCTTCTATAAATTTGAAAAAAATATCACTATACTATTTTATATCACCCACATCCTGAAATGTATGATACAAAGGACATTCTCTGATTTATTTATTTTTCCCAACATACAAAACAAAAACAGTATTCAGTGTGGTTTACTTCTGTCCTCTGCAGGGCTTTAATCTACACTGAGAGCATTACAGAAGCAGCATTTCTATTTCTAGTGGATTCTTGTGCTTCTAATGCACATAAAAAAGGCCACATAGCAAAATGGTTCCCCTTTCTTTTAATTGCTTTTAGTGATCTACTGTAACTTCCAAAATGAATGCAGTTAAGTGGATTTCTGAGCCATGTTGAAGCTTTCAAAAACATAATCATCTCAATTGTTTTGCATTGATGTTTCATTGTTGTTTTCATTACTGACCGTCACAAATCTGTAATGGGTGCTTTTTGAAATATTCACAGTAGACCGGGTTCTGTTGGACTTTTCTGTATCGGACTTCCTTCTGGTGAAAACACTGTGTGGAGTGGGCAGGATCAGCAGCAGATACCAGATCCAGTGGAAATCAGAGGTTAGAATCTGCACCAATGTCACTAGTTTATTCGCAGGTTGTCAGTAGTATTTGTCGGGATGTTTTTCTTTTATACACCTGATGTTTCTCCACTTTGTGTTTTAGGCTCCACACCTGTTGCATTTAGTTCAGATCAGTCGACATGTTAGGAAACCCCTTCAGGTTACGGTTTTGCTCAGAGTTTCAAATCAGGGAACATCTTTCCATTTTTAGTACATTGTGGAATCCATAATTCCATCACTGAGCCTGTTTACATGACCATAACAATCAAATAACTGGGAGTGATCAGATCATTATATTTGGGTCTGATGTGGTTACACGCACTTCAGAACTGTAAGAACTGAAAAACCCTGGTTTAGGTGTTTCAGCGTATTATTGAATTTTTCTTTACAGATGTATGTCGTGATATAAAACTCTTACTTCCTCATATTTTCAAGCAATCCGGTCTTGTTTTGTTGTTTTTTTACACAAGGAGATGTAGAAGAACAAAATAAATCAGATTAACATGGATACATGCGCAAAGACATCAGAGTATTAGGTAGAAATCTCAGTGCATTCATCTGATTTCTGCCATTATCTGATAAATTGTCTCACATGATGCAGTTTATATGTTCACTGGAATAAATGTATAACTCCTGAAATCAGATGAAGATCAGATTTTAGTGTGGATGTAAACAGGGCCAGTGATTAAGAGCTCTCCAATACCAGCAGCCATGACACCAGTGAACCAGTAAAATATACCTTATTTGTACTGCCATGGCAATTCTATGATTTTTGCGTCAATGCAGGTATTGAGGGTTTGATATAAAGTTAAGGTTTTCAAGGATTAAAAAAGATAAAAGTAAAAAAAACAAACAAACAAAAAAAACCCTAAGTTATAAAGTTGTAGTTCCTCCATCTCCTCAATAATGTGTAAAAAAAAATATTTAGGAAAAAAAAAGTGCAAAACAAAATATGAACAATGTTATATTGATTGACAGCCTTGATGATGTCTAACCAATAATGGTGGAAAGTCTTAGACACATACTGCACATTTAATGTTCAAGTTACAGACATGGTCAAACTCTTTTGTGATGTTGGAAAGATGATAATGATGTTCCAACATTGAAAATATCCACACTTTGGCATGATGTAATAATAAATAAATGTGCAATCCTATGCACAATTTCAATTCAGAAATGAAATCTAATTAAATATATCCTCTTTCTTTCAGTAACAAGAACTGACTACTTCATATATTTTATACCACAATTATAGTTTTAGAATTAATAGATTACGATAGATTATTGTTTTTTTCCCCTCCCACTTGAGCTGCCCAGTAACAAATCCTATGACATTGTGGAATTAAGTTGTATATTATTCCAAATTCATAACCTTAAGTGCAGTCACATCCTCAGGTTGTATTTCACCAAAAGGAACTAGATTAATACACTGATGTACAGTCTATTGTACTTGGTTTTCGTCTCCTAAAAGTCTTTATCCACTGTGTTCTAAAGTGTGTTCATCTTGTTTATCTAAGTGATGGAACAGTGTAATACAGTTAGTCTCATTACTGCAGTACAGCCATTATTACCTCCATGTTATTACCTCTGTGGACGTTTTATGTTGCTGTTGTAAGTAAGTCTGACTATTTTTAGAAGCAACTAGTGATCTGTTTTCATTAGTGTGGCTGTAACACAAACTACACGGTCGGTGATTTAATCCCTGGCTTAAATCCATTTAGTTTTCAACTCTGCTTTTAACATTTCATTCAAATTCAAAAAGAAGAACTGACATTTGTTTTGACTTCATCAGACTTAACATGATTGTTGAAGTTCAAGAGAAACAGATATTTTTAAAAAGTTATTTCCAGAAATCATTGTGGAATCTCTGAATGCACCGGCAGAAGCCTGTATTCCTGGAAAATCTCAAGTATTTCCTTACTCGTATGATGTAATTTTCAAAGTTTTGAATGCATTTAATTAAAATGTTTCACTTTATTGCAGACCTTAATGGAATCTTCAATAGTATAATAACTTCTTTTGTTAATTTTCCGTGTAAACTGCCCATCTAGAAATTAAAAAAATAAAAATTGTTAAATGTAACCAAATCATCTTTTATGAAGCCAAAAATGTTGAGCACATTCTTCTTGGCTCAATTTCTTAAACTAGACACTGAAAGACCCAAATGGACGTTGAAAACTAGAAAAGTGTAAGCGGTTGGCGCCCATTACAAGCAGTTATTTTGGATATAAAAGACTAATTTTCCAGAAAAAGCTGTTTTTACTCTACCATGGCAAGTCTTGTTTATTCCTCTTTTGTCCTATTCCTATGAATTAATTTTCAATATCTATTAGTACCGACAGTCAAATAGGAGAAAAAACACCATGAATAAAATGCAGTTAATCAAAGACTACTGCTTTATTCCACAGTCTTTAATGAAATAACTCAACAGTTTAGCATCATGTGAGCTAATTGCCTTTGGATTTCAACCCAAGTTTCATATTAGTTCACACGACCGAAATGGCCCAACTAGAGAGAAGCCAAATACTCACTTACATGGAACCAAATTGTCTTGTATCAAGCCAGAAAATCTGCCAGTGAATTAAGCACATTTTGGTTGGTGAGATTTTTCAAAACTAGACACTTCAAGACTATAATGGACACTGAAACTAGAAAAATACCACACTTTAAGGATTTATTACATGATAAGTAATGGGCAGATATTGAAAGTGGTAGTAATGGTAGTCCTTAAAGGGTTAAGCAATGGAAACACAGCTGTTTAATATATTTAGACTCAGAAATTGTCCCACCTGTAACGTAAGGAAAATAATTGTGTATCTGTGCTGGGACTTTACACAAACCCTTGTTTTAAAAATAATAATAATAATGATAATATATTTTATTTATATTGTACTTTTGATCACAGTGCTTTACAACACAGAAACAATAAAAGAGTAAGAGCACAGAAAAAAACAGATACAGTAAAATAAATAAAAGCAGTTCTAAATAAATGCAATTCCAGTGAAAGGAAAATAATAAATTTAGATTATCTTCGTACTGGTTCAATCTGACCCAGTATAACCAGATATGTGTTTCTTAAAATGCCTCTGTTGGAGTCTTTAACACTGAGTTCATAACCTTTAGATTCTAATATTAGTTTAGATTCAGCTGAAGTGAGTCGGCAAAAAGACAAATCTTTGCACAAGTGTCTTTTTTTCTCTAGCAAGTTCACAGAATTTTCCCGAAAGGCATCCTGGGAAACGGCGGAAACGCTGATAGACGCAAGTATACCCAAATTACCCTTCGTCACGAGGAAAGAGTGAAAACCGTGAGTCGGGCTGATGGGGAAGCTCCCTGCAGGAAGTGCATTTAACTGAGCGCAAAGTAGGCCGTTGGTACAAAAAAGCAACAACAACAAAAAAAAAAAAAATCAAGCATGCGTTACCGGAGAAACCTTCCTGAGACAAATACATGTGGAGGCAGAACAAAAAAAATGGATATATGCGATGCGATGTTCTGCCTCTTCCATGTTGGTTCCACTGTGTCTGTATCAGAAGAGCCCAGCTCCCCGACTGTAAGATGATTGGCTTCCACAGAACTTATTAAACATAATTGCAAACTAATTAGTACAGCGATGGCTTGGCACCTCCGTCTAGTGCCAGACACTCAATGCGGGTTTACAACATGCATTTAAATTTTACACTAATTACCAATCCCTGATTAATTCATGACTGGGGTGTGCTTTATAATAGTTATTAATAGGGCTGTATAGATTAGATTAGGAATTAATTTCCAAATAAAAACCTGGTATTACATGCATGGGGAAAGCCATGTGTTGCAGAGCGACCTGTGCGTGCTGATGTATGTGTCGTGTCACAATGCATTGGCAAAGCACTTTGATTTAACAATGGGGTTTGCTTTTGTGGAGCTGCAATTTGTATGAAATCACTTGATCTAATGAGGATTTACTTCAAACTGCTCGTCTAATGAGCGTTTGCGTCGGATCTGCTGTTGAAACAACTGACTGCACATACAAAACATTGCTAATAACGCAGCCAGAGATTTATAATCCAGGCTCCACAGCTGTAGCTGCAGTGGACTGGCAGAGGTGGATGCAGAGGTGGGAACAGTCCACACTTTGGTTCGTCCAGTGGAAATGAAGATGAAAAAAAAAGACACTGGTGAAAGCAGGAGTGATTCTGACTTTTTCCACTGCAGTAAAAGTGGAGAAGTACAGGCTGTTTTCAGCATTGAAAGTCACAAAAAAACAGAAATAATGAGAAAATAATGAATATTACCCCTTTATTGGGCACTCATTGAAATGCTCTAAAATTCAAACGTTCAACCTTCGTGTGTTATCGGACATTGATATCTACCTCCTCATCAGTTGGCGTGACAGCAGTCTCCCTCCTCTTGCCATAAAACATCCAAGCAGCACTTGCTAAAAAATAGCCACATGCAATAAACTAGAAAAGCACTCAGAGAGCGCAGACCTCCACCAAGGCAGATCAGTGCCCCCCCATCACCACCAAAATTTAATCATTTGTTCCTTGTGCCAGTATCACCCTTTCCTGAAATTTTCATCCAAATCTGTCCATAACTTTTTGAATTATCTTGCACACAGACAGACAGACAGACAAACAAACAGACAGACAAACCAACGCCGGCAAAAACATAATCTCCTTGGCGGAGGTAATAAGGTCATAAACTGACAAAAATCACTCATTACAGCTTCACTATTTACAGCTTCAAAATTTATATGAAATCTCTCTGAATCACTGTGTAGTGTTATAAAACCAACATGCTTCTTGACCCCACTGAGGCACAGATTGGTCCATATTTAATGTTTGCGAAAATTACCAGAAATAGTCACTTGCCCAATAAGGGGTTAACTTCACTGTGAATCAAATGTCAATATCAGCACAACCTTATAAAACATGGAACGTTTTCTATTTCACGATTTTCTTCAAAATTGTGATATTACGTTGCACCATCTCCTCTCCATCTCTATTTTCATCTCAATAATGTCTTGTTACATCACGTCATTTTCCACTTGTTTCATCTTTTATGTTTCTAGGTTTGTTTGTTTTTTTACGGTACTTTCAAGATTTGACATTTGGTTTAATGAAAATACAGATTAACTCACTCTTGTTTCATCCTATTTTCCATTTTCTTCATGTTACATAGTTTGTTTTTTTGTTCCCTGAAGGTTTTGTCTTGGTAGGCCTTTAACACTGTTGAAAGTTGATTTAATGTCACCAAAACAAAAGGAGTGTATTTGTCTCGTTTCATCTATGAGTTGATTTCAACTCGGTACATTTTTTGCATCATTTTTGTTTTATATTGTCTTTAACACTGTCCATTATTTTATGTCCTCCAAGACATAAAAGACTTCCAAGCCTTCCAAGGTGCATGGAGAAAAACACCCAATACTATACATCCACATATTGTTGACCAAAAGAATATTTGCAAAGACAGATTGTGTTCAATAATTGTACCACAGTAACAGAGAAACAAGGGGAGTGATTAAGGTTAAAGTTCACCTGCTTTATTGAATTCAGCCTTTGCATTTTACCCATTTTATGCACACATAGCATCTAGCATTAACAATTAGCATTTTAGGAACAATGAGCTGCCATTGAAGGTGCTCAGGGACTAGATTAACCTTTTTATATATATATATATAAATATATATATATATATATATATATATATATATATATATATATATATATATATATATATATATATATATATATATATGTACCTGTTGATTTTATTTTATTTATTTTTTCTTAAATTATGGTGGAAGAATAGGCAAACCCAGAGGATGAAATGCTAAAAACTAAAATCAGAGACAAGGCTAATCCTATATCCAATCTCATACAGCATATATTGGTTGTTTCCTTGCATTTTTTTTTTTTTTACTTTTTCATGTTTCATATCTCATTTAAAAGTACCTTGCTGTATATTTTTTGATCACCCTGATGAAGGTCACTAGCAGAAATGTATTGGTCTAACTTTGGTTACATAAAGCTGGTCTTATATGACCAGTGCTGCTGGAGTTCTTGACCTGATTCGTGTTTATACCATTTGTTCTTTGTTGCATGTGGTTTTATGCACAATGGTAGATGTAATTGTCCCATCAAGTTAAGCTGTAATTGGTTTTGGGATTGGGAAGGTGCTGAGTAACATCAAATAATACAAACTGTCGCTTTGCCTTATTTGCATTAAAACTAAATTAACCAATGTGAGCAATAAACGGTACAGATATTTGACATACAATAGAATTAGTAAAATATAAAGATTAATCTCTTGTAGACTATTCTAGTGAATTTGCCTCAATATTCCACTGGTTTTGTAATGAGTTGCTGTTCGACACTCTCTGTGAACATACATATGTGATTTGGGAACCTGTGGTCCCTGACATTCATGGGTTAATTCCAGCGGCCTGTTTTGGTAATTGATTATTAATTTCATGACATTTTACTGTTTTTTGGATCATTTTGTTTTACTTAGATCACTGACTAGAGGAACTGATCAATAGTGGCATCAATAAAATAATCTATAGACCTGAGATTGGACAATTTGTTTAATTATATTATGACAATTATGCCTAATGCCACAAACTTGCATCATAGTTATTGTTGATTCTTTATTGAAATGACCAATCTCCCAGTGTCACAATTTTTTTTCCCTATTATAGTAAACTAAATTTGGCACTAAGGGGTTAAGGTACAGATACATGACAGCAGTAATGAAGCACAGTAACTAAGTATTTGTGCTTAAATCAGACTGTAGCTCCCATCATGCCATCCTCCACTCTGTTGGGGGTCATTAGTGTTGAAACCCCAAACTCTCGGCTGGTGACCTGCGAGGTTCTCCATCCTGCTCTTCAGGGATTAATCCTGGCCGACTCCTTGTCCTTCTCTCCAACAACTAATGGTCACAGCATGGACCTCACAATGCTTCCCTAATTTCCTCTAATTGAACGGTCATTAGCAGCCACGGGCCTTGGCACTGGAACATGCGTGGGGTGTGTATGTGCATGTGAGTATGCGGCCATGCATGTATGCGTCTTCATCTTACTACATGTCGTTTTTTTTTGTTTTTTTTTTTCCTTGCCTCCATATGCACATGTATCAGAGTGTATTTGTTCTGCATCAAATGGCCTGGCACCGTTCGGGGGGCGTGCAGGGCACCGGTGGCACAGGGAGATCATTAATTCGCCCTGCCTCTCTGCACGGCTTATTTTGATGTTTTTGTAATGAGCGCCTGCTAGGGAGGGTAAACAGCGAGACTCGTCGCGGCCCCTTTGATGTCAAATGATGTGAGAGGCGATGAGGGTGGAAAAGATGTGGAGGAGCAGGTCTGAGGAAAGGAGTGGATGCTGAGAGGCCCGCGAGGAGCGGCGAAGATGAGGAGGAAAGCGCTCCTGGGTCGAGTGGCTGCCAGTGATTTCCTGTCACACACAGGAAGGTGTGAAACTAAGTTGGTGTGTTGCTTGTTGTGGCTTCGGAGTTGAGGTGTGTGTGTGTGTGTGTGTGTGTGAGTGAGTGAGTGCCGGCTTCATGCCTGTTAAGTTAAGGGAGCCCCGAGATATATAAAATCTCCTGGATATAAAATTAACAGGGATTTAACAGCTGCTTTTCATTTGTATTTTGGGGTGGAGCAATGAATCACACTCTACTTGGAGTCACTTTAACCTCTTAAGACCCAGCTATGGGTTTTCTGTCCACATTTGTGGATAAGAGTTTCACAACTTTATACAAAAAAAAAGAAAAGAAAACTCCACCACAAAGGACATTCCATAAAAAATTTAAAAACTGCATCTGTAAAAACTGTTGCATCATGGTATTTCCAATATAGGCACTTATAAGCAAGAGAGGCACAAATTCAGTAAAGTATCACCAGAAATGCACCACACTGGACATTTGTACTATGTGAATTACGGGCGGGGGCAGAACCTATGGGCAGCAGCCATTGCCGGCGATAAGTGATGTACCGTTGTTGTTTATGGGTGATCAGTGCAAGTAAAGAAGCAGCAGTCAGTGAGGGAGATTGAGTGGGAAGTACATGTTGACGCTTGTTTGAGCAGCCGTAAGCTTTACGTCCCATTGTCTTAGAGACATGACCCAGCACTGGACGATCATGTGTCATCTTAGACTGATGTCTGCTGCACGGGGTCAGAGACCAGTCCTTCTCAGCCCAGCTAATCGGACAAATCACCATTTACTGCGTCACTACAGGAGCTGGAACAACTTGTGAAAGAGGCAACATGTTGCTGACCATGACTGACTGACAGAGCAGTGACTTAGAACTTGCATGTACTTGACAACAGGCTATGACTTAAGTTACTGGATGAAACCAGTAGTCATATACATACTCTTTTGAAATGTCTAGCAATGACAATCCACTACAGGTACCCTTTAAGTAACAGAGGATGTTTCAGACTTGGATTTTCATGTTGAAACAATGATGTAATGCCGCTTCCAAGTGTTATGTTTCAGCAGCAGGAAATGAGACCATGCATAAAATGAGGGGAAAATTAATTATATAACACCCTTTAAAACAACAGTTTACAAAGTACTTTCACAGATAAGGCAAAGAAATTAATGTGGGAAGAGACAGAACAAACAAAAGCAAGTCAACGTATAGTTCATACAAAGCTAGAAGACGACAAAATACTCATAAACAGAAGATGTTCAAACAAAAAGATACAGCGTCAGGAACACACATGTCAAATAACTACAAATTAAGTGGAAACAATGAAAGCAACATAAAACTGCGTGCAATGAAATAGCAATTATATTAAAAAATTCCAGACAGATACAGTTGTTTAATAGTGAACATTGACGTTTATTCCCCATTTTTGTTCCACTGAAACAAAGGTTCATCTTGTCCCCCATATTATTATCCTATATCTTATTATTATCTTAGTATCAGCTGGTACATGTGGCAGGAGCAGGCAGCTTCATGTTTCTGCCATCAGGTGTTTTTGTGTTCGAGTGGATGTGTTTTCAGTGTCAATATTGTCAGACTCAGGATGAACAGGCCTGATATGACAAAGGAATGAACAGTGAGTATAAAAACCTGATGTTACTAGAAAAACTGAGGTCAGGAATCATAATCAAATATGGTGGATTTCATAAAGAAGTGAAAATGTGTTCTCAGTCCTGTGTCGGCTTATAGATCTGAAAGAAATTGATCTTTTCATTGATATTGTCATGCATCATGTGAGGTTTTTTTCAAGTGTTTTCCTCATTCATTTCCCATGAAAATCATAAGAAATAACAAAAAGTGCAACACCAATACTTTCACAACTGCTGAAGCTGCACTAAGGAGTTCATCCCTGTGTAACAATGAACCTGTGTACATGACCATAAAAATTTGATAACTGGGAATAATGAGATAATTATATTAATCTGATCTGACACATTTAAATGCACCTCAGAAATGCGACAGTCAAAAAACTGTGGTTTAGATGTTTCAGTCCATTATCAGATTTGTTTTGGCATATGTATATAGTGACTATAAACCCATTTTCTACCTTTTTTTTTTTTTTTTTGTACACATACACATATGTCAAACAACAAAATAAATCCTATGCATGAACACATCAGCATATTGGGGAGAACATCTAGGTGTGTTAATCAGACTTCTCATAATCTGATTATCATCTGATAAATCATATCGGACTATGCTGTTTACATGATCAGTTAAATATTCTGCTCCATCCAAAAACTGAATAATAATCAGATTTTTGTTGTACATGTGAACATACTCAGTGTCACCAGACCATTCAAAAAATTTAACAAATAGCAATACTTGTCAGTTTCATGGTAATTCTCTTTAACCACATGAATCACCTGACCTGAGCAGTTAAAACAATGGAAAATTCCCACAATTAAAAAAAATAAGAATAACTTCAGTGTACAATTTGTGTAATTCATGTAGCTTTGTTGCAAGCTTCTTTAAAATATCAAAAAATCACATTTTTCTGACCGTTGAAGTTTGTGATTGTATTCATACTCTCAAATCTCAACATGTTTAAAAGTACAGCTAAAATGGTGACATGTTCAAGGTAAGAGAGAGACTGGGTATTTTGATCAATTTTACCTTTTCCTGTCAGATTTGTGTCTGTAATCGATGGGGTTTAACAGTCAGATGCGAAGTGTCTGAAATGAAGTGACAAACCAAGAACATGAAACAAGGCTGAGGGGAACAACAGAATATGAATGAGTTACTTTTACAGCTGATAATGTGAGTGTGCTGACATGTCTGATTTTATTATTTGACTAAACTCCACCTGATTTGGAGTGTTTCTGCAGGAAAAAAAAAACAATGAGTGAAGTCCCTCTGTAAAACTCAGAAGTGTAGGAGGCCAAATGGAAGCTGAACTTTGCAACCTTTGACCTTTAGAATTGAATACCCCCCTAGAGGTGAATAATATTTATCTGGATTTGTATTTGGAGCAGGTTAATCATCTGCTTCATTTTCATTATTCTCCTGAAAGTGTATCTCACTCAGCTCGTCTTGACAACCCAGTGAAATTATCCAGTCATATACAGACATGAAAATAAAAACGATTCGGCCTCAGGTCTCCTGTTCTCCAAAAGTTTCAGATGCACAGTCACTGGTTATCGTCCCTCCCACCAGAGATACAAACTGAGGAGTCAACAGGCATCGAACAGCCTGAGACATCCTCACCTCGAAGCCTTGTTGTAAATAAATAATATGACGTGTGGAGCAGCTGTATCGTCTTTCTGTTATTGTGTTACAATGCACTGCTGATCTGTCAGATGAGTGTTCATGGAAACTTAACAATGTGGCATAATGTGTCAGTAGTCAATGTAAGGATGTCAGACATGTTTTTATTTAACAAGTTTGTTTGCGCATTTGATCATTTTAAAGAACTTTAATGTTTAAAGTCCTGCTCCTGTCATCATGTGTTATCATGTAAATCCACTGTCCTACTTCTTTTACACGTCATAGGTCTGATCACTGAAAAGACGTCTGCAAAGGATTCACCCGTACGTCCTCATCCTCTGAACACACTCTGAGATCGATCTCCATGACACAGGTGAGGACCGAGGTGTTGAGAAGGTGAAAGACAATGAATTTTGAAGAGCCTGTGACCAGAAAGTGAACATATACACAAGAAAATGACAAAACTACAGTCAAGGCAACTTAAAAGAAATGTTGCAGGCGCAGGGTGAGCTTTGTAGTCATTTATATTTTTCTGTAGTAATGCAAGTTTAACATTATCTTGAACTATAATAGCTTTTCTTCTTCAATTAATTTTAGGTAGGGGAGGTGCTCCAGTGCCCCCCTATAGAAAGCCCAACTCCCATCTCTTCGACTGTACCCTATCGGAATATCATGCACGGTGGTCAATGGTAACAGACAAATAATTTAACTGATCCAAGTTTGCATCGTGTTGCCATTTGCACACATGATGTCTGTCAATTTGAAAGATAATGTTAAGAGAACACTGTTGAATCTTTGTGGTTTTAGTCTGATAGTTCAATATTTTTGCCACAAACTTCAACTTTCTTGGCTGGTTCAATCAGGGGTGTCAAACTCATTTTGGTTCAGGTTCCACATTCAGCCCAATATGAGTAGAAGTGGGCTGGACCAGTAACATAATAACAGTGAAGAAAGTAAAATTACATTGTGAAAATGTTTACATCAACAAAGTTTCATTAAAAATCTGAATAAGATGAATAACCTCAAGAAAAATAAGTGTATTTTTACCAATATTATGCCTCAGTTTATCATTTACACATGTGCTTTATAACTTACAAATCTCAGTGGATCTACACATGCATAAAACATTTAGTCACAGTCACAATATTGGTCAAATACCACTTATTTATCTTAAGACATACACAGTTGGTCATATTTGTTCATGATATTCACATTTTTTGTGAAAAGATAGTTTGTTAACGTAAGCATTTTCATGTAATTTTACTTTTTAACACTAAAACAAAGAAAAAACTTTGTAGTTGTTTTTATAGGTTATTATGATAATATTTTACTGGTCTGACCCACTTTAGATCATATTGGTCTGAATGTGGAACCTGAACTAAAATGATTTTTACACCACTGATCGTTAATGTCTTCAATGTATTGTTTCCATTCCGTAGGCCGGATTGGAATTCACATTGGATTAAAAAAAAAAAAAAAAAAAAAAAAAAAAATGACTTGTGTCTTTGACTGGAGTACAACTTCATTCATTTTAATTCCTTTCTGTCCAGTCTCGATATTTTCTTTGCCATCCAGCCCCTTTCCCCTCACCACCAACCACATCCAGACCCCTCCCCTCCCCTGTCTACACACCCCCATACCAGGCTCAGGGTGACATCTTGACTGTCTTCTGTTTCACCACCAACAAATGGCCTCTTTGAGTGATGAGCTGTTATTATGTAAATTGTTTCTGACCGGGACTGTCTCAGCACCGCAGTGCCCCATAGTCCGGTGGACGGCGGCAGCAGGGTGAACTCCCCTGATAGTGATCATTTTCACAATTGCGGGGACCCCGAAAAGGCGAGGAAGTGACTGCAGGTTGCGTTGTAGGAGTACGTCTGTTTACTGCTCTGTAAAAAAAAAAAAAAAAAAAGACACAGCTCAGTGTGTTTCTCTTGTTGTTGGGGATTGACTTTGGTGGGTACATTTCAAACACGTGCGTTCAAGGTTAAGAAACTGCCGGATATTTGTTTGATGGAAATGACATGCAAAGGCTGACATAATAGAGCCATTATCAGTGGAGCGCAGATAAGATACAATCCCATAGGTGGCTTTAGCAACTATTATGATCCATAGATACGTCTTACTTGTAGGGGTCATGATGCAGAATGTGACAGTCTGAGTTCTGATGGTTGACAGAGTTAAAAAGAACTAACATGAAGATGGATGACACGATGATGCCATTAGAAACTGTATCTGTCACTTGATGTTGTTGTAAGGAAACATTAAATTATTATTATTATTATTATTAAAGTGCATTGAAAACTAATGCCAAAGGGTGATGGTGATGTGACGAGCGAAGGAAAACCAGTAAGAAACAACTTTCAGAGTCAGAGAAAGTGTCAAAGTAAGAAAAAATAACCAGAAGTGTTGGTGTTGCTTAAAGAAATGATATTTTGCTTTTTTAAAATGGAATTATGCATTTTAAAACATTTCCCTGTGGTCTACATAAACTGTAAATGCTATGTTTGGGTCTGAATTCTTCATTAATTCAACTCAACAGGTCCATCTTCAGCCCTGTTTCTGAGTAATGACACCAGAAAGGTCTTTTTTTAAGCGCTGGCCCTTTAAATGCACATGAGCCACTTCACATCCCACCCCCTCCAGGTTTTCGGCTGTGCTGCTCTGTCCCATTCAGCCAGCAACTGAACATTTTAGGTAATCGGCTCCAAGTTTGGACATGTTTTCAGTGTGGACTACAACCGCTGCTGCTGACAAACAATTGCGGCGTATTTGGAGAAATGTTTGTCGGAAGTCTTGACCTTATGTGTGCAAATGTCATGATGTAACTGGTTATAGACGTATCAAATTAAGCAGGAATTGAAACAGGTTGTAGAAATCCACTCGATTTTTGCCAAAATGAATATAAAGATAGCTTTGTAACACCTGGAGGGTTCAAATTCAAACTTTTTGAACTATTAGGTTCCAAATACACAAATAAATGTACCAAAGACTAATAAAAGTGGGTTTAGCAAAATATGACCCCTTTAATTTTGACTGAAGATTGATGTGGAAAAAGAGTTAAGAATAAGCCCAGCATACATATTTTTAAGAGGAAAAGTCAGATAACACTGAATGAACTTGCAGATTTGAGTGAAAATTTGTGATAATCAACCTACCCCTCTGATGGCTGCTAAAAACACTAAAGCACCCTCTTAAAGTCTTTTTTTTTTTTTTTTTTGGTTCGTTTTTCAGGGATATATGCTCAAATCTGTATTGGACCTTAATGAGTGACACCCATGCAATGATGGCTATAAACTATAGAAACATGATTCACTCCCATTATTGGTGTTACAGCTCAAACCATCCATTTGACTGTATGTATAATTACAAATGAATGACTGTGTAACTATTAATACTATTTTCCATTTCTGCAGTTAGATTGTAAGTAAAAAGTCATGAATAGTGTCCCCAATGCAACAGGACATGAAATAGGTCTCAAATTGCATTCCTAAATGTCCTAAAATGTCCTCCTGAAGTTTTCAGGGGGGTCATGGATGCTGTTCTTTAAAGGTCTTGCACAAATGAACCCCATGACCTACAATGGAGTTCCATGGTTTTGCAGGTTTTCAGTTAAAAGTGCAGCTCCTTTAATTAGCACAGTGTCTGCTTCATGACTCGACAATGAGATACAGAAACACGTGATAATGTTGTAGCCGCATTCCTGTGGGTTAAGAGCATGCTTTAATTGATTTTCTGTAAATAAAACCAAGGAGGCCCCAAAGCGAAGGCTGATTGTGTGAAGATGTGCACGCATCAAAGTCCAATCCCTGCTATTGTGTGTATGATTATGTGAATGCTTATTAAATGTGTGTGTGTGTGTGTGTGTTGTGTAGGCCTGTGCGGTTGCAGTGACTCACTCTCCCCACCAGCCTGACCTTCGCACTGCCCACACACACAAACAGTGAGAGGAGCCCGGCGCTAGCTTTGTGCTTTCTCATCAGCCGACCTCTGACCCCTTGCCAGCAGCCTCGCCGATGCGGAGCTGAGCCGTATTAACCCGGACCTCTTCTGTTTCCAAGCACAATCATCCGTCCGCATAACAACCGTGGCCGCCCGAATCTGTCGCAGCGCCATCACGCAGGGTCGATGTGTAATAATACATGCGCGCTCACACCGCAAATAGGCGCCTCGCCGCTTTACGCCACACTTTTCGTAGGGAGATCAGAGCGGAAGGGAGTGTGGGGCGGGGGCGGGGATGAAGAAAATAGGAGGTAGTGAATGGAAAAAGGGAGGAAGAGGTGTTGTTGTGTTCATATTCTTCACTTCATTGGGTCTCATTATTCCACAGCATGGGTGTTGTGAGCATGTCCATGTACGATTCATCCAGAAGCACCTCAGCGTGGCTCAGGGAAATTGCTACAGATACACACACACTGTACAGAACGTTCATAATATTTGCTCTTTGTGGGAGCTGACCAAAAAAATGCAGGTGAGGATAATTTCATATTGAATTTGTTTGTTAAACTCACTTAATCAATAAAAGCCTCGACTTCAAAGGGATCATGTGGAAGTGGTGACTTCCTCCCGAGTGCTAAGCACCCAGTTGAGGATGTTCGGCAAACATTTTCACACTGTATTGCATAAATAAAGCATGCACAAACAGCCATGTGGTGCTTCAACATCATTACACAAACTCAGTGATTCTGAAACAGTGGCTGTTCCTGCAGCCAAGTTCAGCCATGGGAACAGGACGCAAATACATCAAGCAAAAGCAGCTGAAATACACCCCTCTGCTAATCTATCTTGTATATTTATGTGTTTTAATACCGAATAGTCATTCCTACAGACTGGGTCGCAATTCTGAGATGGGTCACAAGAGAGTTTGTTGGGTCACCAGATAAATTAGCATTTCAGATGTTTCTAAAAACTTTCAACAGGGACCAGGAGAGGGAAAAACACTCATTTATAACATATTTAATATATAAATTCTAATTAAATATGTCTACAATTACATATATTTATGCATAAAGTATATCTCTTTGTAAGTTTGAAGGTTTTTATCTATTCAACATATGCAATATTAACCCATAAAGACCAAAACACCCACCACTGACCAACAACATCTACTGATCTAAACTGTTTAATACCTGTTGATCCACTGATCCTATCAATACTTGTAAATAATTGGTGTAAAATGCAGTTTGTCGTCTTATCACGGTCATCAGATATGACCCATTTGGACATTCAGAGCCTCCGTAGTTACCATAGAAACACTATAATCTTCTACAGCATTGATTCACCAGTAAGACCCATGGAGTTTCAGAACTGGCACTGGATGGAGACACATGTTTTTATGTTCAGTTATTGATATATTTTACTGAAAAGTAACTTTTTCTTCAGTTTCCTCTGTTTTGATGTAATAACCTTTGTATATACTCTGAGATTTAATGAACATCTACATGATCAGTGAATGAAATATAAAAAAAAAAAAAACATGATTTATGAATGAAAGAATTTTAACAAACTGAAATTTAAAGTGAAAAAACTCAAAATGACAAAGATAATCACTTAAGAAAAGTTTAATATAGAGAAAAAATCATTTGGGAACTGTCACATAAGTACCACTGGATTTTTATGGTTTAATATAAAGCACTCCTTACGATTTGGGTTGCGATGTCTCATTTTGCAAGCTATTGTTTACTGATTCAGGTTATTTGGTGTCATTGCAGGTGTTAGTTTCTTAACATCACATTTTTTTGTCCAGAGCATGAAGACCACAGCCTGGCTTTGCTGGAAAATGGGCAAATATATTTCCGTTACTCTGCGGCAGGTTTGGGATCCTCCTTCCATCTACTCAACTGCAACTACAAGCTGAAAATGGTACGTTTTCACACAACACGTGATATAATGTGGCAGTTTAATAATTTTTATACCACAGCACGCTTTGTTTTGTTAGGGTCAAGGTCCACTAAACGTCTGTGGTGGAACAAGCAGGGAAATTATTTTACAAAGGCAACATCGATACATTATGTGCTCAGTGCTTCCAAAGACGAGGCTGAATGATTTTAAGAATCAACCAAACAACCCAGAGAGGCTTTTATGAGACGACCAAGACCATGAAGCATATGGAACACAATGACTGGATTAAATAGTGCATCAGATAGGAGCTCTGATCTCCTACATATATAGTTGGTGTCCTCACCTCTGTGTTTTGATTTTTTTTATATCTGAGCTGATCAAACTGAACTCTACAAAATAGATTAGTAAGTCCATCCTAGAAAGAACAGCCCAGCCTTTGTAGCTTCCATGTGGTAGATGAGTTGCAATTTTGAGGTAATGAACTGGTTAATTGGAGCTGATTTCTGCTCATTCAGAACAGTGTCAGGATCTCTACCCTTTGGATGGACATTCATCCACACAGACTCTTTGTGAACCACCTTGAGCGTAGCATTGGTAAACAACATGTCCGGTAACATCGACAGTGTCAGTAGTGTCACGTACGTCATCAGTTGTAAAATCCAAAGTTTGGAAGAGTTTTGGATTTAAGAAGAAACTAGGAAGGCTGGATACTGGCTGTGTGTAACGTCAGTAGAATAGTGATTAAATAAAACCCTAGCGCAACAGATTTTGAAGCTGAAAGAGCATGATTAAAGGGGAAATAAACACCACAATGCAAAAAATGGTGTCTAAAAACAAGGTAAAATACTAAATCTAAGGAAAAAGGTACTCAAAACAAGTGAATTATCTGTCCATGCAGCAAGATAATTTCACTGGATAAGCTTTCTTGAATTAAGATAGTTAAATCTAGAAATAAGCATGTCTACAGATGTATGAACATTTAAAATAAGAAATTAACTCTTAAAACAAGATAAATTATCTAACAATTCTAAGTTTGTTTGTGTTTTTTTTTTTTTTTTTAATCTGGGTAAGAACCAAATAATTTGCAGTGCACCAGAATAGGAAAAACTCACCTTAATAAAGTAGAGTTACATTTAATGGAAACTGACAGTCATGTATTTAACCTCTCTTATCCACTGAAAACACCTGTGAGTGGCCTTCTAACTTAACGTAGACTATTTTCATTTGGTTTTGTTTTCTGGCATCCCTGTTGTGAATGAAGAACACTTGGGTCGTGTGTTGTGTTGGGTCGTGTCCCTTGGATACATGGGATTCCTACTTACCCTCCTCCTTGTCAATACAATACTGCCTGGTGACATGGTTGGATCAAAGATATGATAATAGTGCAAGCAAGAACCCATCATCTGTACGAACATGTGTCGTCCCTGAATCGGATCATAGCCTCTTGTGTCATATTTAGTTCAGTTCAGGGGCCACATTCGGCCCAATATGATCTCAAGTGGGCTGGACCAGTAGCATAACAGTGAAAAAGTTCAAATTACATGATGAAAATGTTTATATTTACAAACTATCCTTTAAAATATGTGAATAACATGAACAATCTGAAATTTCTTAAGAAAAATAAGTGCAATTTTAACAATATTATGCCTCGATTTTTCACAATGTGAATAATTTGGATTAATGGTCATTAGTTATAGGTTATTATGATAATATTTTCCTGGTCTGACCCACTTGATATCAAATTGGACTGTATGTGGCCTCTTGACGGTTAATATCTTTGCTATATCTATTTCTTCATGTCATAAATTCATTTTGAGTGGACCCTTCGGTGGGCCACTTTTAGCCTGCGGGCCATATGTTTGACTCCCCCTGATTCTAGATGCACATTGAATCATCTTACAAGGCAAAAACACACACCCCTACCTAATGGTATATTCAGTTGGACTCTAAAAGGAGAACTTTGCCACAGTCAACACCCGTAATGATGAAAACAGAACAATGTGGCAACATCAAATCCTTGTTGTCGCACCTCCTTGCCAATCAGCGTCGTCCTACACAATCACAACACACTCACCTGCCCGTTTTGCCGCACTCGACAACTACACGGCCAACACAGCCATCATCTTAAATACTCACACACACATACAGTAACAACTGACACACATATACTGTGACTCTCCCAGGCCCAGACCAGTATTTATGAAGCTGCCCGCCTGCCTATCTGCTCCCCAGCCCGGGCGAATGATTTTCTTTGAGTGCTGTAACTATCATGTCACACCATGTTGTCATTATAGTGATTGCCGACGGCCCTGATAACCTCCCTGCGGTGATTTGTACCATTGAGGAGTAGTTTCATTTTTCTCTCTTTCTCTCTGTACCCTCGTTCTCTCCTCTCATCTTGATTGCGGCGGCTCCCATCAGCACCCTCGCCTTGTTTGTAGTTGCACTGAAAGAGATCTCTCCTCCATGTGCAACATTTCATCTGCCAGCCGAGAGGAGACGCAACTCCATCATCCTCCACTAGCATCACTTTTTTTTCCCCCCTCTTTCCTTAAGCTCAGTCATAGCTCCCTCCCTCCCTTCCTTCCTCCCCTTTCCCTCAAACTCTTTACCCTGTACCTCACATTCCCTCTGTCTTTTTCTGTATCCCCTTTCATTTCACAGAAAGCATCAGCCATCTCCTGGCATGATACGGCTTGCCATCAGCACTGTTTACCGCCCGCCTTTGATAGCGGAATCAGCTCTCCCCTCCCTTTTCTCTCCCTCTTTTTCTTTGTTTTCGCCCTCTTTTATTTCTGCTCCCCCTCCACTCCCTCACCACCTCCACCACCACCACCTCACGTAAGTTGTCATTTGTTGCCCATTGTCTCGGTGGTATTTAGTGGCAGGGAGATTAGGCAGCTGTGAATGGACTGCAGCTGTCTGTGCTGGATTAGGGGAGTTTAATCAAAGTATTTTCTAATGCGTCTCGTAATGATGATCCATAGGGACGGAGGCTCTTTAACAGATAATGATAGCTAGGCTGGCTGCCGGAGATGACTCGCTTGGAAGGAGCACAGTCGCCGTCTTATCGCAGCTTTATATAGGGCCCGGCCTCGCTGGAAGAATTTACCAGAATGTCAGTTACCCAAAAGAATTGCCGTTCAGGAAGCCACGGGAGCTTTGTTTTGTCTCGCTATGCATTTGATTATTTGATGGATAAATGTCACTTTTGATGCTTTGACACAAAATTTGTTGTGGTGTAAGCGTGAAAACAGTGGTAACAGGTGTTGATTGGCCCCTTCCAGTTACAGCACCAGTGTTAATTACATGCCTCCTTCACCTCAAATAACTAAACCACTGTTTGTTTGTTTTTTTAGTTGGTTTGTTTGGATTTTCTCTGGACCTGGCCTTTCTTAGTGTTAGGCCATTTTCAGACTGGGTATCCAAGTACGTATCCGAGTACGTTGGACCCCAAATTCCACTTAATTTTATCAATGTGAGTGCAAACATTCCATGTGCGAGTACTGTACCCAAGTCCAGCTGAGAGGGTAGTCCTGGGTATGGAGTGTGTGGATTCCAGTACGGAACGTTGCCGTGTGAAAGCAATCTGTACCTGAGAACGGAAGTGACCTAATCACCACAAGACCATAGACGGCACTCCTGTTGTCTCCTGAAAAAGCCTCGGATCCGCGCGGCACAGGCTCACCTTATTGACCGAACCACTCTGTGATATATCGGGGACAACGAAGGTTGCTCTTCTTCTCTTTGCCTCAGACAGACTAACAGATAGAAAAGTATTGTCTGTGAACAGAACAGTTGCTCGGTTGATAACGTAAGGGTTTCAACACCGCCACCTTGTGTTTTGGCCCTGCAACACCCACTCGTTCTCGGGCACAGGCCGCGATACGTGCTTGTGAACGCAACATCTGTGGAAAAGGTGTGATCGTATCCAGGTACAGCACAGATCCCGATACCCAGTCTGAATGCCCCCTTAATCTTAGGGTTGTGTACTAGTGACAGAGTAGAAATGATAACCCTATAAAGTCATAGTGTCTCCATTGCATTGTCTCCCGAACTTTCTGAAATGGCCAACTTTTAACCCATCACAATACATCTAATTCAGGGTTTTCTCCTACCATTAGGAAGATGAAATGCTGCCCATAATCCACTCTGTACTCCATCAAAACTCAACCAAATGACATTTCTGTGGTCTAATATTTGGTTTAGCAAGTCTGTTTTAAAGCTTTTTGGTTATCTTTGTGATTATCTGTTCTACATTTTGCAAATTTTATACACAAACTTGGTGATAATAATCACAGCAGTGCCAAAAATGTCCAATCACATATTATACAAAAAAAAATAAATAAATAAATAAATTACTTGCTCTGCTTCTTCAGTTAAATGGTCAGAAATCTGCTGTAAACCAGACAGGACCTAATCCCTCTGAATACCAAAGGAAACCTCTTGTAATGTTCTGAAAAATATCAAGGAAAATGTTAGGTGGTAGATGAAAATGTTTTGAGAGAGGTATATTTGCATGATAAAATTACCAACAAAGCAGTAGAAATGTAAAGGAGAACCATGTGCATTGGCCAAACACAAAAATAAATAAAAATGTAGCTTTTATGCTTACAATGACTCATGATTGAATGAACTTCACTGGTGAACTTTGGTGTTTTGCTATCATTATAAAAGTATGCAGCATCAAAAGACGGCAAAACTAGATAGAATGTATGTATGTATTTATTTATTTTTAATACTGAGTTTACCCAGTAGACCTGCGCTATGTTAATAAAATTATCCCCTCCTGTTACATTTCAAGTTAAAGACCCTGTATCATTTCACTGAACAAACTGTGGTGTGAGTGTCCACATCTGTCAGTTACATGTGTGATTACTGCTTTGTGACTGTGACATTGATTTTTTTTATCTGCCTTAAGGGTTTGCATTATGTGATATGACAGGAAATATTAGAAGGAGAATATAGTGGAGTGTCGTGCAGTACATGGTCTAATGGTCCATTGCTCAGGGCTTTTAAGCCCATGTGGTCCATATCTGAACCCAACAGGTTGCCCAATGTTAATATTTTTCTTCAATTCAGCTGATTTTACCATCATTCCCTCAGCTGTTTCAGTTTCATATTTTAAGGCAGTCATAATTCACAGTGTCCTGGCAGGAACTGATTTTAGATGTGGTATTGTTATTTATCAGTTGACCTGGCATCGCAGTTCTAGATGTTTCATACTTTTGGTCATGACCTTTTGATCCACCCTTAAATGTTCTTTTTCCTGCTGTAATTATTTCTTTAACATACAGGTCACTCGTACCAATCCTCCTGTTATATTATGTAAAATCACATGTATCATCCATGTCTCAACCACTTTTCAGTACAAAGTAATGCCCCTTGTCTCAATCCTACAGCCAGTATGTTTAGATTTAATATTGATTTATGCACAGGCCAGCAGAAAACATCCATTTCAATCAGAAATGACTACTACTACGTTATGCAAATGTTGCAAAAAAAAAAAAAAAAAAGGGCATTTTATGGACTTAGCGCTTTACCTCTTAAGTCACATGGGGTGGGCGCCAGATGAATTGGAATACTTAAAAGAAGAAAAAGTAAATATTTGAATACAGCTGCGTGGCTCCTGACAGTGAAAAAAAATCACTTGGATCAGATATCCAAAATATGGCAACAGTGTCAAAATTATCTTGAACTGAATCCCAGTTTTGCTAATCAGCCAAACAAAATCAGTGCCAGGGGTGAAACAAGAAGCTTTTTTTTTTTCTTTCCAATCTAATGAAGTCAGTCTTGTCCACAGATGCTGCAGAATTCAATATGTGTTCATATGTAAGACTGTAGGCCTACAATGCAAACTATGCCCCAACCAAAATTCAACCCCCACCAAAAAAAGACTGCTCAAATATATTTTGTACCAACACAATGGTCCAACATAATTGACTTTAGTTTTCCCTTAGTGTTGCTGTTCAATAATGGATTTTCCAAAAAGTTCTGGCTTCAGATAATCTTGGCGAAGTAATGAAAGGATGGTTATCATCCAAGGAATGAATCCCTACCACGATGGTTTCAATAAACATTTTGGGTTGACTGTGGACAGTTTGGACATCCTACCATGCTTTAGATAATCCTTTACTTGTGTAACAGATCATCTTTATTTGTTCTTTCTGGACATGATGCAATATTTGTTAATGTTTGAAATATTTTGCTAGGCGTCTTCACCCTCATTTATTCAAGCCTGGGGTCTTCTTTTAATATCATTGTCATGATCTTTTAAACCTTGTCACATCTACCATTTTCATAGAATCTTAACCTTAAGTGAATGTTCTTTTTGGAGGTTCTTTTTTAACGCCATATCTTTGCGAATAACAAGGGCCAAGGACCTCGGTTCCAAAATAAATCCAATGTGGAAGTACGTTTTTGGTTGTAATACAGTTTACTGGGATTGGCTCCAATTGGCTCCAAAAAGCCCTTTCCCCCCATGCACTTTTGTTGGACTTCTTTCTCCTAATACTAAGTCATTTTTCTCCAGGAGTCATGGAGGCTTTGATTGACAGGTGTGTATGACAGCTTGCTTGCCTGCCAAGTGAGACTTTGAGAGTTTCGGTTTATTTAGTAAAAACACATTTTTCCTGACAGACAGCTTGACTGTAGTTGCAGTTAACAGGTCTCCACTAACAAGACTGTAAAATGACTTTGTTACACAATGCTTGATAAAGTTTATCGTTTGATGAAGCCAATGAGAAAGCATTTAACATTAGCATGTCTGATCCCTAAGACTCCTGTTGTCCCACCCCTTTTGTCCAAATATGGTCACTTCTGGTTCTAAAAAGCTAACGGGATGATAATCAAAGGAAATTGCTGACTTCAAAATGGCAGTTCAGAAACCAGTGGGTGACATCACGGTTCCTCCATCACTTATTATACACAGTCTGTGGAAAGGCTATAGTACTATATTTAATATTAGAAGCAGAGGTTTTAGTTCTCAGAGATTGTCTATTGTCAGATCCTATGGGATATGTGGGGATTTTTACTAAATTTTAACTTTGCACAGTGTTTTATTCTATATAGTTGAGTTCATCATTTTATGTGGTAATTACATTTATGTCAGAGTAGACAAACCTTGACTGTGCAAGTTGAAACGGTTGTTATGCTGAAGCCAACCCACCCAACTGAACATAGACATGATGAAGTTCTTGCTGAAAGAAAAAAAAAAAAAACATAGAAAAATGGATGTCTATGTGTCAAACAGTATTAGAAATATTCAAATGTTCATAAAATCCTCACTTTGGTTCAGCTTGTAATAAAACAACTCTATAGCTAAAATGCATATTAGAATTAATTTGAAAAGGTGTGTTCATCATTTGACTAAAACACAACCTAAACTATATCAGATCACAGATGGCTGAAATCTATAGCATAAACCTTAAATAGATTGCCAGTGACATAGTGGATGTTAATAGTTTAACAAGACTGACCAAACTCTTATTTCTGATTCTGAAAAAAAAAAAGAAGCTTTTATGTCAAATATTTCAGTATAGTTTTAATTAATTACAAATTTGATTTTATATACCTAATATTTGTAACTAGTATTCACTTTGAAAGTCTTTGAAAAGGTTCGTTAAGCATCTTTGTGTTATTTATAAATAAATAATGTACATTTTTCAAATCAAATTTTATCTTTTTTGTGTGTTTTTTGGCCTTTTGTGTTGATATAGTAGCTTAAAGTGAAAGAATAATAGGCAGATGAGACAGATGACGTTGTGCTGAAAAAAAAGATACCAAACATGGGTATAATAAATATTTCTTATATAGTATATAAAGGCAAAATCAAAAGTACTCAAAAATGGCCAAAATAGGCTCAGACCCCTAAGGGTTAAACATAAATATGTACCTGGTATGAAAAATTTAAACAGTGAAATGTCAGAATACCAGTGTAATCTGATGAAATTCCATTAACGTCACACATGATTTGAAGTCTGTTTGCATCCTGAATCACCTGCCCTATGAGTGACAGTGTTTATGCTTTGTGTTGGTATGTTCTTTAGAAAGCACACGGTGATGTAGAAAATACGAAGGCCAGCAGACTTGGCCTAAAACGCAGCATGTTGTCTTGTAGATTATAGCTCTCTCTCTGGATGAATGGCTCTGAAATGCCACTTTACTCATCCTACTCCACACTCACACACAGTTACAGTCCACAGCTATTAATAGACTCATCTGCTTCTTCAAGGACACTCACAGTTGTTCAACCTTCACTAGTAAACACCGAGAACACTCTTTAGAGTCAGATTTATTTATTTTTTTTGTACTATTTGCTGCTAATACGAGGCTCTTAGTTTAAAGGAAAAGTATTGTGCAGCTTATTCCCAGGGCAGTCAGGACATACTATATCAAATATGGGGCAAGGAACTACGAAGGAAGATAAAGGAAGCATATGGGACAAAAGAGATGAAGCATGACATAAAATCAGCCCATACATTGAATACAAACAAGAAGAGGATATACCATAAACTTTGGTAAGATTATGTGTCAGAGTACATTACATTTGTGCCTTAAATCTGCTTATTGATGCCTTTTTGGATGCTTTTTGTGCTTGGACCCAAGTCTATTTCAGTAGCAGTTGGTGTAGCAATGGTACTCTAAGATAATGAAGTTTGTTTTTATAATTGTATTTTTTGCATTGTATTTCTTCTATTGCATATAAACTTAACAAAGCCTGAACAAAGACTTCATTAGTGGTCCATGGCTGCATGTTGTATTACTTCGTAGGTAGAGCAAGGACCTTTGCTCCAAAATTAAGCCAATATGGAAGTCTCTTAAAGTTGTAATACCTCTTATAACCACTAGGATTAGCTCCAAGATCTCATGGACTTGTACTGAACTTTTCTCTAAAAATACTAAGGCAATACTTTTTTTTTTCTATGTTTCCCTCCATTAACTACCCATCAGGTTAAAAATTAGATGTGTGCCATGTCAGGCTTTGACTGACATGGCACACATGGTTTATTTAATAAAACACGATTTTTTCTCTTGATAAGCAGCTCTACTGTAGCTGTGTGTAATAAGTTTCATCAACAAGACTGTAAAACATCTCACCTCTGACCCCTCAAGCTTTTATAGTTCTGTCCCTTTTAACCAAATATGGTCATTTCTGGGTCCAACATCCAAATCACAAACTACTTGCTTCAAAACAGCCGTTCAGAAACCCATGGGTGGTGTCATAGTTCCTCTGTCAACTAATTCTACACAGTGTATGACTTAACTGGTCCTGATTTCAGTGAACACTTACATCTGGACACTTACATCATGTACATTTGGATCAATCGAGGTCCCTGTCCCTGTCTTCAAACTACAATTATACACTTCTCAGTTCACAAACAAGGGCATTTTCTCCAAAACATCTCATGGTCCAACAGCTATGGATCCACTACTTCTTGAACTACAGACATTGTGGTACAGTTGGTCCAAATGCAGGTGAGGTTCCTGAGATACTCAAAGTCTTTAGGTCCCCGGGTATAATTCCTCTGATTGAAACACACAACATGACGTAACAATCATTCAGCCTCCATATCAAGAAAGACACGGCTCAACACCTTGGGTCAGTTTACCTAAAACAACTGCACATGAATTTAGGATTTTAAAGATATGACCTCTTGTACCTTTGAGTGTAGGAGTTGATGTTGAACTTTGTTTTTGGCTAAATCCATTTCTATATTTGCAGTCTGTATATTTGTATAAATCCCAGTAAAAAAAAAAAAAATGTTGATATTCCTTTACAGTAGATGCTTTTGTAGGCAGTTTTATGAACCCATACTTACTGAGTTCAACATGTCTACCACAAGGAGATAGGCGTAGCTGGTACTGAAAGTTGTGAGGGTATATCCAAAAAAAACAGACCCCCAAACCATGCTCATACATACTTGAACTTCGTAAACTGGGTAAATGAGCACCCCGACGGAGCTAGCGTATGCTGCTGATCATCTCCCAGCCTGCTGACTTCATTTTGAACCTTTAATACTAATCATTACAGCTGGAGAGAGACAATATCTGCAGGAATGGGAGTACAGAGACGCGAAGACAGCGAAAACAATGCGAGACTTGGAATCTACCCGCTTAAAGCGCTTTTCTCTTGCCTGTGCTCTCTGTGTATTTATACCAGTACAGCTTTGTGTTTGCACCTTTCAGGACTGAAAAGAGGTAAGTAGTAGTGAGATTCTCCTAACATTTCAGGACAGCTCTACCGTTCAACTACCTGCCTTATCTGCCTTCCAGTATTTTGACAGTGCGGCACAGTGAGTCTCAAAGAAAACTGTGTCTGTGCAAAGGAAGTGGTGGGGAGCTGGCGTGTCTAGTGCTAAACTCACAGCAGAGCACGTCGTGTTGTGATATGACCCGCCGCTGACTCGCAGATGATGGAAGACAAAAAAACTCACACTGAGACGAGAGGAGAGAGAGAGAGAGAGAGAGAGAGAGAGAGAGAGAGAGAGAGAGAGAGAGAGAGAGAGAGGAGAGTGGGTCTTTTTTAACTCCGGCATTGCCTCCCAAATAATGAGAAGAGAGAGGGAGAGCGAGTGAGGAAGCCGAGATGAAGGGAAGCCGCCTCTCCCCAAAGCTTCCTCCCTCCCATCGGCGGCGAGCGAGGCCCCATGCTGCTCAAGACAGATGCTGGGGTAAAACAGCGAGGCATGTTGCTACTGTGGCTTGTTTCTGAATCAGAGGCTTAACTCAGCACCCAACACACACACATACACCAGCATCTTGGCACAAAGCTAAAAATCTGGCGCACATACACACTCAGAGCCACGCACACACGCACGTAAACACACATCCCGATAATATCCGTTGAGATGTGAGATTACAAACGCTATAGCTCCACCTGTTCTTTGCCATAACAGGTGCCTGTGATAATTATTTCACCTCTCTCTGATGAGTCTGGCTCACACTAGACAGCATGCAACTGTAGCAACCAGAAAATTTCATTAAACTATTGCTTTGTAATTACTGTATTAGATTTCTATTTGATCCTGTTATCTGTGCAAATACAGTTTTCCTGCCAAAATGCACATTGCAACGCTTTACTCCCTCAGGTCTCTCGCTCTCTCTTGATTTTTCTTTTTTTTATTCTTTCCCAAAGAGCTAACAGATGGTCAAGTGTCAGAGGTCACTGTTTGGCTTTGAGGTAGCAGCCATCTTTAGGAGGGTCAATCTGTGTGTTCAATAAGCCACAGACCTGGCAAGTGCGCAAAATTGATTCAGTCCTCGACAGCGTACTGCTGGGATTCACACTCCTGTGGTACTTCCCAACCCCCCAAACCTCCCCAACTCCCTCATCTTGGTTATCGGCAACAGTTATCACCGCTAATCGGATGTCAGTCACACACTCTAGGAAACATGAAATCAAACTCAACATACACAATAAGACATGGGAAAGGTCATTTTTGTGGTCATCTGAGATGAATTCCATGCTTTTGGTTGTCGTTGGTTGTGTAAATAAAGTGGAGTAGCAGAGGATCATGAGCGTTTGTTCAATTGGTGTGATTTTATAGGATGTATCATGCCTCCTTCCTTCAATGATGTCTACAGGAACCCCCCAGGAACTTAATCAATCAGCAGTCATGTGCATCCTTTGTTTAGCTCCTAATGACATTTTTGCTAACATCTGCTGTCAGCTGTCTTTGAAGTTTGGTTTTACAAGATGAGTCCCAGCTTCTGAAGATTTGTTTTTTCAATCTGTTTCTTCTAACATAAGCCTGTCTATGGCTACCTGTTGTCTGTACAGTAGCTCCGTTCATTCTGAAACAAGGCACTGGTCCAACTATAATAATGATCGACATCTATCATAATTTTTCATTTACTCACTCAGTTTTGGTTTTGCATTTTTTGGTCCTGTTTGCATTTTGGTTAGTCTTGTTTTTATATTTGGAATGGGACTATTTTTTCCAGATATCATGAGGAAAGCCCTGATAATAGACACTGACTTAAAAATATATAGTTTTATGAAAGGTCTTATATTGCACAAAGCTATTTTTGTACACTGAGGTAAAATGAAACTGACTTTTCCTGCAGTTCTACTTAGGTTATAGAGGATGTTTATCCAAGAGTAAGAAATTGTAGCCCTTAGAAGAATTCTGACATCTCCAACTCTGATGTCACCTCAAAATGGAGGTTGACATGAATTGTTTTTCCAAATGGATTCACCATAATAATTACCATAGTCCCAACAGGTTCCAAAAAGAAACGGGTTCCAAAACTGAAACCTCATGCTTTCTTTGGTCTGGCAGAGGTGACTAAGATGAGGCCAGACCAATGACAATCTGTTATCTAAAGTGAAGTGAGTTTGATGCAGTGATCTATAGAAGAATACTAACACTTTGAGTATGGCTGCCTTTGAAGCATATATTTTCTTTAAAAGATCAAGCAACAGCGCTGTTATTTCATATACATTTCATTCCTCTGATTGGCTGTATATCTGTCTATTTGATACCAGAGACATGTTGAGAACGGTCTCTGGTAATGAAAAATTAACTGAGATGTTCCAGAGTCTTGTGACAGTTGGGTTGGTAAGGCCCTGTTACATAATAATAATAATGAACAATATGATGTAAACATAGTATCAGAAGATTAGATGAGAATGTTTACAATAACAAAGATTGGCATAGTTTTGAATAGTTTGAATTCTTCATGGGCAATGTAATCTTTCTATGGTCTTCTGTTTGCATGTAAGTGTCCATTGTGACACTAAATGCACTTATAACACTAGAATCCACCTATACTGGTTAATTTAGCACATGGAGGAGCAGCATTTTCTAATCTATAATCTAATTTTTAGGGAATTGTTGATATTATAAATAGGTGAACACTGAAACTGCCAGTGGGTCAAATTGACCTTTTTTTTTTTTTTTTAAACTTTAATTAAAAGTGTGTTGTGTTACATTCCCTATTAAATGTAGCAAAGAATGATGCACATTAAAAATATGGGTAATAACACCTATAATAGCCATTGGGTCATGCTTACCTTAGGAGAAATGCATTGATTTTTGTACAGTTTATGTTTAAACATTCCAGGCTTTTAGGCAGTAGCACTTGGTGTGTTGTCAAAACGATTTGCATTTTAACATTTTGCAATTAAAAAGAGTTTTAAAAAAAAATGCAGATATCTTCCATTACCTATTTTAACCATAGATGTAATTTTAGACATATATGAGAAGTTATTAGTGTTAAAGATATTTTCATTATAAAACCAAATGAATAAAACAAACGAGAGCAATTAAATACAATGACAAAGGATAGTGCTGTCGACTACAATGGTATATGAGAAGTTTGACCTATTTGACCATTTTATGCATATACCAATTTATAGCAGTTCTGATGGTAATTTGTGACAAAATGAAAAAACAATTGCAATTTCAGTAATTATCATCACAATATACATTTTTCTGTAGCTTTTAAGAGTTAATTGTGTTTACATTTGCACTTACATAGTATTTCAATGGTTTCTTCACCTTACTTTACGTGAACATATTCTGATGAATATTTTATAAGTGTAATTATTTTGGATACTCTGCCTATGAGTTTGTAAAATGTATAATCATCGATTGGCAAGTGTTTGGAAGTCTAAAACCACCAGTAACCATCTGTTTCATCAACTTTCACTCCGTTATTGTTAAACTTGAAAGAAATAACAATTGGATCCATACCAGTCTGATTATTGATATTGGCTGATAATGAACTGTTTTTTTTTTTTTTTATCATATTTTTTATTGCGTTTCGCCAGCTCTAACTTTCCTACATCTGTCCAAGCGCTACACAGTCATCCACCAAAATGAGTTTGTTTTTGGGTGAGTTAATGAACACACTGCACACTCCGTGGCTATTTAGATGTCATGGAGACACAACTGAGCCCAAAGTATTTTCTCCAATACAAGTAGCTGCACTGTGACTTTCTGCCGTTGAGAAACACATTTCTGCCCGGCGTCTCATAAATGAAATGGCTCTTGTTTCCTGTAGGATGAACAGAAATAACAAGGGCACGGCTGTCTTCCTCTTCGCTGACCCGCCGTCCTAGCTGCTCTGACTCTCTGAATAGTACAAGAAAAAGGGAAAAAAAAAAAAACCCTTTGCGCAGGCGGAAGTTTGCAAAAAAGAAAAAAAAATCCCTCACAGGATTGCTGTATCAAAAATAATCACCGTTTGGCCGTGTCCCTGTGGGCTGATGTCTGCGCCTACTTTTGACTTTTGGCTTTTGATGGCACTGCCTGCCTTGATGGATGATATGGAGGAGTGTTCGCAGAGGGGGAATAGCTTTTTTTTATTTTTTTCTCCTGAGCTGTAGTGTTGATGATATACATTATAAGACTAAGTGTGTGTGGAGTATGATTCTGGTGCTGCCTCATTACTGCAGGATTACATGTGCATCCATTGACGAGGGGGGCTTCAATCACTCTCCCCCCTCCACTCGTCTAATTCACAGAATGATGTAATTATCCCTTTTTTCTCTCTCTCTCGCTGACACCTCTCGCATTCTGTGTGGCACAAAAACACATTCCCAGGTATTTTCTGCCGCTCTCTGGCCCTGTCGCACACACAGAGTGAAGGCCACTCTCCGACAAAAGACGAGCGTTTTGTGCCTTTGACATGATCTCCCCCTCCCCACAGTGGACGAGGGCCCACAAAGCCCGGTGGTGAATGAGGGTCAGCTGCAGCCTGGCCCCTGGGAGCCTCCCGTCGTGCCTTTTAATGAATGTCATTTTCTTGCATTAACCACCCCGATTGTTGGATAATGGCCTCCCAACAATAACATTTAACCAATTCCCCTGTCTTTTGGGCTGGCTCATTTGGGCCACAGCAGGGGGTGGTAATTGATTGTGTAATTCCAATCAGAGCTGTAAACAGATTGGAGGTTCCTTCAGAGTCCCCCACCTCCCCTTTTCCATCATACAAGCTCACATACTGTATATCCAACCCTATCTCATAGAAATTACACTCATACATAAGTTAATCTTATATTGTTACAGTTAATTTTGCAGAGAACACATTCCTTATCTTGGTTTTGTTGGACTGAAACACCATTTCTGATTGAACCCCAACACAAACATGATCAGTATGACAATGTAATGCAACATTAACAACAGTAAATAACATTAAAACTAATCAAGATAAAATGTTTGACAAAATACATACAAACAAAACACATACAGAAATAACTAATACAAAGACTGACTGAATACAAAGAGGTTAAAGATGTCTTAGATTGAATATGATTGAGTTTTTGCAGAGCTTTTACTGAGAAAGAGGACTGATTTAAACTGTTATAGTTTAGATTGTGTTTCAGTTATAGGCAAATATATAAACTCGTAGATATTTCCTTTTAAATGAAGCTGAATAATTTACAAAATTGACTTCAAGTTCTTCTGTTTAAACCTAAACCTTGCTTGCCAGGGAAGAGTTGATATTAAAAAGTGGCTAGGGGTAGTTGGGGGGGGGGGGGGGGGGGGTCCAGAAACCAGGACCAGAGGCTGCAGTTTGCATTGCTATTGAGAACTACATTAATAAAAATCAGTTTTCCAATTCAAATTGATGTTAAGTTGAATGATCTGATGATTTTATTACATAACTTTTGCTGCACAGGCAAGAAGCATAAGATTTAACCCTGTTATAGACCTCCATCAACATGGAACCAGTGCTGTCCTGTTTCATGCACCTTGTTTTGAATCATTAGGCTGAAATCTGGCTACTAAGTTCCCAGCTCAAAACACCCCAAAAAAACAAAAAAGAAAAGGTAAGTTGGTGCATCATGTTACATAGGTTGGTTATAGTGGAATGGAAGAAAAGGTGGAGATTTGGTCATCCACCATTCAGAAGTCTCTGTAAAAGCTTGAAAGTAAGCGGAAGCAGTCTAGTTTGACTTGAATGCAAGAAGAAATAACATCAAAACTAACCAAAGACACAAACTAACAAGAGTTAAGAACAGATCTGATTTAAATGCAGTTTGCACAGGGGTGCTTGTTGCAATTTAATTTCACTGTGAGTGTACCTGTACATCCACATGTGACAAATAAAGATCTTGAATCTTGAATGACTCAGTACATTGAGTCATTTTCAGTTACATGACCATTCCATAACTGAATCTACACTGGGTTAGTAACTCTCGAAGCTGACTTGCCTGAAAAAGCATATTTTCTGGAACAGGGAGTGGTCTCACATCTTTCGTGTCTCAAGAAAATGTGCCTAATATACATGATATATGATACTTAGGAGTATTATCCTGGTAAATGAGTTAAGTTTTGTGGAGTGAAAGGATGTAGACAAATATGAACTGCACCATTTGCTGTAAAAGTGAGTTTTTCAAAGACACAGTGAGTTTCCAAGTAGATTTTGGATCAGTTTAGCCAACCAGGCTCACCTTGACCCTTACCCTGAGGCAAAAATGTGGGCAGCATCGTGCTTTTAATGAAACATTTCTCCAGTTTTAATTCAATTATAGGCGTCCTTTGTATGTGGTATATTTGTGCACCCTCCCTCGCTGTTGATTACATGAAAGATTCTTACACAATGACCCCAGATTGCTGAAAGAAAAACACACACACACGCACACACCCAAACAGATTTCTTTTATTTCTAATCTTCGGTATAAAGACTAAAAAACATGTGGCTTCTGTGTGACCCCAGCTCTGCTGTGTGCTAACATGTTCCACCCCCCCACACCCACCCTCCCTTTCTCTCCTCTGCTCTTCTTTTTTCTCACATTGATTGTAATTCTCTCTCATCGTCTGCTGCAGACCCAGAGCTGGCTGTGGAGGAGGTGAGGGGGTTAACTGCACTCGCCAATTTAGATTTACTGTGAGACAAACACTGGTAGGGTGGTGGTGTTGTGGGGGGGTGTGGGGTGGGGGGTGGTTGAAGGGTGGCGGCAGTGGCGGTGATGGGGACATGTTGTCTCCATGGAGATAAGGGGCAAATGACACATCGTGCATGAGCAAGTGTGTGAACACATGCTCAGACGTGCATTTTAAGACTAGTTCCACTAATTGTCACCAGAAAGCCATTTATTTACTAATTGTTGTCCATAGATAAAGCTGTCGTTGTTTGTGAAATGTACACACAAAAAAAAAAAACAAAAAAAAAAAACATTACATACCTTCTTAAAACTAGGAATCTAGTCTGAGGTCAGGATCAGGGTAGTTTTGTTTTATTCCATAGCGTATCATCTTTCTAATAAAATCTTGTAACCTAAAATCTTGCTTTTCTTTAGCCAACCTTGCCAACTTCAGTTAGCATTTCCCAGAATGCTTTTTGACAACCTAAGGGACAGGTGTGAAGTCGCTGCTTTCAGCTATGAGTCATATCAGTCGAGCGTTGATGCTGCTCTTTGCTTCTTCGTGTGCAGTGGATTTCTCTTTTCCTGAATGAGTTTTAGAAGCTGCTGGTGTGACAGCACAAACCAAAACGCAGGAGTCATCGCTAAATCACTGCTCAACCACACATACTGTATCTTAACAAGTTGCTGCTTTGGCATATCTCTGCACCATAATCTTTTGTTTTCCCAATGAGGGTGCCATATCCTGGGGGATTTGGTGCTAATTTGCAGGTGAAAAGCTGTCTAAACATCGTGGTAAACATGGGCTAAATTTGGTTTAAGTTAACAAGATGCTGAAGGTTTTTTCCCTAGATGCCAAAAATGTCTCTCATTACTGCTATTATACTACTACTAATAATAATGGATTAGATTTCTATAGCACTTTTCAAGGCACCCAAAGTGCTTTACATTAGTGATCCGTTATTCTTTCACTCTCACATTCTCGCTTTGGTGGTATTAAGTGAAATATACATGAATTACTATCTATATAGGTATTAGATCTGCATTTTTTCCCCCCTCTTTACTAAAATTACTTCACCTTAAAAGTCTGACGTGATGTAAGCATGACATTTTGACTGTCAAAAGTGAAAATCAGTTGGAATATTTTTCAAGGTGTTTGACTTCACCTATACTAACTCCAAAAGGTCAGAAACACTGACTTAAGTGAAACTTAATCGTAAACCAAAAAAAGAAAATTATTTGTTCTGGCAGTATGTTATGTCTTGATGACGAGGATGTTGAAAGCCTTTAGCTGCTGTCAGTTTCACTGCTTTCTTCACAGATTTTTCTGATTAGTTTCTGTTCTAAAGTGAGCTTACATAGTTGACACCTTCAGAATTCTAATTAAGTACTTTTTTTCCCGAGGCGAACGTACATCATCATAATTAGTCACAAATTTTTTATGCCAGTATTTGTCCATCCATCCCAATAACTCGAGGGGAATTTGACACGAACCTCCACTTGGATTCAGCGATGAACTGATAATTTAGTGGTCACAGGTCAATCTTAACCTCATGTCTGTCCCATATTTGTGAACACAAAATAATAATACATAGGTGGATTGCATTATATCTGTCAGAAATTTGTGGTAGAGGTCAAAGGTGATGGCTACTGCACCTGTTCACATCCACACTAAAAATCTGATCATTGTCTGATTTTTGGAGTCATAAGATTATCATGTAAACAGCATAATCTGATATGATTTATCAGATAACTAATACCCTCAATATGATTTATTTGGTTCTTTTCTTTCCTGTGCATGTGTAAAACACAGAAAACAGAAGTGACTTAACAATGTGAGGGAAAGACAAGAACAGGAAGTTTGAGTCTACTGGCACTGGCACTACATATGTACATATGAAAAAAAAAATCTGTTAATGAGCTGATGTGTAGTATAAACGTATCAGATCCCAGTTATCACATTTTTATGGTCACGTAAACCAACTTGCTTTCACCTCGCAAAACCTGTATTTGGCCATAATCCAAGGATTCATATTTTTACTCACAACTGAACAAAATATCACCAAAAATATGTAATATTCTAAAGGGAGGAAGTCATGACTTTAACAATTCAAAGGTCTGAAGTCATCTTCACTGTAATACTCTTATGTTTTCAGGCATAAACAAAGTATCTGGCTTTTAGTTACCACAGTAACTTCAGAACAGAAGGACAGATTAGAATACGCCAATTTGGTTGGACGCTGATTTGAGAGAAATAATTTTAGGTCTTCTGTGCTACTTGGTTAAAGAAAATTGTGAAAAATGAACCTTTCAGAATTTGCAGGTTTTTTCTGGTATTCATTATATTCAGGCAGTCGCTTACCTCAGTGACTGGACGTATAATTCTATAAACCTTAAACCTGACCAACTGAATCAACCCCAGATCATAACACAGCCCCCACATGCTTGTACTGTTGGCACTAGGCATGATGGGTAATTGCTTCATCCACATCACTCATCACTGTTACAGGATCAATCTGGACTCATCAGAACACATGACCTTCATCCACTGAAACTCTGTTCAATGTTTATGCTCTCGATCAAACTGATTAGGAAATAAGAAGCTCCTAACTGCATCAGTTAACGGGTTAAAGAACTAGATACGTTTCAAACGTCCTAATCATCACAGTAATCACTAACTATTATCTTAGTTAAATCCATGTGGTGACTTGTTTTTGTAAAGGCAGTGTATATGCCATTACACTCAAAACTTCCATTTTGTCAAAATAGAAGCATATCTTTTCATAGTAACCTAATGCTAATAAAGCTCAAGTGTTAGGACTTTTATTGGGGTTAGACTTAGGCCTAAGACTAAGGGAGCATCTTGTATTTAATATATGGCTAAAGCACAACTTAAACTTTTTATATTTGTGGATGTTTTAACAACAACCAACTGCTTAAAAAAATACCAGGACCCTTTAAGACCTGCAAATATTTTTAGCCTGGGACTAAAAAGCACCCGTTTGACTATTTAATGGTTGCCTGCTGCAGCCAATAACAGCTCTCTGAAATTGGTGAGACTGAACCAAAACAGAAAAATTGCAGGTCAGAAGAGGAACTAGTGACTGGAAAAAAATTGCTAAGCTTTGTAGCGCTGAGGCCAACTACAAGTGATAATTTTCTGTCAGTTAATCATATGAGTGACTCGTTTTTACATAAAATCTGTCATGAAATCTGTTGTTAATATAAAACTACTGGCTAATAGCTGCTTTAAGAACCCTAACCTGATCTTGATGAAATATGAAAGCAGTTTGTTGTAATTTGTCCAGATTCTTGTTAGTGGAGTTTAATGTGGTACTTCTTCACTCTCTTAAAAACCAAATTAGTGGATATATGGTAGTTAATGTACTGTATCTGGTTTATACAGCTACGTACCCCCAAAGTTCAACATAAGATTTTTCACACATGGTCTCTGGGTAATACGTTTTTTTTTTTTTTTTTGTTTTGTTTTTATTGTTGCTGTTTCATCATCAAAACACTGGAGCTGGGAGATCAGCAGAAACAATATACAGTCCTCAAGTTATCCTTGTCCCCCCACACCCCCATTATAAGATGATTATATTATTTTATCACGCCTCAAAGACTTGATGTGAGCCTAAAGATTTATACCAGCACCCAATCTGCCGATGCTTAGTTGGATCTGGGCTCATTTTCAGCCGCCGTCTTTCTGCTGACTCTGTGCAATCCGAGGAGGGTGAGTAAATCTAATATAAAGGCGTTATTGATTTGCAGGTCCTTAATCACTTTGATTTGGCCCAGTTTTCACTGACCCCCACTGCAGCTATGAGTTCCCCAGGGGTGGGCCTTCAGTATCATGGACGGGCAGACACTTGGAAGAAAATGCAATTTTTCTCCAATGCCAAAGAGATTTAGAAATCCCATCATCAATCATCTCATCACTAATATTTATACATGTGGTGGGCCGATCGATAGGGGTTTTTTATTCAGCTCATCAGTGTGCAAGGGAAACTTTCTGCACAAGTGGGGTGTATGAGAGAGCATAGTACAATCCAAATGACCAGAGCTGAGGAAGCTACCAATGACTTCACACTGGAAAACACTGAACTTAAGCAAAAGTAATGTTTGTCTGTGGTATGGTTAATTAAAGTTACTTAGAACTAGAACTAGCAATTTACATCCATATCTGACTGGACTTATGTTGTCGATGTCTTCATGATGGGTATTAAGAGTATGTTTTGGTGACATGGTGTTGACCACAGGGCTTCCACAGGGTTTTAACCTCCTAAGACCCAGTTATGCGTTTTCTGTCCATGTTTGTGGACAAAAGTTTCACAGTTTTATTAAAAAAAACAAAAAAAAACTGTCCACTGCAAAAGACATTCCATAAAAATTTAATAATATCCATCTGAAAAAACTGTTGCATCATGATGTTTCCAATATGGGCAATTATTTAATTAAAAAAAGCCAAAACTTGTACTTTCCTGGGTCTTAGGGGGTTAAAAAGTCTTGAATTTACAAATCTGCATTTAATATCTTAAACAAGTCTTTAAAACATATTATATGTGACATGATAGGCTTTAAGTGATGTTGCCATAAACTTGTTTAAATGTGTCCAAGCTACAAAGAAAGTAACGCTAGTCTACTCAGCTCCAACCTGACAATTTATACTGAACTTAGGAACCAATCATCATTAACTTTACAGCCCCCAGGGAGAAATGACTCTGAACAATGAGAATCAAGGCATTGGAAAAATAAAAATAAATAAATTTTCCTAAATTCTAGCAGTCACTAATTTTTGCCAGTGAAATGGGCATTAAATTCTGTTCTAAGTAGTCTTAAAAAGTCTTAAATTTAACTTGTAGAAACTTGTAGGAACTCTGTGACCAAAGAGAACTAAGTCACAGTGAAGTTGAACTTTTGAATATAAAATGTCATGATATTTTTTGGTCACAGTTTCTATTTCCATGTATTTATTTGCACAGGGACAGTGCACATCAACCAGCTGTGTGTAGATGTGCTGGTGTTTTCAGCTGTTGTCCCTTGGCCAGATGTGAAATAGTTCAGTACAACAAAAAACACCATTTAAAGTCAGTGCATAGTCTTTCCTGATATGTTGCATTTATAAAAGTATTTACAAAAGTATTCATCAAGTAAAGATTTATGTGATTTATGTCACAGTGTTTACATGAACTTTAGAAATGCGATAATCCAAAAACCCTGGTTTAGACATTTCAGTCCATTATCGGATCTCTTTCGTACGTACATAGTGACAGTAGAATCAAACATCTCATTGTTGTTTTCCAGTCACGTTTGACTATGTCACTTCCGTTTTCTGTGATTTATTGTTTTTACACATACACAGATGTAAACGAACAAAATAAATCAGATTAACCTGTATACATGCATAAAGGCATCAGAGTATTGGGGAGAAATCTAGGTGTCTTAATCTGATTTCTCGTAGTCAGATCACTGCAGTTGTCAAAATATGCTATTTTCATGATCACTTGAATAATCTGATTGGAGTATTAGTGTGCATGTAAACACTAACGTCAGCCAAGATACGAATATTAATAGCTGGTGTGAGAAATCCCAGGTTCTGTAAGTCCACCTCCTGCCTCTCGAGGAAGTTGTGTTGATATTAAATACAGTTTTGGTTCAAACCCATTGAGATTGTTTCAGACATGGTTTCCTCATTTATACAATGAAAACATTTTCTTCTGACAGTTGAATATGAAATTATAACTTAGTGCATTAGTGCCTAAAAGTGTTTAATTTGTAGTTTTAGAGTCCAACTCTACAGATAATTAGTTGACTGTATACTGCATGGGTCCAATGAACACAACACTGGATATTCGGTGTATATTTGATCGTGCCACTCCACAAAACTTTGGAGAGATTTCCAAACAACATATAACATTGATTTGTCAGTTGTAGGCTGCAGATAACATGCAGGACATGGGCTGTGAGTGCACATTGTGATGAATACCAGTGCTTAAAACCCCTTTTTAGAATCATACTGACTTCTGCAGTGTATCTGGCAGCTCCAACTGGGACTTTATTAATTTAAAAGCATTGGAAGTATATGTGTTCATTTATTCATTCATTTTCTGAGCATTAAGGCCTTGAGAGGGTCCAAGATGTCATCATAAATATACTTTTGGTGATGACAGAGATGTCTCTTGGTCATTGTGGGATGTTCTTTCCTAGAAGTTTCTGAAACCACTATTTGAGATAGAGGAATACTGTAATCTCTTGTTTTTGCACTGTGGTCACCTTCTATATTGTAACAACATGTGGTGGTATAACACTATAATTTCGAATATGTAACCTCAGTTCAATGAGTGTAGCTGGTGGCTCTGTATCAAATGAAAGACTATAATCATCTACCGTGTAGAATATAATTAAAGCACAACAAGACCTGATTATGTGCTAGTGCTGCGGTGGTGAAATCCAACACACAACTATAAATCAGGACTTAATCCGTCTGTAATTCTGTGTACTGTCTAAGTATCAATCATTACTGACGGAACAGCATGTCTTACTTTTCTTAGACTTATACAGAGCTACTTTGAGGGTTAAAATTCTTTAGAAAAGTCTGTGACTGAAACAATGTGTTCGTCACTGAAATCAGCCGTTGTCAGGTGACCATCTTACCTAACTCTTCCCATAATGTTTTACTTTTGTGATCCCAAAGTTTGTCCTTATATTTTGTTCAACATGCAGATTTATGGGTCATCAAAGAAAATCAATAGAATTAATAGAACCTGAATTGTGAGGCACCGATAAGGGGGGTTAAACATGACAAATTCATGTGGCCCAGCATTTTAGGGGGGCCCATAGAGCAGTGGAGGGGGTCCAGCGGATACAGGCTAAAAGTTGTGAAAATTTATTGCAAGATCCGCTGTACAAGAGAGGTATAGAAGTTGGGAGTCGGACATTGAAAGTATGTTAAGTTTCAGTTTCATTTTCATGCTAGCATAAGTGACATAATGTATGAACCGCACCCCCACATATACCACCACTCCCCCCACCCCCCACTCCGACAGATCAACAAGATACTGAATACCTTTCATGGGGCCCACAATTGGTAGCGGTGCCCCTGCCTGAACTAATAGCATTTTTCAATTCCTGTACGATGTTAAATAGTTAAAAGTAGCATAACTTTTTCATTGCTGATGTCATTAAATAAACAATCCTTTGACAGAGATGGTTGAACAACAGTGGGTTTAGTAAATTGTTCATGACATACATTGATCTTGGACTGTTAGCTTGTTTTCGATGTTGTTTAAATTGTGTTCTGTTGGGTTTGTTGAGCTTTTAGCTGACTTTCTTGTGGTTTTGTGGACATATAGCAGGTGCATGTTGTAGTATATATAAAATACACATGGTGAGTTTTGAGTAGAACCATCAAAGTATCCCACTAAACTTTTCTATTCTACTTGGTCAGACTGTTTTCTAACAACGTTAATATTTCTTTTTCCCACAGCTGTTAAACCCAACTTGTCATTTGAAATAAAATCTAAACATGGTGCCTTTTCCCCCAGTTGGATCATGTACACTCATACACACAGTGTGTATGTGAGACTATATCTAATCGACGTGTGCCTACTATGTTGCAGGTCTCATGAACCACCCGTGTGACTTGGTAAACAATGCTAATTAAGAGAGACAGTGGGATTGCCTCGATGACCCGCTTCTCCCATCAGTGTTTGTTTGTTTTTATTGTTCATGCTAATTAGGCTTAATCCCCTGTTCGCTCGCTGTGGACTCTGACCGCCGCCGTGTGTCCGTGCTGCAGCCAATCAGGTGAGGCGATACTGCGAGGCTGAGATGCATGAACGAGGAGTGGAACCAGAGGGGGTTGAATGAGGAGACGGACAAGAGGGGGAGTTCAGCTTATAGTCGGAGTGGTATGAGGAGGGGGAGGTTGAGGTGGGGTATCATGTCGGGTGGGGCCCCTGGCAGTCATTGTCTTGCAGTACAATGATACGGCTCACAAGTGAGCAGTGGGCCAATAATGAGGAGGAGGCCCCTCCGAACAGCGTGTCCCCGCCAATTGTTCTGCCGCCACAGTGGGAGAATGGAGCTGTCCACACACACTACACAAACCACACATCCATACTGCCAACACCCTCTCCTCCTCTTTCTATTGCACTTACACACACACACACACACACACACTCATATATATATATATATATATATATATATATATATATATATATATATATATATATATACACTCCCCCATCTCATATCTCTGACACGGGGAGTGTGTTCGCTAATGGCTAATTAAAACAGGACTATTAATGAATGACCAAGCAGCAGACATGATAAGGAAACTCCGACGGGTGAATTAACACATCCTTAACATGTCATTTGAGCCGCCCAGTGTGTGTTTGTGTGTGCAGACCCTCTATTTCTGCAGAACTGCGCATTAAAAATACACAAACTAAGGGTCGGGACCTGATAAAGGCCACAGAGCTATTTTTATCAGATCAGAGTGGAATCCACAAGAAAAATATGATGTGTGCACACATTTTTTTAAAGATAAATGAAGACAGGGGAAGAGTTTATAAATGCTGACGTCATTAAAGTGGAGATGTAAAGACGTAACAAGATAAAGATTACAAAAAATAAATAAAAATAGAGATGTTTTAATCATGGCTGGGAAGAAATAAGATAAAAACATGAAAAGTAGTAAGATGAAAATAATGTAAGTGCAAAATTTATGTAAAAAGACACAACAAGAAAAAAAAATTCATCAAGGAACAACAAGAAAACACTAAAAAAGAGCTAATTCATGCCCTACTTTTGTAAATACAGGCCCCAAAAAGGAACAATCTGGAAAATCTTGGGTTTACAGCACTATATTAAGATTGTTTTATTATGACAGAGAATTTTGATAGAAGTGAGTGGTTTTGGCATCTATTTCTGAGCACTGTGTGGTAAATTAGCCAAATTTAAACCTGAATTCCACCAGTTTTCAGTTCCAGGATCAACAGGTGCCATCCAGAGTATCACCTGACAGACCCAACACAATCTTGACCGTGTGAAAGACATTGTTTTTCGACTCCACGCTGCATAAATCATCTGTTCAGGCTGAATGGATTCATCAAACCTCATAAACTTTTTCTTCATTGAAAACTTTTTTCCCAGAGAAAGTTGCCACAGAGATGATGTGAACAAAGAAAAAAGCTTCACCATAGTTGGAATAGTTTCGTTTCCATGCAGTTTACTTTGAAAACTTTGCATGGTTCTTTTGTGTTTTTGTTGTGAGTTTATTTTTTGTACAAAACAGGAAATGAAGACTTTTTTTGCTCATTCCCTTTTGACCATGAACACAAGATAAACTCATTTCGTTTCAATTCTAGTTTTTGCATTTCACAACAAAAATCAAATAACTCTCCTATTTTTTAATACCTGTTTGTGATTATTTTCAGATCTGAACCAAATGTACAGTCTTAGTGCAGACTACCCATACATTAAAATTGTAAATCCACTAAAATTAACATCGTTGAACATTTATTTTAGAATGTGACAAAATTCCTAGTAGAATAGTTTGACATTCTACTGGACACAATCATGGCCTCTTTGCCAAGTGTGTGCATAGGTATATATTTTTTTTTAGTTTAAACCGCCTTTAATTTCTTTACAGTGTTTGACAAAATCGATATCTTAAATGCTCCAAATCCCCCCAAAAATAACAAATACATGCAAAGCAAAGGATAGAGGTACATTCAATAGAAAATCTAATCACATAAATACAAAGGGAAAGGGATGACAATGTTGAAGGTGTCTTTATGCCCATTATAGTTAGTTGCAGTAGTTATATTATATTTGCATCACATTTTGAATTAGGTTCTCAGTGCTGATTAAGTAAAAAAAAACAAAACAAAAACATCATGGGTTTCTAATTTGAGGACCTCTGTTTTACACTGTGAAAGTTACCTCTAAGTTGTAATACTGCCGACGGTTGCTTGGAAAATGGGTCTGATTGGTTCCAAAATGCCCTGGCTCACACCAATTTATACTTAGTTACTCTCTAAAAGTACCATGTCAGTCTTTTTTTTTTTCCAGAACTCAGACTCATCTGTTTTATTTGTACCCACTTATTGACTGAATTGTGAGACAGCTTTTTTGCCAATCAGTTTCTTTTTTTATTAAATAACACATACATTTTCCTGCCGTGCAGCTCAAATGTTGTGGTTCATAGGTTCCACTAACAAGACTGTCAAATGACTCAATGCTTGACAAGGTTTATCACTTTACTGAGTCAGTTAGCTAGCTTTTAGCATTATCATTAGCCCTGACCCCTTCACATCCTGCATTTCCATTGGTTTTATGTAAATATGGTCTGTCATAGTCCAAAAAAAACAACAACATGAAAACAGCCAAATCAGAATCTACAGGTAAAAACAGCATCCATCCAGTAATTCTATATAGTCTATGGTCTTTCCAAATGAATGTCGTTCATCAGGTTTGTGCAAATGTATGCATGATTTGGTCACTGGGCTAGAGTTAGGGCCAAATCCTAGAGGATGATAGAGATAATTTACATGATTACAAGGCATTTGGATTGTGTTAACCCCTTACTGCCTAAATTTACTTACAATTATAGAAAAAAGATCATAAATTAAGTGGAGATTGTTAATTGAATATAGCACCTTCAATAGCAATGATGCACATTATAGTAATTCACCAAATATTCCACTCACAGTCATGTAGATTGTTTTATTGATGCTGCTATCGATCCGTTTTTCTGGTCAACAATCCAAACAAAACAAAAATGATTCAAAAATCAGTAGAATGGCATGAAATTAATAACACCATTACAGAAACAGGATGTTTAAATTGTTCAATGAAGGTCAGGGATCATAGAAAAACAGGTAACATGTACATTCACAGAGTGTTGAACAGGTCCTCATCACAAAAGCAATGGAATATTGAGGCGAATTTGCAACAATAGTTAAATCTTACTATTATTCTGTTTTGAGTCAAACTCTAAGTTTACGTCATTTTAACTTCCCAATTGGGTTAGAGTTTAATATACAGAGTGGATGTTAAAAGGTCAAGGAATGAAGATCAAATAACCAGTCATTTTCTGTGTTTTAATACCTATTTTCTCCAATGACTAGAACACCCGTCGATGTTGTGATGTTTTACTGCGACCTCTTTCACTCTTCGTTCACTCAGCCTTGGGGATGGGGGAGTGTACCATGCTGCGAGGACTGGGGCGAACCTGATGGGGCATGATGGGTCACGCCGTGTGGCCAGAGGTCAGCAGAAGCCATTACTGCAGGTCAGGAAGTGGAATTATGCACGACTACCTGTGGGTTTGGTCCCAGTGGTTGGCGGGGGTCACCCACGGCTCAGTTGCTGCCCAGTCAGCCCTGTCTGCTGCTGCTGGTTGGGATGATTCAGGGTGTTTGTGTATGTGTGCGCAAGTGCATTGTGGAAGAATTAGCGTTTTTCTCAGTGTGTGTCACTGTTTATTAAGAGGAAATGCACATTAACGAGTCTGTCGACTTCAGGGTTTAAAGGCGTCGCTCTTTTTTCGGTGGATTTGAGAGTGTTACGGTTGAAAGAGCCGCACGTTTCTGCTGCGTTTGAGTGACACTTTGGGGAGAAAGTGGTGACTGCACTTCATATGGAGGCTGGCAGCAGGCGGTGCTTCCCTTTCCCCGTGTTAAAGTACAACTCCTCCTCGCCACTGTGAAGGTGGTGGTGGTTGGGGGGTGGGGAAGAGGGGAAAGCTACAGTTCCTATTTGTGAGAGCTCAGCAGATTTAGAGGGCATGCAAGGTAGTTCTCAGAGCAGAAACCCCGCTGCAGAGAGCACACACACCCAACAGACTTTCTTTTCTTTCTTTCTTTTTTTTTTTTTTGTTTCACAGCCATTTTCTCTCCCAAACACACACAATAACTGTCACAAAAAAAGAAGGGGAGGTGAGAGAGCAGGGGTCAGAGATGGGGGGAGATGAAGAGCAGCAAGGGGGTGGATGGAGAGAGGAAAAGACGAGTAAAAAAAAAAAAAGATAAAAAAAACCACAAGAGAGGAAGGTGTGTAATGATTATCCAGGGCTGGCCGGTATCAGGAGGTAGTTTGGGGCTTTATGGTTGCCTTCATGCTCTGTCAGCTCAGCCTCTGTGAATGACAGCAAAGCCCATTTCCTCGCCTGTGGCTCTGAGAGCAGCGGAGGACGAATTCACTAAAGACACACACCTAAAATATGTCTAACATTCTTAAACATCACTTCATCATGGTCTCATTAAGCGTGATGCCTTCAGGGAACTGCTACAAACAAATGAACCTGGTGTTGGCATGATCTAAAGGTGTGTCAAGTGCCATTATCCTCCAACCGAGAGGAAGTTTAAAGTTTATTACATATTGTATCTAAAGGCCTTTTTCACACAGAAATCTGAATACGTGTGTAAGATGTAGAGGCATTTAGGAGGATCTAATTGCTGAAATGGAATGTAATATTTATAAAAGTGCTTTTGTTAGTGTATAATCACACACAAATGATGATTGTTGAGATTTTGTTACCTTGCATATCCATGTTTTTATGGTTTCTTTTTCCTGTTTTATAGTCGGCAGTGTCTAATGACGCACTTAATCATCATATACTATGTTTGAGTGTGGAGCATGGTACCCATCATGCTATTTGTCTTTGTTTAATTTCCAGTTCAGAACTATCAAACCAATCAATAGTTTTCCACCAAACTTTCTACAGTTTATCAGTTCTATGTTTGAGCTTTGTCTTTGCAGTTTCTCTTTATGTCATAGCTGTCATATTCCACATGCTTTTCAATTCCTCTATGATCATTTGTCAAAATATATGCAACCCCAGATATAAGATACAAATTAGAAAAGAAAGGAATGATGTCAAACATTTTGCATGAGGTACTTGCTGGGATGTTCTTCCAGTTTTTTGTGATGGCCTCTACCATGATCTAATGTTGGACACCACTATCCCTTTGCATTGGTTTTGCAAACAGAAGCCATAAAATAATTTTGACTACTAAAATATGAACATATTTTGTGCTAAATATTTAGGTTTTAGTATTAAGTGCATAAGAGGTTGCTGGGTATGTAGCCTCTTAAGCCCAGTTGCCCCCAGTACCTGAGGCAGCCACAGTTTCATCTGTGTTACCATGGCAATGCTTTGCGATGCTTGTAGCAATATACACATTTTACACATCCATGTGACTCAACCATCCGCTACAAACTCAACATAACCAATTGTCAGACAGTTGAACACAATCCAAACAACAAGCACTTAAACGGGCAAGTATCAAAAACAAGCTAACGAGACCAGTGTAGGTCATGAATTATTATATAAAACAACAGACCAATGAGACGATCTTCGCAGCTCTAAGCTAACATGAAGCAGATCCAACAGTACAAGGATTATTTCACTCAACAGGACAAAGAATAGCGTTATGAAGTGATGATCATAAATTCGGTCTTACCTTTGCTATTTTCTGATCTTAACTTGTTTTAAATAAATGTTCTACTATCAGCCAGCCCATTGTTTTGTGTTACGTTGAAATGACTCCCACTGGAAACCAATGGCCCAGGGCTTAACTACAGAGACAGTTGCAGAGGTACATCTAGAGACATGTCCAGACCTAGATGCAGCTTGTGACACATTGAGCATTTCCAGAACTGCACCCACTCGCACAAACACCAACAGCCCAGCCAGAGATTGACATCCACCTCTTCTTGATCAGTAAAGCTGATGGATTTTGGCGGGCCTCTCCCCAGCGGCTGTTTGGTGAGGTTCAGCTCAGCAGTATTAGCTGACTGGCTGCGATTCGGGGGTGAAAGGTCACCCTGTCTGTCTGTGCTCTCCTCCGTAATCTCCCTTCCCTTCGCCGTGCGTCCCTCCCTCATATTAAATCACACTTGACACACCTGGAGCACTGAAGCAGCCTCATCCATATTTTATCTTCGGCGCCGTTTTTAATACTGCAGCACTTTTTAGGGCGGCAAACTGATATATTTATTAACTGACCCTTACTGTAGCTGCGTACGCTATCGGGGCTGAAGAATAATCAGGTTTGTTCAGGAAATAAAATGAAAAGGAGCTGTGACAAGTTTATGAAGTAAGCACAACGGCCGTTCATTACTCTCTCAAACCCCCTCTGGCGTTTTCGGATGCTACGTTGCACTGTGGCACTCGGCGGGTAAAGGAAGGAATTGTCAGGGAGAATCCTCCTTGTGCTATAACTTAGCCCATAAAGGCCTATTATTCCTGAAAAGACCTGCTGCCGAAACCAGTTTACTGTCATAACTCAGATGAGGAAGCCCTTTTCTTTCAGGTGGCAGGGGGAAATGTTTATGGAGGAGGTGAATAATTCAGTCGGGTGCTTTGTCGCGCAGGAGCCTCGCTGTCATTCACCCGTTCTTTGGCTTTTTTTTTTTTTTTTTGCGTTTTTTTTTTTTTTTTTTGGTTTCTTCCCCTAACAGCGAGAGAGGATGAGTACAGTTTGCCCTTTTTTACCCACAATTTAGCAGAATAAAGCCCTTTAAACATAAGTGAAGAGGCAGGGTTAAGTGGGGAAAAAACAGGAAAAATACCCACTTGTGTGGTGTGTGTTCGGTGTGTGTGAGGGCACACACTTGTCACCTGCATGCAGACCCAAACAAAGTGCTTTTCCATGACACACATCTAAATATCTGGCTTCTGTTGTCGCTGGCCACAACTCTTAAATATTTCACTCCGTAAAAAGCCGGAGATGGCCCTTCGTTTTGTGCGTTTTACGACCCAGAAAGGTCACGCGAAGAAGTTAATTAGCCACCAAATTTTTAACCAAGCTTTCCTCTGTCGTTTCCTGTTTTCCCTTCTCTGTTTTCCATTCTACCCACGACTGCCCTTTACTACCCCGTCTCTGTGTGCACCCCCCACCCATCCCACATCCTACATTTCCCTCCCATTCTCTTTCAGTCTGTCTCTGTGGGGAAATATGTCCAAATTAAAAATCCATAATCATTTAGTTTCACACAGTCTGCAGTATGCTATTTAACAAAGCAGCTTTCAAAGACACAACCCAGAAAAACCTTACAAGTTGTTGGAATCTTTTTTTCTGTCAGCAAACATATTAGAGGTGATTTATTTATCTCACTCCTGCAATTTCAACTCCAATATCAATTTATTTAAAATATATTCTATACTAATGGCTATATATATAAAATAGATGATGCCAAACTTTGCGTTTTGGTTCATTCTGGATTCAGTCAGGTTTTAGTTGGACCTTTTAGATCAGATTGATCTCTTTGGGAAAGAAAAACTTCTAGTTATGACATTTTTGTCAAACTGTGGTCATATTGTATTAACATTTTGCTGTAATTTGATCAGAAACTCATTGGTGCATCTGATCATATTCTGATCTCAGTTTATTCTGCATATATTTGCACCTCACATTAACCTTGTATTCCAAAATGCTTTGTAACACATAGGACAATTGCAAGTAACATCCAGAAAGACTCCTCAATAGTGTTTTAAAAGTGTAAGTTATTAAACCTAAAGGTGAAGAAGGAATGTGTCTGCTGACCATTGATACATATTATAACATTTATGTGCAAAAAAGTGTTTCATAGCAATATTTTGATATATTCCTGCAATGTTGCATCTCAGGAACTTTTTAAGTTAGGTATTAAAAGTTATTTTTAGGTTTAGGACAACTCTGTGGTTTTATTTAAGCGTCACTAAATACACTATGAACCTTTTTTTATCATATCTATCCAAAATGATTCTATATAACAGCAAACTGTGAAAGGTTTGACAACCCTAACTAACCCTTTCATTGGACTTTGAAGACTTGGAGGCATTTGAAGGAGCCAGAGTCTGGGTTTATTTTGACAATTAGCATCAGGTATAAATCAAGTGTAAATTTGCTTGGTGTTAAGACCTTTACTCATGGGGGCATCATGAAAAAAAACATGAAAGTGTGAAACATTTGAAGGTGAATGTCTTGCATCAAAACTATTCACACCACTGGCAATGTACCTTTGCGACACTTGTTAAATAAAATATTTGATATTTTCACACCAGGCCATTGAACAGAAATAGTAATGACTCAACGTTAGCTGAAGTCTGTGTGTCTTCAGTCTGTTTGATCCAGGTCCTCTGGGTCTATGTCCAGTATCCAGTTAAAAAGACACACACAATCCAAACCATATTTGATTCATATGATGCTCACGTTACTCAAACTCCTCATCATACTGACAGTCTAGTTGTTTGTCAATGCTGCTGGACATGTTGCCCTTCATTCCATTATCTTCATAATTTTTGCTTGTTTTAATTACTTCTTTATGTTTTAACTCACACTTCTAAAGCTTTGAAAAATTGACGCTGGTGCAGAAAAAACAATAAAAATTTGGTGCGAAATATTCTCAATTTAAGCAAAAGTACTTGTGATATAAAGAGCTAGTCAAAAAAATATAAACATATGATGTGAGTTAATCGATAAAACCTGCTGGAGTGTAACGGTCTTAAGAATGGATTCCCAAGAATTTAGAGAACAAGAAAGTAAAATTACAACTATTATCATGGCTTTGCAACACAGACATGGCTTAAGAATTTAATTATCTTTAGTTCGTGCACATCCAATAATTCAGAAATATGACTAGTAAAACTACAATAGTGAGCGCTGTAAGTACCAGCATTGGTTTTTTTTACAATCTTGTGCTGTTTTTTCAGATTCAGAAAACATTTTAAAGGCAGGTATTGATGAAGTTGCCTCCAAATATGATGTGGATATCTCCATTTGGCTTGGAGAAGAATCCGTTACACTTTATCTGCATTTCCCCTTGTTGGTGAAGGACTTGTGAGATCATCAGGCAGATTGGCATCAGTGGTAATGTGAGCGTTAGCTTGAAAGCCAGGCTTGTGATGGGCCAGTGGCTTCACGTTCTGACTCACGTTAATGCACTTTGGGTTGCGACCAAAAGAATGAGATCAAGGATTCAATCAAGTGATATGTACAAGCCTGCATTTCTATCTAATATGTGGGAATCAATGACAGTTCTGTCTCCTCTCAGTGGATTTAAGGTCACAATCACCTCTAACGTGTAAGATTTACAGGGCGTGGATCCTGTTATTTACTCTCCAAGTCTTTCCCTTTTGTCTCTAAGTGACCTACTGCCCAACCCAGGTGTGTCATCTTTCAAGTTAAGGTATGAATGTTGTTTTACACTGAGATGTGTGAGAAAGAAATTTATGAATGTCTGTGTGTGTGCGATGGCAGATTGAGAGAGAAAGTGACGTCTGGTAGCTCCCACCGCTCTCCAACAGCTTCTCATAAAATTGGCCTATAAATTCTGTCTGTCCTCGGCTCTAAAAGGGCTGTGGCCTACATTTGTACTTTCGCTGCTCACATTCTCCAGCCACAGCAGAGATAGCGTCTGCTTTTTCAAGGTTCTCATACTGAGAAAAAAACACTCTATCAACCACTGTCGATCGGTTTCTACTCTCTTAGTGACCCACCAAATGACCAAACAGCCCCCGAACTCCGCTTTTCACACTGACCCAGGGCCAGGGTTGCACTACAGCAAACCACTCTGACATGCTTTGGGCATAACAATAACCACAGTGTAACACATTCCAATTCCAAAGGCAATGGGAACCCTCAAGTGTTTTCTTTGTTTTTTTTTCGATGAGAAATATGTGCAGATATGGGAGAGCGAGGAAGAGATGCTGGAAGGACTTTATTGATCAAAATATGAAACATGCGGTCTAATGTCTTGGTGATAACATGCATAAGTTGAAGAGATGTGTAGCATTTTCTGACTCTAAACTTACTCTTGTGATCCAGACAAAAGGGCAAATAATTTTAAAGATTAAGCGTAAAAGCAGAGGAAATCGGGTCAACAAATAGGCAAATGAAAATCGAAAGGGAGATTTATTTGTTCAATTTGAAGCTTGACCCTCAACTGTAATCTTGTATTTGTTATTTGTTTTTTGTTTTTTTACATCCACATCAAATAGTTAAAGCTATACCGTATGATGTGGCATTTTTACACTTTTCTTTTGTCATCTTTAAATGCTCCTAATAAGTGTGTGTCAAACTAAAATGTAAAAGAAATCCACCAGGTATTGAAACTCAAAAATGTTTAATTCTCATATATTTCTAATAAAAGTCTGACCAATCATTTTAGTCGGTCCAAATAAAATAATTGGCCGAACCTGACTGAGCCTCCTGTCAATCATCCATTACGGCCGTCCATCATCCGATCCATTATCGCCGTCTCACATCCGATATGTGTCCCTCTGAATCTGACGCTTCACTGGCGCTGCTCCTCCTGTCACTGACCACAGTCTACTGTCTAGGATGTGTTTGGATAGAACTGACATGCACATGCGGAAGGGATTAAATGGATTTATGAACAGAAACGATAACTGAGGGGCACAAACGGGAGTCTGATGAATGAAGGATGGAGATAAAAGTCCGGAAGTTGGATGTACTGGACTGAACAGGTCTGCATAAAGCTCAGCTTTTATGACGGTGGGACTCATACAGGTACATGTACATGGTGTCACACAATGTAAGATGATGTAGGATGATAATTGTATGGACTATGAAACTTCAAATGTCTACGGAAAATTCGCGGAGGCCGCGTGTTCACAGTGCGCACGCCCATCCCCTGGGCACTGCAGTGAAGACACTGACCCAGTACTGCACAGACCAGGTCTACTGATGGAACAGGAGCCCGCGGCAGGTGGATCATGCATCTGATTACTGAGGGAGGGGTCCGCGGACACGCCAAAACGGACCGGACCTACACCTCTGCTTCCTCCTTCGTTTGCATCGCGCATCAGGAGAGAGGAGGAGGAGCCTCAGAGCTCAGGCAGAGGGAAGGGGGCGGGGCTTTGGAGGGAGGCGGGTTGTTCATGTTCAAACATTTACTAAGTGCTGTGAGAAATGCCACATCGGTAGGTATAGCTTTAAGTTCACAGTAGCAGGAATGATCCACATTTTCCTCCAAACTCTAGCTCTTGTTGTTGAACCGGTTCCACTCAGGATGCTTGGAACGTTGGTGTCATATAATGAACTGATCCACGCTTCTATTAGCAAATACTGTAACCAACGATGTGTTGCCAACAGAGCCCAGTACACAAAGCATCACGCTGTGTTTCATTTACCTCGAGAAAAAAAAAAAAGTTGGAACTGCTGGAACTGAGTTGACTGTGCTCCAGTTAATTAAGTCATAAAACCAATTGTAATGCCAGTTGTTGCCAAGTTATACTGTCAGCGATACCAGAAGATACTGAACACATCACATTGTTGGTTACAGATGTGATGTAGCAACACATCAACAGATAGAGTTAATGCAGCAAGAGTCAAAAATCAGTTCAAATCAGCTCTTTTACAGCTTTGTACTCTCTGATCAGTTTAAAAAATATGTAACCTGACACCACTTCAAGCCCCTGTGGAGAAAGGACTTGGAGTAGAGCGACAGAGTCATGACAGAATCTGACCTGTTATTGGTGTCTACAGCTGTATCACATATTTAACACATCTATCTTTCTGATTTTCCAACGCTTGAATGAGGAACAAGGTTTACTCTTTCCTGAGCTACTCTCTAGTGTTTCCTGATACTCAGTAGATGTCCAAATCACCACCAAGCACTGTGTTTCATAGGTAGACCACTGTACATTCTGTTTGTACTCTGGCCCCCAAATGGGAGGCAAGGGGTATTGTTTTTGGTTCAGTTTGTTTGTGTGTTTGTTTGTGTCTAGCAGCAAAAGTATTGGTTGAATTCATACCACATTGGGTTTATAGATTGCCAGTGACCCAGAATAGATCTGATGCCATTTTGGGAAAAGTAGGTCAAAGGTCAAATTTTGTATGAATTAAAAAAAAAAAAAAAATCCCCATTTACTTATAACGGGCAAAATTTCAAATGTTTGTATCAGCAAAACTATTGGTTGAATTCATACCAAATTGTGTTTATAGATTGCTAGTGACACAGAATAGATGTCATTACATTATGGGAAAAGTAGGTCAATGTTTAAATTTTTTCTGAATTTTTTAAATCATTTTTTCCCCCATATACTTATAATGGGCGAGATTTCAAATGTCCATAAAAAACCTCAGTTTTGATTCAATTTACTTCAAACTTGGTACATATATAGAGGCAACTGATATGCTGACATCAGCATGTGCATAAACATGATGACATCAGCTGGATTGAAGCCAAATTAAGCTACAATGCATGTGAGGGGCGGGGTTTCTTGTGCCTGGCATCACTTGTTTTGTTTTTGTTTTTTGACAGTGTCTCAGATTTTTGTGGAATTGTTGTTCACTCTATATCCTTTTGAGTATGACAGTACTAGTACTAATATTGTCACATTTTGTACTTTAGGTTGAGGTATGGGTGCACCAAATAATATTTAGCATGACACTTCAGACTAAGCCACAACATCTGCTTTAATGCTTTTTTAATGGATTATTTTCACATTGTTTCAGCTGTAGCCTCTAAGAAACTAACCACAGGCAAGTTAAACTCACAGTTTACATCAATGAACTTTATTTAGTGTTTAGTACGCATATTGTGCTTACTGCAGAAATACCATTTCATCTGTAGTTACGTTTTGAGTAGCAGTAAACCTTAGCTTACTAAAGATTTAGTCTCATCCTGGGTTCAGTCTCAACTGGTCCTTTAGATCAGATGCTACATTCTGGAAGAGAAAAACTTGAAATTATGATGTGACAGAAATGTGCTGATCACATTCTGATCTCAATTTATTCTGCACATGAACATTAACCCTCTGTTCCAAACTGCATTGTAACACATACCAAATGCATCATTATTAGCAGACCAAGGCCTCTCAACTCTAATTACATTAAGAGAAAATAATAGGTCAACAAATAAAAATTGCATCTAGAACCATCATTATGATGTTCAGTACTAAAGTTATTTTTTACATTTTCAACAGTCTTGAGTTTCTTTCTCAGGAGAATGATTATATTACCCAGTGAGCTGACCATCAGATTTATCCATCACTATAATATCAGCCTTTAAAAATCTACTATAGTAATAGTTCACACTGTTCAGAGCACATAAGTACTGATTCAGACACTATAAGAAAGACTTGGTAACATTGCGCTGGACAAATGAATGTCCTCTATTGTTGATTAGTGAGAATATAAAACAAACAGTCAACACTGATATTCAGCCGATGGATCAGTGCATCTGTAGGTCAAGAAAAGCAATGTTTTTTGTGTCAAGCTGTGAGTGAATTATCCATATTCTGAACCATGATTTGCTTCCAATGACTCAACATTAGCTCTACTTTTCCAATGTTGGTGGAAAAGAGGTGAAAAGTTTATAGTCTAAACACATTGAGCACAAAGAGCTTTGGTCGCTGATTGCCAAGGTTAAATGAACTCATCAAGCAACGTGACAGTTTTTTGTAAAATCAGGACGTATTTGTGACACTAATCTGTTTGTGAAGTAAATGACAAGAAAGCTGAGGGGAGTTCATTATAGACAAGCGAAGCCATCTAGCTGAGTGCCTTTTCCCACTGTCTCTAAACACACCTCAGTTACCTCATCCCTCCATCTATCTTACATCAACATCTTGCAGATATTTTCTCCTATCCAGTATGTAAAACAGAGGCCTAAACAGACCTGAAGGTGACACATCTGTTTAAAATTCTCTGCTAAATGCAACTGGCAGAGCAGAGTCAAGTGTGTCGGCAGGGACCACCAGGACCAAAGCAGCCTGTGATGAAGCCTTTGCCTTTTTTGCTACCGTCCTAATCAGCAGGCATTGATTAATTGGATTAACCTGAAATGATCTTAATCACTGATCAATTTCCATTAGACATCCTTAAATACATCTTAATGGGATTGGAGGAGTGTCAGGTGGATGCTGCTCAGGGCTCTGTTCCAGTGGGTGTCTATAAACATGCTCAGTGTATATATTTATGTCTTCATGCGTAGTTTGTGGTGTGTGATTGTTGTTTTATGTGTACGTGTCTGTGTTCATACAGTTTAGATTAAGCACAAAAATGCAGTTTCTCACTTGTAAGTGTGTGCACCAGCAGAAAGATGTATTTAGTTTGTCCTGCTAATCCCAATGTTGACGTTTAACATTAAAACAAAAACCAAGTGTAATCCTATGTTTTATAGAATCATACAATACTGATGTTCTTGTCTAATTAAGTAAAGAAAGCTAGTTTAATTTACCTTTTTATCATCGTGAACTGAGTATTGCACTGTGCATCAGTAGAATCATAGTGTTGTAGTGCATCTGTATCTGCATGGACTAAACTGGAATATATACTTACATTCCACTTTTACTTGTCAAAATTGATAATAAGCCTGTTATCAGATCATTTTTGTATACATACCCAAATATGGTCACTTCTGGCTCCAAAAGCCAACATGATAACTATCAAATTACATTCTACTGACTTCAAAACTGCAGTTCAGAAACCAATGGGTGACGTCACAGCTCCTTCATCCACGAATTCCATAAGGACCTGGGGCCTCATGTATAAAGCGTGCGTACGCTCAAAAACCTGGCGTACGTCCTTTTCCACGCTCATGTTCAGATGTATAAAGAGTGAAATGACCGTGGAAATGTGCGGTCCTTCACGCCAAGTCCATAGCTGGCTTACGCACGTTTCTAGTGCTTTGGAACCATTGGCGACACTTAGAGGTGACACTGGGAAACTGTTAATAATGTGAAAAAGGTCATTCCTTCGATTGATGGGCACATCAGAGATACACAGAAGAACAATGAACACACCAGCACATCTTCCTACTGCCAGAGCAGCACATCCACCACCAGAACCAGACAAACCCTGGACCCATCAATGCCAATCCTGCCCGGGAGGACATTAAGCAAAAACCACATAAAGAGACAAGGACACAGAATTTATTGGTTGATGAATATAGTGTTCATGTCTGTGAGAACATTTATTGGTCGGTCCAGTCGCTCATTGACTCCGCCGATTGTCCTCATGATGTCCTCTTGTGACTCGGGTCAGTACAGACCCATGTCGGTCGGACAGGCATCAGCAGTGGGCTGTGGCGGACCGGAGGACCGGCTAACGCCGAGGAATCAACAGAAGCCTTTGTTACTGGAGGATGATACTGCGTCTTCTGTCTCATTGTTGGAAAATAATAATTTGAGTAATTAAACATGAGTCAAAGTCATTGATTTCCTCTTTGATATCCTGACATGATTACGCATGAACCTTTATCTAGTTTGGCTGTGATCAGACTGTGTATGACCCGTAGAATGAACTAATGTGTGAGTTACACAAATACTAAATATATATTTATCTTGGGGGTGATCGGCATCAGCCCTGTAAGAAAAGTGTCACAATATCGGCGACTCTTTCCTCAAACAGTCTCAGTTCGTCTCTTTTCTCCTTCCGCCTGTTTTGGCCTCCACTTCGCGTCCACCTTGACGTCATCGTCTGATCATGTAGACAGGGGAATCCCAGAGGGAATCCCACCTGCGGACCCCGTTTATGCTGATTTGCATATTTAAATGTGGGCGTGGAGAGGAAGGAGTCAGGTACTCCAACATTTGTGCTCAATTCCACGCTGATTGGGATGAATAAAGGAAATGTACTTGGATTCGGGCGTACGCACAGTTTTATACATCTGGATTTTTTTGTGCGTTCGGACTTTTCTGGATTTGGGCGTACGGCAGGTTTCAGTATGAAATCCACACAAGTGTTTGTACATGAGGCCCCTGGTGAAAACATGTGTGACACAAGAAAAAGATGGGAACTCCCCCTACCCCAAGACCACCTCACTCTTAAACTTGATGCCAATGAGCTAATCTCTTTTCCCAGATAATAGTTAAAATTTTTGCCTTGAGTTTGAGTCTTTACAAATCACCATTTCTTAACCACGAAGACATGGACATGTGATTGCTCCAATAACTCCAATGAGTGCAACAGGTTTAATCATATCTGTCCAGTGTAGCCTCCGTAGACAGGGGTACTAACACACTCTTGGGCGTGTTGCCATATTTTGAGATTGATTGGCTTTTCATTGTAACATGAAAACCAGAAGGTATCCAGTGTCTGTCCTCGCCATCATCTCTCCCCTCCTCTTTTCTCTCTCCCACTGTCTCCTCTCCCTGCCAGCTCCTTTTGTGATCCCACTGTCTCCCTCTGTTGTTGCTCTAAACAAGCAGCAGGGGGTTTGTAGAGGCCTACACTCATGCTGGGTGTGTGAGTCACCGGTGGGTGGGTGGGGGGGGTGATATTAGGAGATAGTGTGGAGGGTAGGAGTGAGGCTTTCCTGCAACCTTCTTCCTACCTTCTTCTACAATCCAGAGGTCACTGTGTTGTTTTGATCAGCTGATTCATTTGAAGAACACAACAAGCGCTAGTATCAGACAAGAGATACACACAGGCAATGGGTATATACTCGCGTGCATCTGGCTATACATTACCTTTACATGCTGACACACTGCATAAAATTCCCTTTAATTCACAAGTTTAATTGCACATATATATACACATTACGCCAAGTGTAATCGGCCTCGAGGACACGTTCATCAACGGAGACACTCAAGCATAAAATAAAGCAATGTGTGTCAACACACATACAGTAGAAAACCATAAAGCACCATAAAAACACACGCTTGCGCATAAATCTCAACCTGGAAGCTGCAGAGCATGAAAAATTCCGCACTACAATGTGTATCGAACGAAGAAGATCATATGCCGTAACCCATAGACATGTAAACAAACTCCCACACTAGCAACATTATAAATAAACAAAGGCAAACATAGTGCATGAGTATACACATGCATGGATTTACATGCACCACAGTGTGTTGTATTGCTGTGTAAACTCTGGATGCACGCCTACAGTCAGTAGTGGTAAGTTTATTGGCAGGGATAGATATTCGCTGATGGAAGTGGCAGCTGAAAAACAGAAGGAGAATGATAGTACGGGAGGAAGTGTAGGGTGGTGTTGAGGGGGTGAATTTAATTCACACTACATATATGGAGGTATATATTTGTATCAGAGCTTTCTGTGTACTGGCAGAAAAGAAATATGCGGCATGGATCCCCGTTGTACACAGCTGTACAGTCCACATCTCTGGTGGAATACTTAGCCAGGGGATTATGGGGCCGCCTCCATTTGCATAACTCCATTAAGGCATCTTTCGCTCCCTCTCTCTCCTCCTCTATCTCTATCTCTCTCACTCACACAGAGACACCTGTGTAGAAAAAGCTATAAAGACGTTACCCCTGCGGAAAGCCGAATTACATTTTCTTTCACATTTGAGGGAGACGTAATCCGCTGTACAGCTGTGAAAAATGTGCACTGATACAGAAAGTAAAGCATAGAGGAAGAGAATTTTTTTCAAAAAAAATCACACATTATGCTTCTCGAATTTCACTGCTGGCCCAACATGACAAGTTTTGATGCCAGATCAGGAATCAAAGGGTTAAAATGCAGCCAGAAGCAAAAGGGTTTGATTTTTGGCAGACTTGGCAGCTGAGAAAGAAACAAGGAAGTCTTAGTCAGCTGGTCTTGAAGAAACTGGTCTTAAGGAATCTCTGCTACACCCATGAATCACTCCTGTTCTTTGGTTGGAGCTGGGAATATATGGTGTGTCAAGAAGTGTTAATTATATCCTGTTAATCCCGACGTCTGTTCGCAGATTTTTTGAAAACTGCTAAAACAATAATCACATGATTCCTTGAACATCTCCAAAGTGTCCTTAATTTGGTTTTGTTTCAATCTAATGCTCTAGACGTTTGTTTTTTAAGCGTGGCATCAATGCTGTCTTCAAGTTGACCACACTTCTGGAATTAACAGCTCAAAGTTCCATCTGTCATTTTTTTGGTTATGACATGGAACTGCGGAAATCTGGAGATGTGGTCTTAGAGTGAAACAGGAGATCCAGTACTTAATATGACAAAGTCAGGACGTAAAATCAAAAGTGAGCGCATGTGAAATGTTGGAAATAATTGTTTGCTGTGAAAACTGTGGGCACATAGAGATTATGATGCCTAATTAAAGCTAGCATGATATTTCTACTATTTCCCATCATTTCTTTCAAAAAAAGTTGATTAACCTGCTGCTTGGATGAAAATACGTCTTATCTTTTTTTTTACCTATTTGGATAATCAACTATCTTGATTCAAAACACAATGCTAAGGAAATAAGGATACCATTAAATTGAATGAGAAGAAGGATTTTTTTGTCATTTGTAGCAACAGGTGGATTTTGCAGATTTTAAGCACATGTTAAAAGCAAGATGTAAAACATTGTCTCTAAAGCCGTTATTGAACCTACTTGGTGTTGTATGGTTGAATCACACAAGTTTGTTTTCTCCCTTGACAGGATTTATCTGTGTAAATATGAACCCACACCCACAAAAAATTGCTCTCATTTTTGAGTGTAGGTTCATAGTGGACCACTGGCAGTTTTCGACAACATGGTTCTATGTTGCATGAACCTATAAACAAACTACCGTCATTAGATATATGTTTCTGGTGTAGTTCTACAGGTTGCTACACAAACACTGGTATAGTGTGATAAATTAAGGTTTCTTGGAATATTGACAGAGCTTTGAAACTTTTTGCTAAATGGAAACAGACAAAGGCAAGTTGATCAAGTATAATGTGGAGAAAACAACCACACTGAGTTCATTTGAAGAAAGTAGTCCAGTCCCAAATAAACTGTGTAGCAGAAGGAATCAAGACTGGAATGGGGCTAGCAGTGATGGACAGTGTGATGTCAAAGTAAAAGCAGAGTCACACTGTATGGGAACGGCTTGAATATACCTTGGCATTAGTACTACGTGGTAGTGAGTTGTACAAATGGAAAAACACAAGATATTCCAACATTGAGTGTTTTGAATCTCTTTTAGGAGTTTAGAATTCATGTTTTTTTTTGTTTTTTTTTAAATCAAACTATTTGCTGAGTCCTAATATTGTAGAAAGACCACTATCAACAGGTTTTCCCCTTAATTTGTCCTCCAGCACCATGTTGCTGGGTACTTTGGTTACTTGGGGCAGATATATACCTTGCTATGAAAACGTTCAGTGGGCGAAGATTTACGCACCTCCAGATACAGTTGTAATGACAAAACTAATCAAAGCAACAAAATTAAACAGAAAATCACAACAACTGTGTCCAAAATTCAGTTTTGGAGAAGACATGTCCAGTATCCAAAGGCTGTGGACATCAGTGGCAGCCATCTTGGGTGCTCAAAAAAGTTCCTCAATGGGGTTTCCACTGTCAGTCATTGTGTCAAACCCAGCACATATCAGATGAACAGTTGTGATCGGTCTGACTCAGTCTTGGCTCGGTGGAAATCTGTTTGAACAGGACTTGGACCAGATGCATCTGTCAGAGCTCATGAAACATGAACTCTCTGATTTATCTGGTTCCAAGGTCTGCATTTGGGACCTTTTTTGGGACCAGCACCAAACACACTAACCAGCGAGAGAACACATTCCCTTTGGACTCTTTGGTGATGCATTTTGAGTCCTCCTTATAGTTCACTTGAGTTTTGTGTTGTAATATTTTCACTGTATGAAATTGAAAAACTTCCACATTTTAACCAGGGTGAGCTATAGTTAGTGTTTGCTCTGATGCTGTTAGCTTGATGATATTAACGCCTCCTAGGATCAACCTCTCTTACGTCCTTTAAGATACTCAGATCAATCTGGCTGGGCTCGGCAGCTATAGATAGCCCGGCTGTGTGCGGTGTTAAGCAGAGCAGTGACCCTGGGGTCACCTTCTTCATCTGGTGTCTTTATAGCGCCAGCCCCCGCAGCGACCTCCTCCCTCTTCCTCCCTCCTCCCAGCCACTTTCTCTTCCCCTTGGTCTTTCTTACTTCCCCTCTCTCTGTCTCTGTCTTTCTCTTCTTCAGTGGCGTGAATCATGAAAGCGAGTCCTGTGTAGTCGATGGGCCTTTTTCCTCTGTGGTGCCTTGTTGCAGAGAGACACTGAGAAAAAGAGGGAGAGATGAGGTATTGATTTGAGAGCCTCTGGGAGGAGAACAATAGGTCCCTTACTGAAGCCACTGTGAAGCACAAACACCTTCCCTGCAGCCTCTCAGTGCCAGAGAGAAACTAGAGAGGAAGAGAGGAGTTAAAAAAACAGCTTTGCTTTCTATTGCTGCATTGCTCTACAGTTGAAGCTGATTGTTGATAGCCTGAAGGGGGAGGAATGGTGAAGGGGGAAGAGAAGGAGGAGGCCAGACCTTGGCACTCCCCAATTCCCTGCAGACCAGCTAGCTCCATGGGCCGGGACCCCGAACTCTGTGAACCCGCCCAGCGCCGAGCGGCTCTGGGCCAATCGTGCAAACACACAGGGCCTAGAACTGTGACACCCGAGAGGTCGTCGGTTCAAATCCAATACTCTGACGCCTGAAGGCATGCTGAACTTTCTCTGCATCTAAACCCAACCCAACCTGAATCGCCCCCACCACCACCACCACGCGTCTCCCCCCCTCCCTCTTTATCCACCCGCCCACAAACATCTTGTTGGTGAATTTGGTCCAGGGTCGACGGTTTGCTCCGTGTTTGGATAAAAGCTTTCAGCGTCGACTGATTCATGACCGCTGTGGAGAAAAATGGACCAACCGCGAGGTGTGGCATGTGATGTCATTGTAGAAAGTGCATATGAGGTTATCCATGGTAAGGTCGATGACATCATCAGGGGGAGACAAGCACCTCTCTGTCTCCTTGGTTTATGAGCTTGTTGTGTACAAGCTACGAAGAAGTCAGAGCACCAGCAAAACGTTTAGCATAATTAGTCTGTCATGAAAACATTGACTAGAAGCTGCTGTGAAATATAATGTTTTTACTTTAAAGTGCTCTGTGATTATTGGTTTGGCAGTAATATTATTCAGCACATTATTCCATGTCATGTAAAGTTTTCTTTGATAATACCATTTCTCTGAAGCCAGAGGAGTAAAGAGGCTGCCAACACTTTCACCACAATAAAATGTTGGTATTGTACGATTCTGCACATAAAATATTCCTGAACCAAAAATACATTCCATGTCAACATTTCTTTGTGTGTTAATAAATCTTGTAGTATATTTCGTTCTCATGGTGGAATTTTGAGAGGATAATGTGGATATAATAGCCATGGTTGACAGAAACAACAGCATTATTAAGCATTTTATAAAAGGTTTAGACATTCATAGTAGTTTATTAGGTTTCAGGAAGGATACTAAAGTTTGGGTTGGTGTAGTAAAAGTAAACAAAGATGTGAATGTGACTTGTCCATCAGTCTAGAACAGGGTCAATCTGGACTCATCAGGCCAGATAATGTTTTTCTACTGAAACACAGTCCAATTTTTATGCTCTCTATCAAACTGATGGTTGTTTAAGAAATGAGAAGCTACTCACTAGATCAGTCAGAGCTAAAGAACGGAAACATATTAATAACTGCAGTAAATATTCAATGGAAGGATCTGATATATTTGCTGTTTTAATCCAAGTGGAAACTTTTTTTTGGCCAATTGCTATTGTATTCACACCAGTTTTTAACATTCATATGTTGTTGTTCAGTGATTTTTAGGCATGCACCCTGATTGATGACTTGCATATCTAACATTAAAGTCAAATTACAGCCTTTTCCTAATGCTAACTACCACCTTTTAACTATTGAGAATTTTTTTATTGCGTAAACTTGCAAACTTACAGGTGTTGGATCTCTTTCTCCATCAATTTACATCAAATTACACTGAGATTATTTGTATGCGTTTTACAGATAAAGCATTTTATTCCTGGTAACTTGATGGAGAGTACACGTTCAGTTCATGCTTCAAATCTTTTTGAGAAAAAAACAAAAAAAATCATTGTTTCTCTGTGCTATATGGAAATTATTTGCTGCTGTACCACAACTGGATTGACTAACCACTATTAATGGTGGTGCATATTTCAGAGAAGTGATGTGTTAAGCAGAAAATATCATGTTCTCTGGAATAAACAAACTGATACAAGTCTCAAGAGACTGCAGCTCGTCTATCAACTCTGCCAGGTTGAAAACAGAGGCAGGTCAAAACGCCTGACTTTACCTCTTCTCCTACACAAACACAGGCTGGCCGAGGCAGTGTGCGGGTCGTCGGGGCCTTGTATGCACTGTTTATCTCATTATGCAAAGCGACTGAGGGATGCAAGAGGCCGTGGAACAGCATAATCTGTGGAGTTCATTTAGAGTCTCTTATATGTCTGAATATTGTTTGTATTGATTTATGTTTAGAGGGATCCTGATGCTTTGAAGGATCAGGATGAAATGGAGGTCAGTTGAGGCATGGTCCATTTCAAACTTTATATTGTATTGATTACAAATCTTTTTATAGAAAAGTTGAATTGAAATTGGTGTTTTTCAGACTTTGCTGAATGCAGTGAGTAGAAAATTAGCTCAACTGAAGAGCAGATATGCAGATTTTAGAGTGTTTTTAGCATTTTGCGATTGTAAACACGACGTTAGTCTTATAATAGAAGAGTGGAAGATGCACTAAATACAAAGTTAGTTCAAGAAAGTTGCTTCTTCTGACTGTTGTTTCTTATGTAAGGTGATGGATGACCAGCAGCGATTTATATCACAAAACTCTATATATTTTTTGCCCACAATGCACCGCACTTCTCAACAGGAAATGAGAACAGCTCCCCTCTGATGGCACGCCATGGCAGAAAAACAATTTCCAACTTTCAATTTTGTCACCGTGTCGCTCCCTTTACTTTACTGGTCACTCCTGCAGACGACTCATGTGGAGCCTCATAATGAATGTGTTTCATAAACAGACATCAAGTGCGTCCACTGCAGCTGTGTATCAGCCCCTTTTTTTAACAGTCGTTGTGCTTTATCATTGTTTTAGCAGCACAACCAGCACCTCGCTAATTTCCTGTGCCTCCCATTCGCCGATGAGGGCTATTAATTTGCCGTAATGCTGTTCCTCTTTATTGGGTGTCAGCGCTGTCACATCACGCCATATCTCTGCTGTATTCCACTCAAAAGGCTCTCTGGGTCTCCCTGCTGGTGGAGCTTCTGCAAGAGGCCACTTTCTCCCAGAAATTGCTCCTGGTCCTGGAATTGAACCATAATTTTGTTTGTTTCTAGTGGATTGTTGGACACATGGGGGTTGAGCCTGTTGAATAGTTAAAACTAAAATACAGGACTTTATAGCAGGTTTCAGGTTAGAGTTTTGATTAGTTGTGTCAGCCATTAAGCAAAGGAACAAGAAAACCAGAAGGAAAAATGAGCTGTACTATCTCAAGTTAAGGCAAAGTTATTCATAGACATATGGTCCAACAAAGAAAACCTAAACAAAAGGTATTCATGTTGCAAAATCAGGTGTTTTATAGTAATGCCTTAACAGTGGCAACAAAGTCATTCTGTTTTGATTATTTTTCACTAAGCAAATGGAAAATGCTACCAACCAACATCAGACTCCCAAATGTCTACGAACAAATCACAATAAAGTGTAAGGATCAAATGTGAGTTAAGTGCACCTGAACCTCGGTTTTGACCTCAGTCTGGACTTTTTGGCCTTAGTATTGACTCACCTTCTCTTTTCCTTATATTGTTACTTTCAGTTCCACTCCTTCTTCTCTCAGACCTTTCCTTCTCCCTATTTCTGTCTCTTCTTCCCCACTTGCGGCTGCATCACAACATCAAGGCACCTAGAGAATTTTAAATGCTCAGGATGAATTGTTTGTCTTAGGCAGGGGAGTCAAATGGCAGCCAAGGAGAAAGGGTGTGTGTGTAGTAGCAATGGTGGAGGGATGGGGGTGTCGGTGGGTTGGGGGGTGGGGGGGTGGACTGCAGGAAAAGACTCAAGAAAACTGAAAGCTTGCCAGGCAGAGATGCAGGGACGCAAATAGCAACAAAAAAAAGTGGCATGGAAACTCATCTTCTTGTGTCTTCCATCATATGCAAGGTCCTGAGCAGGCGGGGCAGTGATGGAGAGGTGTGTTTGGGAGGAGGGGGTAGGCTTGAGGGGGGGGGGGGGGGGGGGGGGGGGGGGGCAATTGTAAGGCAGAGATGGGTGGGTTATTAATTTCCACTATGCAGTATCATGCAGCTGGTGGCTCCAAAGCGGGGTTTGGCGGTAATGAAAATGGCCCGAGTCGAAGATTAATGGCTCATAAAGACAGAGCGTTTAGATGGGACAGCCGCCTCAATCTGGACGGCGGTGACTAATCGCAATGGACGCATGCACGTGCTCATTCGCGCACACATAAACATGCGTATACACACACAGCTTCTCCGTTACCTCAACCACCATCTCTCCGAGCCGGACTCGCCTTTTTCTTTTCTTTTTTTTTTTTTTTTTACCCCCACTGCTTCATTTCCTCATCACCCCTCCTTCCTATCCCCCCTTACTCTGTCCCATCTGATGTTGGTGTGAATTGTGGCAGGGTCAGAGTTCAAGGCGTGCAGAGAATTATCTTGATTTATGCCCCCTACGCTTGGTGCTGGTCACGGCGTACAGCGAGGCAGGCGGTCAGTGGGCTGTTGGGCTGCAAGATGTAGGGGTGACGGCCCCCCCAGCCCTTATGGGTTTTTTTTTTTGTTTTTTTTTTTCTTCATCCTTAATGGCAGCAGCGGTGACAGGGCCACCGCATCATCAAGCTGGACAAATGGGCTTGCCGGGCGCCAGCAATTTTTCCTTCTTTGTGGCTGAAGGAACATCATATATCTCTAAAACCACCCAATTGGGTTGTGAGAAACGTGTTTTTAAAACAAATTGATTTGGATGTTTTACGAGGTGTTTGTGTGTAATAGGGAGCTCGGGAGGATGATGCAGTTGTGGTTTTTACTCTGGTGGTTTCAACACCAGGAGCAATGGCAGCACAGGCCATAAAACAAGTGATTTTCATCAAGTCAGGGAGTCAATCCTGTTTTATACTATTAGCCTGACAGGTGTACACACTATATAAAGCAGACGTGGGTCAAATGCTGTTTGTTTCACACTGCTGAACCTGACATGTAGGATTTATCACATCAGTTCAGCTGTCAATCGTAGAAAAACACACTGACTTTATTTTTTGACTACAATATATTGACTTAAATCTAAATCACAGACAAATCGTAGCTGACACAATGACCGTCTCTCTCGTACTTATTGAAATTTGTTACACAGTTTCCAGGAGCCATTATTTCAATCAGGTTTTTTGCATGGTTAATTCAAACTAATATTTATCTGATAGCCCTGTTTACAAGCAGCTGAGAAAACTTAAGTTAATGATACCTGAACAAGTAATTTAGAAGATTTAGCTTCTTTGCGTGAAAGTTCAATAGTAGATATTAGTAATAGATAGATAATAGTTGACATTGGCATTGAAATCAAGACCACCTAAACTAAGACCGAGTCATTGCTAAAACCACTTTGTGTCAAGACTGAGATAAGACCAAGACTTTGCAGAGTTGAGACCAACTTGGGTATACAACAAGGACATTATGGAAAACATGTTCACCATGTAGTTGAAAAGGTATGAAAAACTGTTGGCCAGTTGTTTGTGTCCAACATACATGGCTAGTGCATGTGGAGTTGTAGGCAGACCACCCAAAGTGAGACAGAGTCAGTTAAGATCACATTGTATCAAGAGTGGGAAAACGTGTGGTTGGCATGGTATGATAGTGCCAAATCAGTTCATTTTAGCACCATATTACTAAAAAAAAAATGAACAATGGCCCAGAGGCAGATTGTGAACATGAGCTCTCATTTCATGTCACTTACATTTTCACTACATTTCTTTACTGTCCTCAATACCAAGACCAACTTCGAAACAAGAAACTTTGTATTTGCTCATATCCAACACCCTATTAATATTAACCTGTTTTTCAGGAAGTTTAAATAGAGCATGGACTTGTATTTCTGGCATTGTATCTCTACCCCAGCCTGAAAAACTGTTTGCTTGTTGCTTTGTGTCCAACATACAGGGTTGACTGTAAATAACTAAGAGGCGTGATGGTGTACACTACGCAAAAAACCAAATAACATGCATATTCTTAATGCACTGTATACATGTCCAGACTGCTCCTAGAACTCAATAATACCAAGTCTTAATCCAATGATTCTACCTTCTGACCAAGGCTGAATTTGGAATATCCATATGGAATATGTAGTTTACATGACACTTATCAAATCTGCAAAGATAAGTGATGTATTGGTGCATGAAAGCACGCTCATAAAATCAGAAAATACTTTGCAGCTTCTTTCAATATCCTTAAGTTTTAATGTCTTTATATAGTTATGTGACCTTACCACTATTTTTGCACCACTGACTTCCATTACCATCAAAGAAAACCACTTTTTTGATCCAAGGGAAATGGAAAGAGTTTTTCGTCTCAGAATTTAAACTAGTTCACAAAGTGAAACTCAACCTGTCTCAGAGACTGGGATCGCAGATGTTTCGTATTTAACTGTAATCGATGACTTGTTCCATTGTGATTGATGTACGTCCAGGAGCTTCTGTGAAATGTTGGCAAGTTGCAGGTTTTAACTCTTGGACATTTGGCTTGTTTGCCATTAAGTATACATACTGTTGGTAAACTTTGTAATTATTAAAAAGTTTAAAAAGTGAAAAGTTCTGACCTTATGAAACAACTGAAAATGGAAAAATATCAACAACCTTGCAGTCTTGATTTATAGTTTCTGTGGTGAGACTGTTGTGAGTAGCCTCGGAGAAGAAAGTTAAATGTGGGTCTTGGCCTCAGACTACACTGTGGTCAGAATCTGAAAGACTAGACTGAGTTTAATCCTCCAATCTAAACACACAGTCTGCTGGCTGCTGCAGAGGAGAGTCTCATCCAACACGACACAGAACAAGACACACATTTCCACAGTGTAACCTGATGGGGAGAGCATGGAAAAGAAACACAACACTGCCAGGGTTAGACAGTCCCAAAAATCTGCTCAATCAGGCATGGAAGTATAAATATTAAAAATACAAGACTCAGGGGTTCAAATCCCACTTGGGCCACCAACGCAGCAGTAGTACACACTAATGGTATTGTGTTATTTGCATAAATGCAGTCAGTGATCGGCATATTAGCACATACATGCAACAATCTCACCTGTAAAGCAGTGACACTTATTAGGAAATGTGACATTGTGATACATAGACATGTAAAAACAAAGAAACAGGCTAAAACACACATGCTGACATCCCCCTGTGTTGCAGAGCAGTAAAGAGTGACAATGTAGTAGCAATCTGTTACTGTTACTTAAATCATAAGCCCCTGAGCCTCCATACATCATGGTCTTGTCATGGCCTGGAGGGTGGAGTCAGGTGTAATAGTGGGTGTGAAAAATCAATTCACATAAGAGTTGTGTTTCTGAGATTGGCCCTGTAACGGAATGGTGACCATGAACCACAATATCCCTGCTTGGGGCATTTTTTTTCTACTCTAGTTACCCAAAGCTTATCTATGTCCCTTAAAGGCCCTTAAATGACGCTAAGAAATCCTCTACCTGTGGATAAACTGACCAGAACCCACACTGTCCCTTCAACCAGGCTGGATATTCTGGTATAGGAGCCAGAAACAAATTTTTAGGGTCTTAAACATACACAAGTCCTTGCTGTGATCAGGTAGAGAAATTAGCGTTTATCATTCATTGCACAGGATTAAAAACAATACTGGTACCTCTGTTTTATGTATTGAGTCTAGAATTGACACTTTTTTTTTTTTTAATCATCATTTGTTTTGTCATATTTTCCAATAATTAGTCAGAAAGCTGTCAGAACCATCAAAAGAAATGAACCATGAGCTTTAAAGTCATGAACTCTTTCTGCTAGAAAGTGCAGAAGGCAAACTTCTACGGTGTAATACAGACAGTGGTTTGGTTGTTTGGTCTGGATCATGATCAGGGAGAGGTTTTATACCTACAATTTTGGTTTGGATCAAACTGAAAGTGAGAGCTATTCGGTTTAGGTGAGAAACAGTCCTACAACTGTCCACAAAATTAGAAAATTAGGCAGACTTGGGATCTAATTCATTCCATGTGCCATTCACCAGGGAAGAAGGGGTGGTTCCAAGACTACACTGGTTAGGAGAATTGATTATTTGCCCAAATGACCCTGTAGGCTGTGGATTTTACTGATTTAAGATGAATGTTCTCAAAAGGATTCGAACCAAAAGGCTGATTGGGAGGTGTCGCCAACCAAATATTGTGTCAAATTAGATTCTGCTCCTACTATTGATTATTTTTTGGGGAGATGTTTTCTGAGTTGTTTCCATTTATTTTGTGTCTGGTGGCTCTAAATCCTCTAGTATGCATGAATCAGAATCACAAATTAGATTCTGATAGATTTCAAAACTCATATGTGAATCCTGGCTCACCTTCATTACCTCATATACAAGTACTAGCCATTTTTGGCTTATTAAAAGTTGACCCTTCCTTCTTTATGAACAACTCAAAAGCACATTGTAGTTTGGTAACAACTTGTTTAAGCTAGCAATGGATCCAAATGCATTTCAATTCAAAAAACATAAAATACAGACAATTGACAGGTGCATGAATATATTTTTGTGCTGTGGAAAGAGTAAAGTTCTGCTTGGAAGTCTGTTTATGAATAGTAACTTTGTTATAGTTTCCCAAACCAATCCATTGTCAAACCCTTCCACGTGGCAAACACGTGAAAACGGTGTATCCAATTCATTCTGTTGTCACATAATCCTCTCATGGCTGAGGAATGTAATCTTCACATTATCCTCATCCACCACACATAATCTGCGCTCCTGAATCCATGGTCATTTCACATCATTGTTGAGGCTGTGCTGGGGAAGTTTTGACACCCGTCAGCTGCTATATGTGTTCACACTGTGACATACTGTATGTGCATCTAGTCCGTGTGCTTCTGCCTGTTTGGGGAGTCATCCATCTGATCAGGCATCGACACCTGGGTGACTGTTTCCTGTCAACTTTTAAAATAAGAGCACCAGTGTCAGATTTATCATGCCTCCACCACGTCGCATGTTTCTCCAATGAACCCCGGGTTCACCGTCGTGACTGCCCATGCACAGATGTGTTAGGAAGGTGCATATTTGTGTCACCGCACTGACAGCATGACATGAAAATCTATTTGTTTTTATGTTGTAAGAAGAAGCTGTCTGGGGGTAAGCAGGTTGCGGTCACCCTTGGATCTTAAACTCCATCCAGACCTCATCTTCTCCACTCCCATCCCCAACAAATTGGAACACCCACACAATCGCCACCTCCTTTTTTTTTCCTGTTCTCGCTGTGCCCTTGCACCTGGCCCCTTCACTGGGGGACTGTCATCTATTTTATCTCTCTCTTCTTCAGTGGTCTCACTGTGGGGGGTGGGGTCAGAGGGCGTCTTCGCTGTTTACCTCCAGTTTCAATGGGGGCTTTTTTCTGCTGCTTTTGCCCTGTGCGACATTATTCCAAGTCACTCAGACTGGGCTTCATTCAATAATATATACGGAGATATTTTTTCGTATTTGTGCAGTGTTGCACATCATGACATTTGGACAGTTGTTTTTCTTTGTCACATGTTAGCGTTTGGAATCTCCATGTATGGAAACACTTAGAGCCTAGAGGTGTATCATGGTGTAAGCATTAAAGCTGGGGTAAAACATAGTTCCTTCAAGATTTTGGAATTGGTGCAGCCTAAAATCATTAATTTCACAGTAGCTTTTTCTAAAAACCTGCTACGTGCAAATTTCCTTTTTTGAAACTAGGTGAGTTGTACCAGTGAGAATGAAAATGCACTGTTGAATGTTAAAGTAATCTTACCAAAATGCTCAGGATGAGAACAATTCGCACAAAATCTGCTTTATTTGCAAATGAAGATGTTTTTATTCCACAAAGCAGCAAAGAAAAATCTGTTTGGTGTCCATGGAAAAACAAAACTACAAGAAAAATCTACTTATTGATATTTTCACAAGTATTTCCTGGAAGTGAGTTTGTTGCATGTTTTGCATATAAGACTGGTGAAATTTGCAGAAAACTTATGATTTAATAAGATTGCAAGGTCATGCAAATTTCAATGGCACTGGTTGAATATTGGGATTGATCACAGTATCACAAAGTAAAGAAGCCAAACTCTAGTCTCTAGTCACATTTGATTATACAGACCAAGATGATACAAGGGTGGAGGACGATGTGACCTTTGACCCTACAGTCCAATTTCTGAAGCACACATCAGGAGTGTCCCATATAATCCATTGTAAAATAGGATTGGGACACTCAGTATTTATTGTTGTATAGAACATTTTGATGAAAGTAACTGAATGGGTCAGTTTTGTGAATGCTTAAAATACTTGGCCAATGTGTTAATTAACGTTTGAAATATTGTATTCTTCATAAGGTGTGTCTTTTCTTGTTTCTAAGCATTCTGGGCCTTCATTGTTTGTGCGTAGCCATAGTATTAGGCAGTTTTATGTCTGCTTTAAACTAAACACAGTTTTTAAGCAGTTTCACTGTTGCATGCATATTTTCACAGTTGGAACAAAATTATGAGTCTTTCTCATTTAGTTAAAAGCCCAGACATCAAATGAATCTGCCACCAACTCTGAATTGTATTCACTAAATCCTCAAATCTGATGATCTAGCCTGATTCTTACTGCTTCGTAGAGATCATCTTAAACTCAAATTCGAACAAAAAACAATAACAAAACAGGACTGCGGCTGTAGTTTTGCAAATAGTCACCATCCAAGACTCACAATTTTTAGATGTGAGAGCCTTTTCAAAGTCTTTTCAAAGTCATCAAGTACATGGTAGGAAGTGTCTCAACTTGTTTGCAAAGTATGAACAAATTTGCATGAGAACAAATTATGATGAAACCCAGATTTATGCACAGATTTGTATGTTTGTGAATGAAGCGTTGGGGGAAAAAAAACAAGGGGCGAAATCAAGAGTTGACATGCCAAGAGAGGAAGATAAGGACGACAGCTCTGCCTCTTTTTGGTGATGGTGAGGGAATCCACTGTGCTGATGGGTAGAAGAACAAGGGAGTCAGGGAGGAAGGACTGCTGATTCAGCACTGCAGTATGGATTTTCATTTCTCCCCCCTCATTGCAACTCCCTTTGCAGGTTTTCCTCCTCCTCTCCGAGTCTGAGCCACTCCTGCCAAATGAAGTTCCCAGTTCGCAAATCTAATTTCTCCTTTTTCCTGGGGAAAACCTATTGAGGGGCATTAGATTTTCCCTGCCACATAATATCTAGCAAGCAGTGCCTCTAAAGAAATCACCCTCTTGAAAATAAATGACAAATTGGGTTTGGGTCCTATGGCATTTATGCATGTGTGTGTGTTTTTGGTGTGTATGTGTTATGTGTATGTGTGTGTGAACCCCTGGCCCAGCCAAAAAACAATTCCCACACAATTCCTCTTGTGTGTGCGTCCACGGAGAGGGGAACATTTCATTCTCATCTAAGGAGGTTTAGGGGTTAAGGAGGACTGTGGGGAGAGATTTATGGAGTTAGAAAAGAAGACGCAGCTTTGGCAGATCTACAGATTTTCACCTGAATTCCCACACACGCCTTTTCCGCCCAGAAATATACCTACAGAAAACACATGCAACAAATGCAAACGGACATCCTGGCACACACATGTATCTCCCTGCAGGTTCTAAAGCCCTGATGAATGTGGCCTCCTCGCTGATAACTGAGCGTCTGGGCTTGTGTGCAGCCGGAGACTGTGCTGTCTAATTACCCCAAGCGGGAGCAGTGGTGGGTAGGGCTATTCATTTCCACGGTAAAATAGCCCTGATAACGCGCCTCTTTTTTTTTTTTTTTTTTGTTGTACAGTATCGCAGGGGCCAGTGATTGAATTACAGAGCATCCCCCAGTGACTAAGAGGCAGTAATTACGGCGTAATTTAAGATTACATTATTAACCGTCTGACTTTATTAGAATGTAACTTCACCTCCGCAGTTAGTTACATCCTTATCATAAAAAAGGAGATGATTAAGGGAAAGAGGAAATTGCCGCAATTGTCCCTTTGTAACAGCGAAAGTGTCAGGCCTATTAGCACATGACGTGGAGGCCGAGCCGCCGGAGGATTTCTCACAGTCTGTGTTTTGACAGAGTTTTGGAAAGAGATAAAAGGTGCTCAGGTAATATGTCGCTGGCCTGAAAGACAAAACCCAACTGCATTGTGGTTTAGTCCGTTTTCAACAACCGTGACTGTAGAAATGGTTATCTGGGTCCGTGGAAGACAGATTTCCCATGTGATTGTGTAATGACTGAATGAAAAGGTTCAAGTCTCTATAGATATATTTAATTAATGTGGGTTTTTTTATATGGTGAAGATATACAGTTGAGGTCACAAATGGCCATCTACTTTACTAAAGAAAGAGTAAAATGATAAAGCCCCACTGTCCATTGTCCAGTCATATAAGTCTGGCTTTACTCCATTTTAGCTCCAAAATCCAGTGGGTTCATCATTGAGGTATAATGAGTCTGATTTACACAGATGTATAAGACTTACACAAATGTAAACACATTTTTGATTCATCATGAAACTTTGGTATAATAGATTAAGCCTCAACCAATGTAATAAAAATAAATAAATAAATAAAAACAGTTTAGATGTACATACAGGAAAATGTGGACTAGTTTTTATTTTATCTCACACTGTCAGTATTGTGATAATGTTGGCCCAAAATGATGCCACAATACAGAGTTTCTAGCCAGATAAGAACAAAAAAAACCCTGATGAAAACGCACCCCTTGCTGAATACTCCAAAGAGTTTTGAAGAGGGAATACCTCATTGCTCTGAGTGATTATTTCAGTCTTTAAGTGTATTTATTGATTAGGAATGAGAGTCAAACACAATCTAGCATTTATACACAGAACAAATAATTTTTTGTTCCAATTTTATTTGAAGTTGCTACCATTGAGTAGAGGAGGAAAAATCCACCAATATGACCAGACAGAAAACAGATCAACTCTTGAAAATACATTAAAACACTTGTAAATGTGTGCTCCAACGCTTACCCTTGCACAAACACTCATACACAGACGTACACTGGGAGATAAAGCTCTAACCACACACCAAACAGTCCAGCTGAACAGCAGCACTGTGTCAAAGTTGACCTGAAACTGAAACAAGATTAACCCCGATCCCAGGATTCACACACAAATCCTCTCAGAGTGCAAAAACACGACCCGGGCTATGGATAATGATTACACATCCCTTCATTAGCATCATATCAGTGTTATGGATTAGACTTAACAATAGCGGCCATTGTAGCTGCCTGCTATCGAGCATCTACCACACGAGGAGCTGAAGACAATCCTCCTATGGGACAGTAGCTCTCAGTCATCATGTAGAATGTCTGCGTGACCGTGATGACACTGATGGTTGTTACACAAGTTCAGAACAGCCTTTATCGTGGACAAATACCAGATTATTCTTGGCAGGAAATGCATGTGTTGTACTCAGACAGTTAGTCCTTGCTGGTTTGAAGGAAATCTGATCTGCAGTTTGTTGTAGTGTATCTCGCATTTTTTGTCTGTCTTTGAGGCATTTTTGAAAGCACCTTCTAGCTGTTTGTACCAGGAAGCTGTTTTATTCCTCTAATGTCACATCCCTACATGATATTTGTTGTTCCATTTGCAATGCAGCAATGTTGTTAGCTTAAGTTGGCACATTTTGCATGGACAGATATTGCTGTCACTTTTGGTTTGTCATTGAAGGCATGCACTTAGATTCACTGTCAAAGACAAATGTTATATTGACATTTCAGTATCTAATTTGGTTTGAAAATTGTGCATTTTTTCAAGACACTTCATGTTATTCCTTTAGGTTATATTCAGAGGATGCAGCCAAATAAGGTTCGCTTCTTGAACACAGCTTTAAGATAGACCAGTGTTTTTCAACTTTGGGGTCGGGACCCCATGTGGGGTCTCCTGGAATTCAAATGGGGTTGCCTGAAATTTCTAGTAATTGATCAAAATAAACATAAAATTGCTAATAAAAAATATATGGTGAGTTGAGAGAGACAATCACAATACATAAAAGTCAAACTCTGAAGTTGAAACTGAAGCACTGTGGTACTGTTTATCTTTCAAATGTTCATTGTGGTTGGTTTAAGATGCTGCAGCTCTTTCGTAATTCATAGTTTGAGTTATTGTTTTGTCAGTATTAATTGTCAGCCTTGTGAATCCAAGCTGGACTGACTGTACATATCCTGACCAAGGAAAATAAAATTCTCACTTTGTGCAGTAATCTACACCTGACTTTTCTGCCTCCGTCCATAATGATATACATTATATAGACTAAATGTCATCTAAAATTCCTGTCCTCCTGTCCTAGCACTTTCAAACATTCCATTTTAAATATTCTAATAAGGTTTTTCCCAGGACAACCACAGATTCTTTCACGATTATCTCTGGACCTGCTGCGGTGGTCCGGCCTCTTCCCTGCCCTCATCATCACCACTCACTTATCCTCAACCGCCTCCATGTGTCTCCCCCTACTCTCCCCTTCTCCCCCTCTCCCCCAGTCCCTATCTCTATCGCTCTCTCTTTTTCCCCTTCTCTATTCTCTCTCTTTAACCCCAACTGGTCAAGGCAGACGGCCATCCTCCAGGAGTCTGGGTCTGCTCGAGGTTTCTGCCTGTTAAAGGGAAGTTTTTCCTCGCCACTGTCACCAGTCACAAGTATTTGCTCCAGGAGGATTCTGTTGGGTTTCTGTAGAATTGACTTAGAGTCTGGTTTTGACCAACTCTATATATAAAATGTCAAGAGATAACTTTTTTGTGATCTGGCGCTATATAAATAAAATTTGATTGATTGAGTGATTTAATTGGTTTTCCCCTGTAAGTCGCTTTGGAAAAAAGCGTAAAAAAAAAAAAAAAAAAAAACATTTATTTGCAACCTAGTATCACAAACTATTACATGATCAGAAAGAAATTAATTTTTAGCAAAAAATATCTCCGTTCTGAATGTCTGGGGTTGCCAGAAATGTGTGATGTTAAAATGGGGTCACGAGCCAAAAACGGTTGGGAATCACTGACATAGACTGTCCCCACAGTTGTTTGCAAATAATTAAATTGGATGTATGTCTCCAGACCATAGACTCTATAAAAGAAGTGGACACCCATGAGTTTCTGGACTACTGTTTTGAAGCTACTAGTTCAGTATTTGGTCACCACCAACCTGACTTTTGGACTCAAAAACTGATGACATTTGGATGGAGCTGGAAAACACAAGTGAAGAGGGCTATTTAATGAAATATTTGAAAGTCTTGTAAGAGCTTCAAAAGTCTGAGTTAGCGGGTAAAAGAGCTATAATCAGTCAAAGTTTAGACACACTTAACATGTCATTAACAGAGGACTCAACTAACAAATGTGTTACACAGATCATGGAAAGTGTAAAATACAAACGTGCATATTCAAAACAACTGGACAAACACTTTCAGAAATCACTCTAGCTTCAGGTGTCATTTGTAGATGAATACATAACTATAGCATGTACTTTTTCTTTATTTTTCTGATATTCACCCCCTTCTTGCTGCAGTCCTTTGAGTTGAATGCTACGACAAAATATGACTTCCAAAAAACACGGTTACACAGTTTAAGAGTCATATATTGCAGAAACCGATAAAGACAGATAAAATGACTACAGCTGCATGTCCAGAGGCAGAAAAAGGCCCGTCCAAAGAAAGTGAGGATGAACTCCAGCTCTTTGCAGTTCTGACCTCAGCTTCAAAAGTAAAATAACAAGCAAAAAGTACTAATTACTGTAATGTTGATGAGGATGAAATCATGTCTGTCCTATAACGCCAACACAGCAATTATGGCCAACACTCAGACTATTCCTGCAGTACTCATATCAATCATATAGTGAACTTTGTGAGTGTTTGTGTGTGTGAATGAGTTGGTGCTCGAAAAATAAAAAAGAAAGTGAGGGTAGTGTTTACAGTAAGCAGTGATGTATTGAAGTGTGTATTTCGGCGTGTACTTGTGTAGGCGGCGGTATGTTTTGCTTTTCCCTATGTTAGTCGGGTTTGTCGTCGTCATATGGATAAATGTGTGTGTGTGTGTGTGTGTGTGTGTGTGTGTGTGCTTGTGTGTGTGTGCATGCCCTGCTTTCCCTCTAGTCTTCGAACACACACATACATAATTTTGCACGTGCACACGCAGCAAAACATAAGCTATCTCTGCAACTCTGACTGAACTCTAGCTTGTCAGAGCTGCGGGCATCAACAGCTCACCAGCTTCTAAATATTTGGGGAGTTGGAAGGAGGATGAGGAAGTGGAATGTGTGCGTATGGCAAGGTGTGTGTATGTTAGATAGGATGACACACATAATATCAGCAGTTTCTTCGTCTTCTGAGGCTACAAACAGGAGACAATGACTGTTTATCTTCCTCCAAACACTGGGGCTCTCATCATCCATCCTCATCACTACTGGACTTCATTGTATTTGTTTGTTTTTCTACAGTTGATATAGAATATTTTTGGCAATTTCCTTAGACCTGGTGTTAACTAGTTGAACTAACCTTTTCATGAAACCCTCATCTTAAAAGAAATTTTATGGAATTTTGGCTTAATCTATGTATGCACTTTTAACAGGACTAGTTCTGTTCACCCATGGGGGGTCACAGGTTCTCAGATTGGCTTATTTTTGCTTGATTCTTATACTTCACTCATAGACAAAATAGATTGTGTTGTTAAATGGTTTTAATTGCTTGGGGGGTTCTGTATTACTTGAGTTTAAAACACAGCCTTTCCCAAACAAAAAACCTCCACTTGGATTTAACTCAGACAACAGTTCTCATCCTTCCACTGGATATTTACTCCAGCAATTATTATGTTTCAGCGCTAGCTTTTCATTCTTAAACAACCATCAGTTTGATAGAGAGCATACATATTGGACAATGATAGGATTCATCAGGTTCAAACTGTGTAAGAGAAGTTCAGGGACATGGGTTGAAGTAGAGTCTATCAAAAGGAGATTTTTTTTTTAAGCCTGGGAACTTATGCACTTAAAGGAGGCAATGATTGTTTTATTAAGATGTGGCAACCCTGTGGTCCTGGTCATAATAATGTATCTGTCTTGTTTATATATATATGATGCATATGATAAACTTCATGTCATAGATACCACATAATCCTATTTAAATGACTTGTGAACAGTGCTCCAAGCTGGTTCTGTGATGCTTCTGACATGCACCACTTTAGATAGAAACACAAGAGCTGTGTAGAGTGGTGGTGATCTGCTCCGGAGGCTGAGAAGCAGCAGACCCTGACTTCATTTCAAGGAGAACATAGTTTCTGTCTGAAACACAAGTATAACCCTAACCCTAAAACTGGTTGTTGATGATCCAGTGCATTTAAGCTTTTTGGATGTGGTTCATTTCATGTTTAGTCCAACTTTTCCAAATGTTTCTACACAGATGTGGCAAAAATAAATGGTCCAAAGTGGTGCAAAAGTATTCCTCATACTGATGTCAACACTTTTTGACTGTAAGTTAACTGTAAGTGTCCCTAGTCTTCTTTATAAGGATAATGGTCAAACACAATATTGTGAAATGAAACTTCTACTAGTTTCCTTTAAACTTCACCTCCCTAACAATCACTTTCGGAGCTCAGATCTCTTAGTGTTTCTCTGTGAGGAGGAATTTTGTTGAAAAAATGCTAAATTGTCCCTTAAATTGTCTGTAAATTATCCTTTAAAAACAGATTTAATGTGAGTTGAGATTTGACAAGGCTTCATTCTTATCATGTATAGATGATAACCTTTTATATAAAGTGTGTGTTTGTCACAGTGGTTCTATATACTAGATATACGCTGAACCAAACTTCTTAAACAGCATTTTTTTTAAAACTTAGCATTGCATTTTTTTATTGAAAACTTTAAAGGTCAAACAGTTGTTCTGACTTTGAAACCAACATCCTACAGCATCTAAAATGTAAAAAAAGGACTAAAAGTTCAGACAAATCTTTTCCTCCTGAGAATAAGAATATTGATAGGTGACCTGATTTCAGTCAGGAGACACACACCAACATACTGGAGTTTAGAATTTTTAGTTTTTCTCCAGTTTTAAGTTTTTAACATTGTGTGAATGGTGCTTGTGTGTGTGTCAGGTGTTTCTGGTGCTTTTCCATCTCACACACCTGTTGTGTTTGGGTTTCTATCAGTGGCAGTGCAGGCCCATGTAGATGCATGGATGCTGTAGGCCTATGTGTGAGGGCCTGTGGCTTTGTAAACATTACCTCATCGCTGTCATGCTGCGGGGGCTGGGGCCCCCCGTCAGCCACCAGGTCTGTGGGAACTGAAGCCCACTCTACTGACTGGAACAAAGGGCAGCCCACCCCTGCCCCTCGCCCCCTGCCCCAGCCACCGCTGCCCCAGCCCACCTCGCAACAAAAGGGGCCACGGGGCCTTAATTCCCAGGCAACGATATAAATGGTGGCCCCCGACTCCCGAGGACGAGGCAGGAACGAATGGGCCTGAAAACCAAATGGGAAGAGGGAGGGGGAAGAAAAATGGCAAAGAAGTCATAAAAGAGTTGCACCCCTCCACCCCCCGTCCACCTCCTCATCCCAGAGGTCCTTTTGTTGGTGGGGGGTGAGGGGACATGGGGGGCGGAGGGTGGGGGGGATCAGGCCGAGAAGACACAAAGGACAGGTCGGAGAAAGTGGCAGGGGTCAAAACTGGCAGCCACCCCCTCCACACATCCACTAAAAACTCCAAACGCAGACATCCCATCAAACACACCAACAGCATTTCAACCTCCAACTACAGCACAAACACTGTTTTTAACACAAATACATACTAATATTATGGTATATCCTATACCATTCTGCAGGTGCTTTTATTTTATGTGATGATGGCACGACACTAATGCAACACTAAAACTGAGCTTCCTTTAGTCGCTGTGTTTGTTCTTAATGTCTTACAAAGGAAAAGGTTGATGGACAAGAGAAAATAAAAAAAAAAAAAAAGAAAATTAAAAAAAAAAAAAAAAAAAGAAAAAGCTCCCTTGACATTCCCATGAAGCTCATAAACATAGAATTATTGGCAACTGGTTTTGTTTCCAGTTCATGACCTCTGCTTCTTCTGCTCTGTTTATTACACCCATGTATAAAATAGTTTTAACCACTGCCATCTGACAACACAAGGCTGTCGAGTGTATTGATTCCTAATGAACTTCACCTAATTTGCATGTGCTCTCTTTGTGACATTCACAAGTTTGCTTCAACTTTTCAATACAACTGCATTTAATAATGGTGGTTGGTCTGCTCATCCATAATGCTCCCAAACACATTCAAAGCAAACTGTCTTGGCCATTTTAAGTCAGTCAGTAAGTAGTTTTAGTGCTAATACAACTCAAATGGAAACTGAATGTCAGTAAAGTAATGCAGAAATGCAAGTATTGTCAAATAGGACATAAAAACACCAGTCCTCGTGTAACTCTGATGGTAAGCATAGATTTTAATGAGTGATGTTTTTTTAATTTTAATCTTTGGATCATTGGATGTCCTGTTGGTGTATCATAAAGACAAATTCAGTATCAATATTTACGTCTCCCAGACTTAATATTTTAATGTTTGACCAAAAAAAAAAACCCACAGTACCTCTCTTCTAATTTGAGCTATGATGTTGTGCCTATTTTACAGTTGGACTCCTTTGAGGACAGAGCAGTATTCAGTAAAAGACAGGAGCTGCCTCTGATTCTGAGATGCAACGATTCATCAATGAATCACTAAGTCAGCTAAAAACCACTTAAACTGATAACATTTCATTCATTAATTTCACACAAATCTTTGGGAAATAAACTGGTTCAGGTACGTAACTTGCATTAAATAGAAAATTGGGACAAAATCAATGCAACACTAAAAATTAACCAATAAGAATCAATCCTTACAGAAACTTGGGATGTTGCTATCACCTAATTTAACACAAATGTAACAAATCCCCATCAGATCTGAACACCCTGCCAATCATTGGGTGATCATGGGGTGTTGAAGAACCCTGAAGAAGGTGCATGTCGACACTCATTGGTGTGTTTTTACACACCAACGAGTACAGGCCCTCATGAAATAAAGACTTTTTAAACAATTTCAAACCAAGTGAGCCTGGATTTAGTTTTTTTTTCCCAATGGTTCATGCCCTCTCCATGAGCACCTTTGGTTTGTTGAATACCAGTAGCTCCCTGTGAATTATTTTTTTTTGTGTGTTTTTTTTTTACCTACCAATCATATCCAAACTTTTCTGCAAATTTGACCAATCAAGTAAGTTTCCATTCTCAGCAAAAACGAGCTCACTTTCTTTTCTGAAGATACCAACATGCAGACATGTATTATCTCGTCTGTTTGTGTTTTATCATAGGCATCCAAAAGAACACAGTCATCCACTTAGCCCAGTCACCTTTAGGATTTGACCATTTTACTATTTGACTGTGTGTTTGAGTTCCATAAGGATTTTGCTGCTTTATTGAATCAAATTCTTCTTTGACAAACGAAGGAGTTTTGTAAGATTTTAGAGCTGGAACAACTTACTTTTGATTAAATAAACATCTCAACCACAGATGCAGTTTCAACTTAATCCTTCAATTTCACTGCAAAAACCTCAATTAATAACATTGTGTCATGCATCGCAGTGTTTCAGAAAAGCTGCTGTGAAATAAGTTCTTTTAAGGCAACAATGGGCTCATAAACAGCTGTAGAAATCCTGAAGAAACTGAACAATACAGAACTAGTCCAAAAATACGAATAACAGCAACAAAAGCCTTTAACAACTGTTCAAGGAAAACGATTTCAGCCAAATTTCACAAGTTGCAACTTAACCCTTTAAGAACTAGAGCTTTTTTTGTGGCGACTTCCAAATTAATTTTTATCCACATCCACATCTTACTGACTTATCATTATTTATGATTGTGTCCTTTGCATTTTAACAGTGAAAATCTGATATTTTACTACATTTAATCATGCATGTTTATTAACTCAGAGTAAAATTAAAGCTTTGAAATCAAAACAGAGAAAAATGAAGATTGTCTTTTTCTGAAATATAACTAACTAAACATCTATAACCACTCTCATTGTCAAACTCTATGGGTTTTACTGGTGAATCAGTCAATTTAGAAGATTTTGATGTTTCCATGTTCACTGAACCTGAATGTCCAAATGGGTCATATCTGATGACAATGAAAAGACAAAAAAGTGCATTTGACCTGAATTATATACATGTAATAATGGGATTAGTAGTTCTAAAGGTATTAAACATTTTAGATGAGTAGATGCTTTTGGTCGCTGGTGGCTGTCTGGGTCTTTGTGTGCTAAAGCTGATGCTGATATTAAACTTGTTTCTCGTAATCATTACGTGGTCAGCAGTGAATGCGATCAGTGTTGATGTTAAGTACCAAGCAACATGATTATTTTCACTCTTAAGAGTTTTCGCTGGTGTTTTGGCCCACACACGTTATCAGCTGTTAAGAGCGGTGTGATTTTTTTTTTTTTTTTTTTTTTGCAGTGCAGTTGAGGCGGCTGTCCACTGGCTCTGTGAAGTGGCTGGAGGAGAGTGCAGGATAATTGGGGCTATGTTGTATCTAGTGTCTGTAGCACTTCAGCGCTGGGGGTCAGGGACCTGAAAACACTGGCTCAACAGTTACCAATCATTTCAAACCCCCGGCCGAAGAAAAGCATCGCGGGCCGGCTTTTCTCTCAGGGGCCACGGCCCTTGTGGAGGTTCAAAGGGACAGTGTGTGTGTGTGTGTGTGTGTGTGTGTGTGTGTCCTTTGAAGGAAAAGAAGAGCTCAGAGGCTAGAGACTTGAACAATTAGAGCAATTTTACCCCTTCTTTCTATCTCTTTTTCTCTCCCTCACACACCAAACAAAGATTCTGTCTCCTCATTCATTCACCAGACAATATTTTCTCTTTTCTTTTTTTTTTACTTGCGAGCAGTTGATGACTTTCAACATTATGGACGACTCAGCCTCTGTCCCAAAAAATTAGACACAACATGATAATGCCCTCTTGGGGAATTGTGCGAAATTGAAATTTAATGTTTCGGTTCATCTTTAAACGAAACATTTTATCACCACAAACAGCAATAAAGAGAATTTCAAAGCCATTTGCCCCGTGTTCAGTTTGTGAGGCATTTTATTTTCCCTCCCAGGCAGGGCTTTACCGGAGACCGTCACCCCCTTCCTCCCCACCCGAACTTTTTCCTCCTCTGCATAACATTGTGGCCACAGATTGTGCAGAATGCAATTAGAGCACCTAAATTAAGTAGTAATGGAGAACCAGGTCTCCCTACCAGTGTTGCCCTGGCAACGAGCGCTCACAACACCGCCTCTAGTAGTTTTGCTACTTTATCTGCAAAATGCACAATTGAGCTTTAAACCAGCTCTCTGTCTGCAGGAGCCAGGCAGGCAGGGTGAGGAGGGGAGGATAAAGGATGGGGGGGTTGAGGGGGGGTGATTGGGAGGCATGGTGGTGGGGTGGGGGGAGAACAGCTGCGTGCTAGGAGGTTTCTCTGCGTCTTGTGATATTGCCGGCCGTCAAATATTTATTCCACAAACTGTCTAATGTGGCGTGATGCGCTCCCGTACGCGGATGAGGGCCAGATTTCAAAGACCCCCTCAAAGGATGACGTGTGTTCGGCGAGCTTTGATTCGCGCGCTCCCCCTCCAGTCGTAGCGCGACGTGACAGAGAGGAGAGGAGGCTTCGCTTTGTAAACAGCCTGTAGTCGCGGGGCCTTGTTGACTGATGTGACAAAAGCTCTGTGAATTGTAGACACGCTGTGAATGTTCATCACCGACTGCAGATTTTAGGAAATGGGATTAAATTTCAATGACGGAAGACGTGCAATCACACCTGCAGACTTTGGTTTAGGCCGCAGAGGAAAAGTTTACTTTGTTGTTTTCTGATATTTGGCTTGTTTGGGGTTCCAATTTCGCAATGCACAAGTGAGCTAAGTCTTTAAAGGAATTAGCATCCTGCCAGGTAAAAGATTAAACAGATTTTGACTTGAGGTGAAAAGTGTACCAACCTCATTTCACAAAAGGGTCTTGGAAATGGCTAAAAAAAAGAAAGTTATAATAGGTGATACAAATCAACCAACCAACAGTGGGCCAAAGACAGCAGTCATGCATGTAGTTCAGTTTCTTTCTGAGACCCTTAAAATGACCGTGGCCTACCACTAATAGGATGATGACACTGGGGAAGAGCTCAGTCCAAGGGCCAGGGGTTTATTGTGCCAGGCTCAAGTCCCTAGTTCATTAACCATCAGGAGATGTTTGGGTGACGATCACATGGACCAACCAGTGGCCACACTTCATCCCAGGGAGCTCAGTGTTGGCTTTAGACTCTGGTGCCTTAATTAGCCTTAGTCTTAATTAGTCTTTAACTTTCATCATGCATTCACTGTGGCATAATTTCCATAAGCTAATGCATTATCACATTTATTTGCAACGTTTTTTGTTCACATATACCTGACCAAATGGATCACCCACAGATCATAACACTGCCCCCATATGCTTATACTGTAGGCACTGGGCATGATGGGTAATTACTTCATCTGCCTCTCTTCATTCTGGAACAGGGTCGATCTGGACTCATCAGACCACATGACCTTTTTCTGCTTTTATGCTTTTTATCAAACTGATGGTTGTTTTAGAAATGAGAAGATACTCACTGCATCTGTTAGTATTAAAGTAGTTATTGTAGCTGAAAAATTGACATTTATTTTATTATTTATTTTTTATATGGGTAGTGTAGATAGCTAATAAAATTAAATCAACTACTACAAATACACAATGTTAAATAACTTCATTGTAAAACAATCATACATAACTAATATTTCTACAAGTTAAACTCATACAACACAACTGATAAATGGACATACCTGCATTTTGTCAAACCTACTCACAACTAAGTAGAGACAACACATCCACAATGCTGGAAAAACAGTGGATACGCCAATATGAATCAGTGTTTTGTTTTGTTTTATTTTTTGTCATCATATCCATCTTCAGAGATGTTACTGGCCTGATGTTGCTTTTCCTTTCCTCTTGCACAAGAGCTAGTTAAAGCCTCTTAATGTTTCTGCTGGTTGCAAATATTTCAGGCTACTGTACGACTATGATGAATGTGACTCAAGACCTATTTCATGTCCATATTTAGAAAAAAGCATTTAAAGGATTGACTGATTAGGTTGATTTTTCACTCTAACACCACTATACCAAAAGCATTTTTTTTAGCTAAGTGTGTCAGGCTTGAAAGTTATTCTGTTCTGTTCTTGAGCCAGACCTCATTCAACCTATGTTCAGTAAAAATAACAGGATCACTTTTAACTTACTAGCTACTTACACACTACCTGAATGAATCCTGACTGGACCCCGTTTGCAGTTAATGCAATTATCTCACAAAGGTTTTGCTCTGTAGAGACTATTGTGAGAGGTTTGGAGGCATAAAAATACCTTAATATTTGTGGGTTTTTTTACTTTATTTGATGAAGTCTCTAAGCATTTGATGCTTCCTGAGAATCCCAGCAACCTCATTTCCATGATGCATAGGATGAATCTACTCCATATTTAGAGATTACAGTCTATAAAATTACAATCAATTACAATCTCATTCGACCTTTAATGATGCAATACTGGTTTATGTAGGACTTTAATGGACACTGCACCGATTTAGCCAATTTAACTCCAGGCTCCCACTGGGTGATGAACACATCCAGCGGATACTTTGTGAGCTTATTGGAATGTTATTTTTAATGTTAGTATAATACATGGTGGGGTTAAAATACAGATTGATTAAATTTAACTTACTGGTTACTCTGTCAGAACGATTTTTAATGGAAATGTCACTGGACAAAACCGAGTAAGACCTTCATGTTTTAAGTACAGGACATGAGTAGCAAATTACTCCTGGATTCTGGGGCTGCAGGTTATAACATGTAGTGTTAGTCATGAGTTGACACTGCACACACCGTTTCTTGGTCTAAAACTTAGAAACCTGTCATTGAAGTTGTACTGGAGGTGTTGTCCCAATTTGCACCATGCTCAACTGTGAATGTTCAGCTGAAGAAAACTTTCAGGAATGTTTGTGCTTGTTGTCAGGAGAAGGGTAGACAGTTAAAATCAGCTAGAAAAAAGAGAAAATCAAAAAGCAGACATACAGGGGAAAAATGAGGGAAAAGGTGAAGATCAGGACTGGGAGGTCAGATGTAACAAAAATGGAAATTGGAATCGGTCAGACAGAAGGAAATATTTTGGAAAAAACAATCTAAATCTGACAAAATTATAAATAAAATTATAGATAAGATAAAAGATAAGGCAAGATAAGACAGGTTGAAAAAACACAAGTGAGAAATGAAATGTAAAAGAAAATTAGATTTTTGGTATTTATATAAATATGTATATAAATGGGGAATTAGAGTTAAACATTTTTGAAATAAAATTAAAATTAAAAAAACAGAAACACAGAATTAAAATTGTAATTGGTGCATCTTTACTAATTTAGCTGTTTCATTCTCAGTATGATGAATTTCTCATTTCAATAGTTGTTGAATTTGGTGCCCAACACATATTAAGATGTTTCAGATAGTCCTGAAGACCTTTTCCTGTGATGACATTAAACTAGTGTTAATAGCTGAGTGGAAAGCTGCTGGCAGAGTGTGAACAACATTTGTTTGAAGACACTTAATCCACAGAATGGGACTGTTCATGTACTGTGCGTGCAAACAGGTAACAGGTGTGCTGTGTATTATTTAGCTGGAACTCTGCTTTGAACAGAGTGTGCGTGCCACGAGTCAGAGTTTGTTGCAAATCAGCCTTAAGTGTGGGTAACTGGGCCACCTTGTTGTCCTGGGGGACGGGGGCCATGCATATGCCAGGGCCACGCAGTTTCATATACGCAGACACAAACACACATGCAGCCTGGTGTCGGTGCACACTTGTTTTTCCTTTTATATTTTCACTCAGCAGCTGTGTGCATTTAAAGATGACCAGGTGCCACAGGCTTTTAATTTGGATCAACACACATACGCCGACATAGACACACAGGAGCAGAGTGAGCCGGACAACCAGGTGCTGTGCAAAAGGCCGACTGTAGCCGTGCCAAGAGGATGTCCCAAACACTGACACCAGCAGCGTATGGCCCACACATGTTGCAGGAGATTAGGACTCTTTCTACCAAACAGCCCCTCCGTAGACGACAAAATGCATCTGAATCGACTCCATGTGTTTTCACCTGCCTGGAAACTATTTCTTTTGTGGTAATTTGTACTGTAAAAAAAAAAAAAAAGGGTTTGGCTGAACTGCCGCCCACGTTCAAAACCGACTGACCTCTTTCGGTCGCAACAGCCAGGTGTGTTTTAGTGGAACGTGAGCCTTTCAGGTTCTGGATCATTAGCCTTCTAGTGGATTTACCCATTAAGTTTCATTATCGGCAGCCAAATGACATGTTTGCCCACAGTGCAAAACTGCATGAAAACTAGAGCTGTCAAGCAATTAAAAATGTAATTAAATGAATCAGATTATCATCCACTAGGTCACCATAGACCCAGTTTAGGACTGGGATTAAGGTTATATTTGAGCTATGTTTGATCTAGGGCTGGGCAATGTGGACACAAAGTTTAATTATGATTTTAATTTATTGTTAATGATGATCAATGATTTCAGGTGATAAAACTGGATTCAATAGTAGGTCTGGGCTAAAACTATATTCCCTCAAAGACTCAAGAAACACATTCACAATTAATATATTTAACAGGTTACATTTTGAAAATATGTTGAGGAAGGAAGATCTCCAGAGGAATTTGATTTTGCACTTTTTCCATGATTATCAGAAAAAAAAAAAAAAAAAAAGTATTACCGTATATTATCATTGATGGTGAGGTGGTGCAGTAGATAACACTGTCCCCTCACAGCAAGGAGGTCCTGGGTTCAGTTCCAGCCCTTTCTGTGTGGAGTTTGCGTGTTCTCCTCGTATTTGCGTGGGTTCTCTCCACGTACTCCGGCTTCCTCCCACCATCCAAAGACATACACTACTAGGTTAATTGGTTCATCTATATTGTCCATAGATGTGAATGTGAGAGTGATTGGTTGTTCATCTCTATATGTCAGCGATGAACTGGCGACTCGTCAGGGTGTACCTTGCCTTTGCCCATAGGTAACTGAAATAGGCTCCAGCACCCCCCCCTCCACAACCCTAGTGAGGATAAAGTGGGTTCAGAATGAATGAATTATCATTGATGTTCATAAAGCCTTAAAGGTTAAAAAGTGACTTTTTCCGCAAAATATTTGATGAACTGAACATAAAAAGAAGCACTTACAACCAATGTGATTTGTAAAATAAAATACAGCTTTACTGGTGAAACAATGTTAGAGAAGACACCAGTGTTTCCATGTTCAGTACGGAGCCTCTGAACATCCATTTAAGACGTATGTGATGCTGCATTTTACCTGCATTATTTCAATGTATTGATCCGATTAGTGGTTCAACAGTAATTAAATATATTAGATTTGTGGATGTTCTTGGTTGCAGCTGTTTCCTCAGTTTGTGTGTGTTGTGTGTAGTTTGAGGAGGCTGGTTTGTTATCATCAAGCGTTGTTAAATCTGACCTCCGTGCCTTGTGCTGAGGTAATATTTTGGGCTTGAAGTACTCACTCCATTGAGAACAAGCTCATATGCATGTTTCATTCTTTGGTCTGAGCAACTTTTTGTTATCTGCTTTCATCATGGCAACAGAGCTACTGTGGACGGAGCATGCACATTGACACAATCGGCAGCACTGAGCGTAGTTAATCAGCAGAGATTTTTTTTTCTTTTTTGGAATGAATTAATTGAAGTTACTTTGACAGCGCTAATAAAAACACAGCTGGGTGACACGGAAAATTTGTGCTGAGCAGTTCTCAGGTAAGTTGACCAACAGGATAAACTCTTTGATGCGTAACTCGAAGAACTTATCACACCTTCTATGAGTGTTTCAGAGGTGTGAATGAACAGACTGCACTCCACGGCGCCGATGGGGAGGCTTGAGGTGGTATTAAAGGCAACGTGAGATGTCTAACACTTAGCATCACCAATGTTGTGACATTTCTGTGATGTTTTAGACGTAGAAATATGTGCTTCGCGCTATTTCGGTTTCTGCTCATCTGGCCGGGTGAGAAAGTAGGTAAGAAACACAAACTGAGGGAGGAATATGTTGGAAATGATGGAGAAGAGAAGAGAAGAGAAGAGAAGAGAAGAGAAGAGAAGAGAAGAGAAGAGAAGAGAAGATGTGCTGTTCAAAGTCCGGTAGAACAGCGAAATGGAAAATCCAGCCAAGGTGTGTTGTTGTTGTCTACCAGAGCAGTGATCATGGGGTCTGTTGGAGAAAACATCACACCGTTTCATCGCCATGGCAGCAGCCAACCACAGGGGCCCATGCCAAGATTCTTGGCCAGCTATCTCACAAAAAAAAAAACCAAAAAAAAAAAAAACCTTTGGTGCATGTCAGTGGTGAAGGAAGGCGTCCATAGCGAATGCTTTTGGATGCTTTCAGAGTGAATCTCTTCACCTTTAAGCTTTGAAATCACTGGTTTTGACATGACAGGCTTGATAATACATGATGGAGTCTGCAAAGTCACCACATACATTTACAGATGTGGAATTAGTCGACCTGGCAAATCACTGCTGTGCTTTTAAGAATCACAATCAAACAAATTTCCAAAGTGAATAAAAGCATTACCAGACAGTAGCAGCATAACCTGACGAATGTGCAAATATAAGTTTAAAAAGAAAGATAAAATAGATGCTATAGGAATACGTAAGTGCTGTTTATCAGCTGTGTGCTTGGTGTGTGAGGGTGGAGGTGGGTGTGTTAGTATGTGTTTGTGCTCACAGTTCCTACAGTGTGGTTTGTGTTTTGGTGGGTGGGGGATAATCGAGCAACTTAGTCGCCAGTATGAAATGTTGCCATTGTATGGATTTCTGCAAACATGCATTCTGGGTATGTGTAATCGCAACATAATTTTTCATTGAACAATCTGCTTTTGTTCCTTTTCTACAGGATAAAAGCAGTAGATGGTTTGGGATCAAAAGTAGATTTATAAAATCCCGGAGTTGATTTTTAGGTTTAGGCCTTAAAAGCACTTTGGGCTCAGGAGGGGTCATTGAAGGTTTTAATATTAATAAATACATCATTATTCAATTTCTTTTGTCACCTTTACACCCTTTTTTTCTGTATTAAACCAAGTTGGAAGTTCAGAGTATCTCAAAGTTGATATACAGTCGTGGAAAAAATTATTAGACCACCATCATTTTCTTCAATTTTTTGTTATTTTTAATGCCTGGTATAACTAAAGTACATTTGTTTATTTGGACAAATATAATGATAATAACAAAAATAGCTCATAAGAGTTTAATTTCAGAGCTGACATCTAGCCATTTTCCATGGTTTTCTTGATAATAACCAAAATCACTTCAGTTCTCACATCAATAGCTATGGGATTGTACTGCCAAAAACAGTGCTTTTAGGCATTCCATGTTTTCTTTTCTGTTTGTTTTAGTCACGATACACACAGGAGTTAGTACTTGATTGCATAACTATTGTTTTTGATTACTTTTGATGGTCTAATACTTTTTTCCATGACTGTAGGTGGGGCATCGGTAATCTTAAGGATATGTACAACAAGCAAACATTATTTAATTACACATATTTTATTGATATTCTAATAAATATAGTTTGCATAAAGATACTAACTCAAAATTTTGTACACATGCTAAGACAGACAGGCTCTTTCCACTGATATAATTGCTTTTATTGTAGACCTTGTCATGCACAAGCAATATGCATTTGCTGCTGCAATATAGAAATAATTAGTTACATTTTTATTGTCTCATAAATCAGAATATTTTATCCTTGTAGAAAAATACTTAAGTCACCATAATAGTACTACAGCATGATAAATATATACCAAACTTTGTAGGATCTTATTTGCATCAGTGTGGAGAGATACAGAGCCAAAGTTGCTCTGAAGTGTAAATAAAAGCAAAAATGACAAGGTATAATTTAGCAAAGATGCACCTGAGGATCCCCTTGTAAAGATGTTAAAGACATCTTGTACCTTAAAACAACACTTGACCATTTCATGCATTCATCATTGGTTGGCCAATGAGCAGTAAGATAAACATCACACCAAATTTTCAAGGTTATCATAAAAACTAAAGATCTAATGCTGATATTTTGTATGATGGATGTATTTGTAGGGCTAATAGCATCATTACTGAAAGTAAGAAGCAAATCAGAGTCAGTTGACCACATTTTCTGAACTATAGTTTTTTACAGACGATGTTAATAATAAGCAGATATTAGATATATTCCCATGAGCATATATAATGTGCATCATGCAGTTTCAAACTCAGGTGGTATTTGCCCATTTTCACTAAAGAGTAAATGCACATAGAGGAAAGTTTAATTGTGACGTGGTGAACATTTATCTTGTGATTTTTTCAGCTGACTGATCAGCTGTTTTACTGCACCTGCGATATTCTGATGAAGTGTGATGACATGTCTGGTACTAAAGCTAGTGTGGTCTCAACCTTGGCAAAAAAAAAAAAAAACAGCCACTTTAAACAGAAACAGAATTACCTGCTTCTTCTGCTATTAATTTGAGCCATGTGTAACCCACAGCGCTACCTGATGGCAACACAACACAGCCTAGATTATTGATTTCAACCAGTGCACATAATTTCATTTTTAGTTTTGTTTTTTCCAAAAGTTTTCAAATTCACTGGCTTGTTTTGAAAATTAAGCTAATGACAATGACGTCTGATGCAGCACATGATGATGGCCAAATATGGTACTACCTCAGAACTGTGCAGTGAATCCAAATCTTACACACCAAATATTTACAACTTTAAAAAAATGTAGGTTTGAAAATGCCCTTAAGAGTAGGGGTTATTATAAGATTGTTGTGTCTCTCTAGGACTGATATTGTATTGCTGTAATTCCCCTTGGTACAAACAAATATTTATTTTCCATGTGATTTGCTTTTATGGTGTTTCTATTGCATTCTATTTACTTGTGTTTTAATTGATAGAGTTCTATGTCAGGGAATGTTTTGTTTTGTGGAAAAATGAAAATATCTGAATAAAAAGTAAAAAAAAAAAAAAAAAAAAAGAAGAAGAAAATGTCCTTAAGGTTCTCCTGAATCGAATGATGCACGGCACTTGATGCTGCCTACTAGAATAGGTTAGAAAAGTAAATAAATACAGCAGCGAGGTTTCTCTAAGTCTTTGAGGGTAAATAAGCAGAAGTCGCTCCTGACTCACGCTCTACTAGAGGCTGCAAATAAACTCTGAAATCTTTTTATATGCGACTCAAGTATAATTGAATCACCAGTGCAACTCAAGTACAAGTCAACACATTGAGAGCCCATGTCTGTTTCACACCTCAGAGCTAAGATGTTCAGTGAGGACCCAGAAGGCTTTGCTTTAACTACAGGTCAAACTCACCCTGGTTCAGCAACAACAGAAAAAAAGAAGCATCCTCACTGTCCATTTACTGTCTCATAGGTGGGAAAGTCAGTGGACTGGCAGGAGCAGAGTGTGTTTATAGCCTAATGTAATCCATTATGAGTGCTTTAACTAGGCCACCCTCACTGCTTTTTACATAGCCGCTAGCCCACAATAGTGTTTCTCCTGCTGGCCTCGCCTCTTAATGTTCAACAGATCAAAGTGAGAGGGAGAACTGACCTTTTTTGCACTCATTCATTCATTGTGTTGTTGAATATTGTATAAATGAACTAGTGTTCGGCAGTAAGTGTAGTGAATGACATGATCAATAAGGAAAAACAAGCACAAGTTGACATAAACATGACATTTCTGTGTAAGGAATTCAAGTTGTAAAAAAGAAAAAAAAAAGATTAATATCACATGATGCACACTTGATAGCAGATTAAATGAGTAGTATGATACAGTATCTAATAATCAGTTCACAAATCAAAGTCAACATGTCGTTCTGAGCTCTCACCTCATATGGGGGAGGTGTGAGGAGACATCAGGAGGTGGAGAGGCTGGAAAAAAAAAAGAGGAGGTGTGTGCAAGATGGACTGAATGTGTTGTGTCGTCTCTGTCGACTTTGACACATTTACTGTACATATCTGTGGCTAAAAAGCTGATATAGATATTCTGGTTTACGATTTAGTGCTTCCCAAACATGCACCAGCTTCAGAACCAGGCAGGGAAAGGGTTTGGGTTAATTATTTTCACCCACAAGCCCAGCCAGTTCAGTTTTTGGATTCTTCCCAAGATGGAGCAAGCAAACTGTACCTATGGAGAGTTTTTATTTCTGTCGATCTTGTTTGTGACGGCGCTGTCGCTGCCAAACGGCCTGTAATCGACTTTTAAAAGATCGACGGGGACGAGTAGCGGAAAAAGCGGAAACGGGAGCGGAATGAGAAAAGCAAGGCGAATTTAGTTTATGAAGTTTGGGAAATATAATTGCAGGCTGCTGAGGGAAGCAGCAGACTGGAGTCCCTTCCACACAAACACACACAGTCAGACACATCCACACACTACCTGGGGAGTGTGGATACGGTGCTCTCCTCTTTGGCCAGAGGCTGGTAAATAATGGATGTGTTGGTGGAAGCACAGGCAGTTTGAAATGTAAATGTGACGGATGGAGAGTATGTGTGTGTACGTGGACAGATCATGGATTTGTGTGTGTGAGTGTGTGTGATGCTGTCACTTGTAGCTGGGACTGGTTATGTGTCTAGAATGGTGATGGGCTGTCCTCCCTGAAGGGGAGAGGGAGAGGACGTGCAGGAGAGAGGTGTATGAGTACTCAAAACAGCAAAGACGAGTGGACTCAGGGGAGGTATAAGGAGGAGGAAGAAGAGAGGAGGAGAAGGAGGAGGAGGTTGATTAGTTTTGCTTTGACCCAAGAATCCTCTGACCCAATTGTAATGTTAACTAGGCACCGGCTAGATACTTCTCAGTCCTGTAATCTAATATTTCCTGCTTTATCCTATCTTGTCTAATATAGTTTTTCCTTTTTTATGAACACACTGTTATTGCTGTTGGTTTTACTTCATTACAGTTCACCTATATTCTGCAAACCTGGAGCAGTGGCTCCCAGAACATTGTTACCTGTAAAACTGGAATTAGAGTTTGTGCTGTGCTGAGCAATATGGCCAAAATATAATGCTATCATAGTAACGACATATATATACACACACAGCCTGGCCAAAAACAGCCCCACTCCAGTATTTCATTGCACTGCCATTAGCTTTTGTGATGGCATTTATCCATCCAACCAACCGTCCATCTGTCCATCTGTCTGTCCGTTTGTCCACCTTAACCATCGAGGTGTCCAGGAGTCCAGACCAAATCACCTCATTTGGTTTCTCTCATCGTAGATGAACATTTCTCACTAATCCTCAGGAATCCAGTTAAAATCCTACTGGATTTCAGTAGAGCTGCTGTCCCTCTACATCGAGAGGAACAAAATAAGGTGGTTGAGTCATCCTGACCAAATGCCAAGATGCCAGATGGAAAGTCCATAACTCATGTGCCACTTTATTTTTGTTATTTTTTGTTCACCAACTTTACTGCACCTAGACCTTACTGACTAAATCAACCCCAGATCATAACACTGCCCCCACAGATTTGTACCGTAGGCACTAGGCATGATGGGTAATCACTTCGTCCACCTCTCTTCTCACCCTGATGCAACCATCTCTCTAGAACAGGGTCAGTCTGGACTCATCAGACCACTTGACCTTTCTTTCCCCCATTGAAATCCAGTCCAATCTTAATACTCTACACAACAATGTTAGTTGTTTAAGAAATGAGAGACTACTCACTGCATCGGTTAGAGTTAAAGAACTCAGCCTTCCTCTTTCATTCCTTTAAACACATTGTTCAGTCAGCTAGAAGACTGATATTGTGATATTTGCTCTTATTCAAAATCTATTGATACTCTCTTTGATAATGGTGAAATTAGGAGTGTTTGTCCTTCTGAACAGAAATGTTGGTGTCGATTTAGACAGATGTGCCAACCTGTGATTGAGGTATGCTCATAAAACTAGAAGATCTGTATATACTTCACACCTTCATCAGAAGAGAACACATATGGACATGGCTATAGTCAGAATATTCAAACAGGAAATGCTTATCACATGACAGTTACAGCACTGTAACTGAGACTGTACATGAACATTGCCCTACTTTTCCTTTATTTACACCACGGGTAGTTTTGCAGTTCCTTTTTGTGGATTGTTTGTTTTCCAAGACATGTTTCCTCTTTGTAAAAGGTCCAAAACTGTGGGACCTGTGCAGCTGACAAAATGATAAGCGATTCAACTGCCAACTCCTGGGCTTGTTGACTCACAATTTAAAGCTTTGATTTTAAGGGAGCCCCAAGATTAGATGTATTCCTATTCTTGAGCTTGTGATCATTGCAGCAGAAGATCAGAAGACTGTTGGTATCTGATAAGTCTTCATAGCCATGGATCTACAGATGGTGACAAATTAAGGGGAAAAACCAACATGATCACATTTCGTAGCCTATGTGACTTGGATTTTATTCTGCAGGACTGTGGAAAAGGGTTTGGAAAAGATCACAATTTGGTTAAATATTGGTAAATCTTTTTTTTTTTTTTTTTTTAAACCACAGATGAGGTTAGATTTTGTTTTTTTTTTATGTTTATAAGCGGTCTAGCCTCCACAGTTTTGGACAAATTATTCAAGGTCACAGGTCAATGTAAGAAAAATTCCAAAAACCTCCATGTAGGGTGAAGTTTTAAAAATACAGTAACTAGATTAAAACTAATCTAACATTCATACATATAGTCAAGATCTAGTGCACAAAAAATTTAAGGTCAAAGGTCACAGAAGAAGACTGTCTAAAAATCACTCAAGATGATATATGCAGATTTCTTTCAAATATTACAATCTTTGGATTGCTATCTTTGATAAGATGATGGTTCTTTGCCTTGGTAGTCCAGCTGTCTTAGTGGAGTGTTGCTCTCTTTGAGTGTTTCTGGTCATTCTATCCTTCCTTATTCCAAACCAACAGATATCAGTTCTTGAGCCTCACTATAACATCATCTGAATGGATAAAAACAGTGTGTTCACTATCCTGCATCACAGTCTGTTCACACAGTTCTATTATGTCTGTGAGGTGAAAGAAACCTTTATCTTAGACCACTGGCAACAGTATCTTTTTAGGTTTATCCTTGAATCCAACTAGATTAAGGCCAAAACTAATGACTTTACCTTACATTTCAAAGGTGAAGGAGACCAATGACTAAGAAACGTTCTTATAGAGATGTGTGGATGTATCTAACAACCCTGACATGATACTGTACCAAAGCTAGTTTTTCAGAAATGTTCATTCATTCATTACCTCTGCCAGGAGGTATTGAGATCACTTTGCTTTGTGTGTTTGTGTGTGTGTATGTGTGTGTGTGTGTTTGTTTGTTTGTTTGTTTGTTTGTTTGTTAGCAAGATAACTCAAAAAGTTATGGACGGATTTTCATGAAATTTTCAGGAAATGTTGATACTGCCACAAGGAACAATTGATTAAATTTTGGTGGTGATTGGGGGGGAGGCAGATCTGTCTTGGCAGAGGTCTGCGCTCTCCAAGTGCTTTTCTTGTTCATTTTTGAACTCACTTAATCCTCTGGGGGGTCATGGAGGTGCTGGAGCCTGTCCCAGCTACCAACAGGCAAAGGTGGGGTACACCCTAGATGTGTTGTCAGTTCATCGCAGGGCACAGAAATGCTCAGTGGCAACATTTTATTGGATATATACTGTACAAAAGGATGAGAGCATGTGGGACAATAATAAAAATGGCTTTAGCTGTGGGTGCATTCTGTCATGTGTGTCGCCGTTATTCAATCAATCACTCCTCATCGTATTTTCTTGAGGCGACACAGAAGCCATCGTGATCCCCTCAGTGCCGTACAGATGTGTGTTGCAGCTTGCCTCGCAGTGCATTCAGGTTTTCACTGAGCTTCAACTGCGCCACATATTGCATCAAGAGAGTTATTAGTCCCTGATGAATCATTTAGTTCCCGGCGAGGGCGGCTTGTGTAAAAACTCCACCCTGGTCTAATGCAGTGGTGGAGGTCAGCCGGAACATATGGCACACCGCTCGAGTGTGTGTGATGGCTGTGAGATGCCAGCTGGCCGAAACATGACAGAAACAGGATGGATGGAGGATGGAGTGAATGAAAGAGGGAAAGGAGGTGGGGTGGAGGAAGACTTGAAGGAAGCGGGACAGGAAGTGGGAAGGAAAAAGAGGGATGGATGCAGGCACAGAGGGAGACGGAGATAGATGGAAAGAGGTGGGAAGGTGAAAAGCATGGAGGGAAACAAACGTGGAGAAACTGGCATCTGTTGCCCTCCCAACCCCCGCCATCACCACTGTCACCACCAGCTCCCAGTGTGTGTCTTTGTGTGCGAGTGTGTAGAGATAAGACAGAGGAAAGGGCCCAGATGGTCTGAGTGGAGAGTGACAAGTGGCTGTCAGGGGATTCAGACAGCCTGGCCCTGTGCTGCCCTGCTGGCACACACTCAGACACACACCTCCGACTTTTTTGGAGGACCTCTTCCTCCTGTGGGGCACCTGTTCACCCCGTGCTGCATCTGTCTGCAGGGCGACCCACATTCTTTGTTAAACTGCATGAACAAGAAGAAATATTTTCACAACGGTCACCTTCGGCTGCAGTCATCTCCACTTCCGACACATCCTCATGCCTCGGCGACAGCAAAGGCTAATCATTCCAAAAGCTTCATTTATGCACAACATTTTCAGTCATAATAGAGTTGATAGTGTTATGTTGAGGTGACATTTGGGCTGTGACAATGTCATGACTGAGGTTTGAATGCAAAAACAATGCAGGCCTCACAGTTCTATAGAAAATTCACTAGTAAACGATTATAATACACAATAAGTCACAGTTACCTTTTGATCAATCAAGACAAAAACAAGTGACACACACTATATTTGTTTTGACTGCCTTTAGGTTTATTTTAGGCACATTTTTAACAGGATTATGCATTGTAACAACATTTTTTTCCATTCATAGTTGTATACTTTTTTTTTTTTTTTTTTTTTTTTTTTTTTGCTATGGTCTTATGTTGATTTGGAGAGTCTGACAACTGTATAAAGTGTCTCCAGTATAATCCCAAAGATTCTCAATGGGGTTCATTTCAGAAATCAAGTCCAGTGTATCCTGGTATTGTCGTCTTAGAATGTGTCATTAACAAAGAAAAAAATGCTCTGATGTTCAAACCAGGTCATTCAGTATATTCAGGTTCAGCTGACCTCCTTTTATGGACATATAATGTTGTTGAACCCAGACCTGAACAACTGATGCCACCCTAGATCATAACATTGCTTCCACAGGGTTGTACTGTAGGCACTAGGCATGATGGGTAATCACTTCATTCACCTTTGCTACACCCATCCCTCTGGAACAGGGTCAGTCTGGACTCTTTCAACCACATAACCTTTTTCCATTGAAACAGGTCCGGCCTTTGTGTTCTCTACAAACTAATGGATGTTTAAGAAATGAGAATCTACTCATCACATTAGTTAAAGGGTTAAAGAACTTGTTGTAACTTGTTGAAACCGATTAATCACTGCTGTAATTATCCAATGAAAGGATCTGAACTATGCCAAGTGGCACCGTTAGTTTTGCCTGGGTGATGTACAAGCTATCAGATCAGTCTGAATCCCTTTAATATAGAATGTCCTTTAAAAATCCAACTGCATCAATCTATAATATAAACAGCGGCAGCCTTTTAATACAAGTGTCTATGTGAACCTCTGTAGTAGACACTATAGAGGTCCAGTTCCTTACCCTAACTGACACCCTGCTGCAAGTGTCTGTATGAACCTCTATAGTATGTAAACAAAAATGCAAAATAAATGCTTCTGCAGTACATAACAAGTAGACATTTGCAAATTCACTGAGCATACGTTGTAGGTATGACATCTGGATCATAATGCATCTTTGAAAAGAACAATTTCAGCACCGTTAAAAACACACTTGCTTAGGATGAGAAAAAGGGTCCATTGAAAGGAAAACAATAGAATCTTACCTGACAACCATTATCAATGTTATAGAAACAATTGTATGGTTATGATTAGGCACAAAAACTGCTGCTTGAATAGAATCAAAAAGGGTCACAGCAAGAGCAAATGAATAAATAAACTGAACGAGCCAATTCAGCTGATGAGGGGTATCAGTTAGGGTTAGGAACTGGACCTGGCAATGGGACCACATCTGAAATCTGTCACTTCTATACTAACCTGATGCAATAATGATACCTTGAATTTCAGTCGTATGCATCATAATATGAAATCTGGACTCGTGGCCAAAAATATATAAATGAGCTCACACCAACCTCAGCCTTCAGCCAGCAAAACCTAATACTTTCATCCCTGAGTCCATGTGAATTTTTATGTCAAATCTGAAGAAATTCAGTCCAGTCATTCTTTAAATATTGTATTCTTTAACGTCGTGACCAAACAAAGGATAGTCCAACAGACTTTATAGAGATGTGTGGGCTCTAGACATTTATACTGTGTGACTAAATGCTATAGACTACATTCTACTGGATCTCTGTTTCCTCAGAGTTGAGTTCAGTGTGAATTTGCAGGTTACACTCACAGCCAAAGTTGAACTCTGCACAGAACATTTGCTTGCATTTAGTCTCTCCTCCGGGAGTGGATTCCCTTAGTGCTGCCATTCCTTGAAAATTAAACTGAAATAGCCTAAGAGCGTGAGTATGTTGATACTGGAGCTCCCACCTGAGTGTCTGGTTGGAATCGTCTTTTTTTTTTTTTTTTCTGTGCTACACTTTCTCCTCTTTTAAATAAAAAACACAAATGTCATGTCAGTCTAATTCAGCCTTTCTCTGCTGTCTAAGTAATCAATTTAAGTGGCTCATCTGTTTTGTTTTCCACAAAATTTGGCTTCAAATCAATTCGATTCCTTTGTCCCACTCTGTCCTAATTTCCTACATTTTTGCCTTTGACTCTCTCTGGTGTTTTAACACTTCATGTGCACTGACCGACTGCCCACTGAGGCCGGCAGAGGAATTGTCGCAACCAGTCAGAGTGTGTATTATCTGTCATTTTAGAGCCATGGGACTGAGTTTAATGGATAAAGCCTGCGGAAAGCCCACACCGCCGGCCTCTTTATATCTTTATGGGTCATACACTCATCTTCCCAAACACCCTTAATGCGCTTTATCTCTCACACTCCCTCTTTTTCTTCTTTCTCTCACTGCATATGTGAACTACACACACACACACACACATGCACACACACACTCCTTATCTTAACTCACTTGCCCTTGATTTGTGTGATCCTGTGATTTTTTTTTTCACCCTTCTTTCCCAGGGAATTTTCTGCTCGTCCTTTATGAAATGAGAGGAAATGAAGGATGGGACTTTGGGCTCCGAGGCCAAGACCCTTCCTGGTCCCACAGCAAGGCTCCCTGGGATATGTAGGCGCCTCAGGACTCAGGGACACCGGGGGGTCTTCCTCGTCTGGTAGGATGGCATGTGTGTGTGTGTGTGTGTGTGTGTGTGTGAGAGACTAGAGAGGAAAAGAGCAAAAATTGACAAGAAATTGGGTGTGAGGGGTGAAGAGGAAGCAAGTGTGTGTGTGAAAGAGATGGGAGTGAAAGTGTGTGTGAGGATGACAAAAAATGAGAGAGCGGAAGGGGAGAAAGTGTGTGTTAGTGAGAAAAAGAGCAAGTGTGTGTATGTGTGTGAGGGACAGCTCGTCCTTCAGGCTCACCTCGGCCCTCCAGGGTCTTTCTTCTCAGCGGCAGTGCCGTCTTTTTACTGGCCCCGGCTGACGGCCATGAAATGGCAAGAAATTTACTGCTCTGGAGCTTATGGATCTGAAGGCAGAGTGAGGACAGTCATTTCTCTTTTACTCCCTTCTTTTTTTTTCCCTGTCCTATCATCTGCCCTTCCATCCCTGCTGCCCTTGGTCTCTGCACTACAGCTTCATCCCTTTTCCCTTTCCATTGCTGCTCCGTGCTTGCCTGCTCGCTTAATACTTGTGATCCGGGAGAAGTTCACAGCAGGCAGCAGAAGCATTCACATCACTCAAGTAAAGCTTATTTAAAACGGACAATATCTCCATCAAGACTCAATTTTGCTCCATGAACATTGTGCTTCTAAGAAGACCAGGTCCTCAAAAAAGCCTGCCGCAGATAGACTTCCGTTGACCTTCCTTCTTGAAATACTTGATCAGTAGCATCCAGTCTGTTGAACTGGATACCTTGAGGTTTTCCAAATGTAAAGCTTGCAGAAGATCTTGCGTGTTTTGCATTATGATTGACTTAGTTAAGATTCAAGATTCGGCTGAAAACGCTGCAGTGTTTTGAGTCTTTCTGCCCAAAGATACCATACTGACATCAACAATAATTGGTTTAGAAGTTTAAAACATCTGTACTAAAAAAGATTGGCTTCAAGCAAATACTAGAAAAGTTGAAGACCTAGCAGCTGTGGTATCCATGGAGCCAAGGCCATTGACATTAGAGCCTTTGGAAAGATTGTCAAGTAAGTTCAAACAAATCTGAGAGGTCCAGAACCTAGAGGCGATCCTAGTCCAGTCATCCTGTAGGGGTCAAAGTCTTTTTGCTTAATTTGTTTCATATCTGTTTTCTCTCCATCTTAACATTTCCTTTTTTGTCTTTGTACCTTCTGCTTTCTGTGTATCCTTCATTTTATCCATTTGCGTGTCCTTTCTTTCACCCATTTTCTCTGACTTCCCTCATACTCCTCAACACCTCCGTCTTTGTGTTCCCATTCTTTCCTCCATCCCCTTCCCACTTTCAACCTCGATCCCTTGATGTGCATGTCTTCATCTTACATATCTGCCATCACCACTCCTCCATTCATACTCACATTTGTGTTCACACTTGTCTCAGAACCATCTCCATTTTTGCAGTGGCATTGTTTTGATACATTCATGCACATTCAACTACCACTTATTTTAAAATCCATGAACACCTCTGTAAGTGTTCCTCACCAGCAAAAGTTTGTGCAGCTACAGAAAATCTCGCGGAAAAATAGTTCCCCAAAGTGAAAGATCAATGAAATATCAATCACTGCTGAAGGAAATCTGTATTTTGACAAAGACTGTATGCTTTGAATAAGACAAACTATTCTAATTTTAACAGGAGGCGTCTTCAGTTTTTAGATGCATCCACTACTTCTTACTTGGTCCCCATTATTTTTAAAAGGACAGAATGTCAAAATTTGTTGCAAACATTCACGTGGATGGAAGGATGAACTGAAGTGGTTTGTGTGGCCAAAGATTAAGGTCAGCGTGATGTTACGTCTGTCCATTCTGCCATAAGGGTTTTTCTTCAAATTGGACACCAGTGATAACTTGGACACAATCTTGGCCTGTTTAGACTTTTATTGTGAGCTGTCATAGATCAAGATAGCTTATAAATTAAAGACCGTTAAACTAACTAACTTCTAATTGAGAGAACTGCACAGACACTTTTATGATGCAAGAGAAGTGAATGTAAAAGATTGAACTTGCTATTAGTATTTTGTTGGCAGCCTTTCCAAATCTGTCGTATTGGTCCATAGTTATGTAGCTGTCAATAAATTCATATTTTATTTCTCTCTCTCTCTTTTTTTTTTTTTTTTTTCTATCGTCATTTTCTATCAGTGAGAAAAGTAACCCAAGATTACAACTGTAGTAATCTACAGGGTTGGGATACGCCAAAAAAATATCAAAAGTAACAAAACAAAAAAAAAGTGTTTTTCTAAGAGTAGATGTAAAACCTCCTTTGCTTTGCCTCCAATAATTACACCAAATAAGGATAATAAGATAGCTTTAAAAAGTGAGGAATCACTTTGGCATTGTAGTTGTTTATTGCACATCGCTTTATTACTTGTAAGTTTTAGCCTTTAACCAAATGTATACACTTCCCCTGCACAGCCAGTTATTATAAGCACCGATCTTAGCATTTTGAACTTCAATATCCAGAAATCTTTTCAACCTGCTGTTAGTAACTTCCCATATTTGCCAGCATGCACAGGGTGAGAAAAGGCTACAGCTTTGGTCTGTCATACAATAAAAAGTGTAAGTAAAGCTGTGTGGGTCCCAGCTGTACAATCCACAGCCTCACAGTGTCGGGGAGTAGGAGGGGAATATAAAAGGATTAGCAGTACCAAATTAGTACTTGGAGAATTGTTCATGCAGAAATGAATGCAAACACACATCCTTCCACATATTCATTTAGCGATTTTTCTTTACAGAATATACACACTTTGCAACAGGCATACAAACAAAACACACATAAGCACCCAACAGACGACACCGTTAGTCTTTTCTCAAGTATAAGCAGTAAACTAGTATGCATATTAGTTCAAAGGTAGTTATAAAGTCATGTCTCCAAACCAGTGAACAACAACAACAAAATCCTGTAAGGTCCATGCTATGTTCATTGTTTTTCCACCAAAGCAGTTCAAAGCCGAGTTTAGAACTGGTAGCTAATTTTTTTTTTTTGTTTCAGCAGCCAAAGAACTGCGTATTTCTTGGCCAGGAAAATGGACTGGTCTAAAACTACAAGCTGAACATTTTAGCTCATTAGTAAAGTTTTGACAGCACTGCATTAACAGCCACCAGCAACCAAAACCATCTACTCATACAAATTTTTTATAACTTGTGAACCACTAATCCTATCAACATATGTAGATAATTTAATTAAAACACAGTTTCTCAGTTTTTCATCATCATCACATATGACACATTTGGACGTTCAGAGGCTCTGTCGTGAACGTGGAAACACCATCATCTTCTACCACATTGGTACACTGATAAAACCCATGTAGTTTGACAAATGACAGTGGTTGTAGATGCTTATTTTTGTGTACAACTAATGATATATTTACCTTTGATTTACTCTTAGGTTCTGTGAGCATCTTTATGATTGGTAAATGAATACCTGATTTTCACTGAAAAATGCAAAATGCAGACGATAATATTATAGTAAAGGGTGATAAATTACTTAGGAAAGGTTAAATGTTGAGGGAAAAAAATCTATTTGGAAGGCATCAAAAAAATAATTGTATGTGATAAATGGTTAATACAATCTGTACCCTCTGTAAAAGTAGATCATCCTTACTTGTAATACATATTAATGTGTATTTTAAGTGTGTGGACATATAGGTTTATACCCAGTGGATCCAGATCAACATGAACTATGATTCATTTCATTTTTCATTTACAGAAAACACTTTTTGGATGCATCTGACTTTTGGAGATGTATAGGAGAGTTAGTAATAGAATAGTTATGGAAGTCTAAAAAAGGAATGAACATAGACTGTAGATAAAAACAATGTTAAAACTCAGCCAAATGAACAACATTCCCATTTCAGATGTATACCTGTGACAGGAGGATTTCTATACATCATTCAAAAAGTGAAAGTAAAAGTAATTGGACCAAATATACACCTGTGAAAATGCTCTGAATAAGTTGAACACACTCATTGGGTGAAGAAGTTTTCCCCAATATTTCATGACTTAAATGCAACAGAATGTCTTAGAACATCACCCATGTTATGATTTATGCCCAGATGATGCTCTATGCTATGCTCTATGCTGTGATTATGTCTTTTTTTTTATATCCTGTGTCTGTAAATATTACTCCTGTACTGTACTCCCTTGAATGGTGGTTGTGATGGCGACACTTAACATCACACCACCAAGTAGAAACCAACAAACGTACTCAATGACTACTTGCCACACTGCTTCTTCTATTCACTGATATGTGGAAATAGAGCAGCTTGTCACTTTTCTGAGTGCTGCCGCAGGATTTCAGTAAAACGTCAAGACTTTGTACAGGTAAACTGTGTGTCACGCTTTAGGGATGGAGCTCACACTGTGACACAGAGCCGCTTTGGGGGAAGCAAATGGCAGCGGTTCATGGAGGAAATCCAACACTGCTGTCAGATAATAATGAAGAGACACTAGCTCTTTCTGATCAGACATTCCAGTTTTACTGTCGACATGGACATAAAAATATGGACCTTATGACAATAAATAAAAGAAGACATATTGAGACGTAAAAAAGTCAGCTCAGACAGTTGGAAAAATGTGCATGCAGTTAATCTAGAGACATGTTTTTAGATTCTGCTCATATTTTTTTCCGTGTTAATGGTCTCATGTCTTTAGTGGGACAGATTAAGACTAATTGAGAAATATAGACACTGTCCAGCTCTCGAATTGGCAAAGACTATAACACTGATGTGAAGAAATTAGTTTTGTGGATCTAGTTCCCTCATCTTGAAGTCAGTAGATTTTTTATCAGATGTCTGTAATAATGTCTATATTAATTTGCATTTAAGACATTTTCACATTCAGTCCTACTATATAAAATATACACATAAGTAAATACCCCATTCATGAAGCTTTTACGTGACTAAATCATGGCCATCAGGCTTTTGAATGATAGTGATAGTGATTAGTGTGAGGTGTTCATTTACATGTGTTGATTTTTAGGTTTTAAAATCTATTTTGTCTATTTATGGCTACTGTTGCACTTTGTCACTGATGCTGAAACTGCTGCACTTTATGTCTGGACCCTTCAATTGTCCTGTACATTGACCGATCTGTGTGAATTGTGGAATGTGTGTCTAATGTCCTGTCCTTTTGCTGTGACCCATGTTTGCAAATTGAATTGCCCCTTGGGGATAAATAAAGTGTTCTGAATCTGAATCTGAAATGAGGCTACAGAAGTTTTCAAGGACATTAATTGGCTCACTTGTCTCCCTTTTACAACATATTCTAAGTTTCAGCTTAGTCGTCACAGTCAGGGCGTCACATTTTGATGCAACAGTGCGACGGATATCTAGACAATGTCATGGTAATGATTTTATAAACAGTTTGGGTAGAAAACAACTTTGGGTAAGCTTTAGGAAAACATCTGAAAGGAAGGACTAATAATAAGAAAAAGAGAAAATGCACAGTATAAAATGGGACACAAATCTTTATCTTTGGTGTGAAATTCATCAAACTTGGTGTTTTGCCATAACTGCTTCACAATTTTCCTATTAAGATATATCACCTGGCCCATGTTGACCATTTTTAACTTCTAAGGACATACTGTACCATTGTGGCCAAAACTCTTGGCAGTGACACAAATTGACCTTTTTTTTTTTTTCTTTTTAGTAAATGTTTTTTGGCAATAGAAGTCTTTGAAAATACATATAATAGTTCCCTAAAGTACCTCAGAAACATAGATAAAAACTGAAAAGAACTGTCTCAACAAAGTTTGAAATAATATTTGTGCCAGTTCTTAAACGTCCCTCTAATACCGTGTGTGTTAAGATTTGACTCTATAGGGGCATCCCATAATGCTAAGGGCTCATGACTAAGCATCAGTATGTGACAACTAGGGAATAAAAATGGCCAATTTTTTTCGGCGTGGTCGTGTTCTTGTGAAGTATTCTATTAATTAGGGCAGGTCTGAATGGCTCTGGTACTGTTTAAGGTTTTGCAGGTGGTGGAGGTGGGGGTGGGGGTGGGGTTATCATCTTTGACTAAGAATTAAAGATGAGAGACAGGGCATAGAACAATGTAACGTGGCAAAATGAGCAGAATGGTTTCATCAGTGTCCATAACCTGTTGATACACAAACTGTGATGTGTCAGCCAATGTCAGCTGAGCATCTGGTGCTGAATCATAACTTTACAGCAGCAGAAAACACACAGTTCAGCAGGTTAAAGTAAGTGACTGAAACACTTTTAGTACTGACAGACTTGGAAGAATCAGTAATGACCCAATGTTTGGACCCCAATGAGTGAAAGGAGCTGCCGAGTTGAAAATGACCCTCTCATCGAACAAAGATAGGTTGTTTTTATGATGGGATGTACTACTTTGTGTTCAACTTAAAAGCCGGAATTACTAAAATTGTCTAGGGGTGAGTCCTACATGTAAACTATACTGCTTGATAATTTAAAAAAAACCAAACTATACATATATATATATATATATATATATATATATATAGTTTGGTTGATATATTGTATGTTTGATTATTTAAACTGACTGCCTTAAAAAGTATTTGCATTCTGGAAGATTTGGATTCAGCCCGATAAATTTGTAACATCAGGTCATGCTAAGTGGTGACCATGATATCAAGTAAATTGCAATGTTAGCATTAGTGAAGCATTGTTTTCAGTGGTGAGCACTGCTTTGGTAAGACTCAAAAATGTATTGTACAAAATATTATTTATTTTTAGCTATAATCCAAACACTCTATGGCTTTTCGTTGATGGACCTGGAAGGATGGTAACTTCCAAGTTGGTCATCACCAGAGGACCATATTTTTTGTTATGTAAATGTACTTTTTCAATGATACATACATTACATATCATGTTTATTTGATTTGGGAGGCTCTGGGACTTTAACTTAGCTGATCCATTGTGGTCCTTCCCTATGTCAGTGTCTATTTCCTGTTTATTTTGTGTGATGCTTGGTTGTAAAGACAGTATCTCCTGGTTCCAATATTATAAACTGAACAGTTTAGGGTTATATTGTGATGTTAACAGTGGGATAACAGCACATTTTTGTCAGCTGGTATCCAGATCATAAGGACTGTAAGAGCCAAAATGTTGCGGTGATTCTCCAGTGGAGAATTGCTACTTAAAATAAAAAAAACAAACAAACCTGTGTATCTGTGTGTGTATGTCAGTACAGTTTTCAGCGTGTCAGCCATGAAAGGCCTCTACACGCAGTTTGAGCACTCCTGAGTGAGAGAAGTGTGACAAACAGCTCAACAGGCTTTGGCACGCCAGCTGTCCAGAGGGGACACACACATACAGGCGGGAAACGAACACACACATCAATAATACACACTCAACATGGGAAAAAACACACAATAAAACTCCCACACCGCTGCCAAGCACAGTGCAGTAATCTTTAGTAATGCCATCAGTCCTGAGGGCCGAACGTCTAAACGATGCCAACGGCCACACAACATCAGAGCTTTGGCCCTGCCTTTCCCACAATCCCTCTCTCTACAGGCATCCAATCCACGGTTGGACAGGAAAAATTGACTTTTCTGGCGGCGCTCTCTCCGTTTGAGTTGAGAGGAAGGATGCTGCCGGGGGAGAGAGTGTGTGACAAAATAAATAAATAAATAAATAAATAAAATAAAACGCTTGGCTGAATGTTGTTCTGACCTGCTGCTTCTAGTCGCCGTGGTGATTTTGATCAACAACCGTTAATAATGTGACAAGCTGTACAGTAAATGTGCAGTTCAGTTGGTGTGTTTCAGTTCAAAATTACATATAGTCTACATCTGCCTTTTCCAAAGTTCTGGCAGATTTGTTTTTTGCTGTACCAGTGACTGGGAAAACAGAGGAGACACCTCAGTGTGTTTTCTGTGAAGAGATGCTCTGGAATGAAAGATTAGATGTATAAAAACAAGTGGGACAGACTCTCCAAATGGTCAAAAAATCTTTTCTCTGGTGCATAGAAAACCGTTTCAAGAACTGAATAGCAGACCATCACCAAAGAGTGATGTGGTTTCCTGGTTTCATGTTGTGTGGTTCCTTTAGGAGACTAGTGCCAGGTCATTGCAATAGGATTAGATAAAGATCAAGAGAAATGGACTTTGAGGCTTGTTTGTGTCTCTGCGATGAACTCTCATGAGATCTGGTAACACAAATCAATTCTGGAGGACATAAAACAATCAGGAAATAACGTTAGTTGCCCATAAGAATGTGATATCAGAGTATCATTGATTTATTGAAATCTATTTTCATATGTCTTAACCCTTCTGGCCACATCCATTTAGGAGACAGGAAGTGAACAGTTACATTTCACTGGCAAAGTGGATGACACCAATTCCACTAGTTACCACTCAATACTAAAAAAAAAAAAAAAAGAAATGTTGATGTTATCTGTGTCACTTTGTGTGTTGTTAGCCAACATTACTTGCCTATGTTCGTCAGAAGCAGTTATCTTTTTCATAACCCATCATAGTTTGCCAACAGTACTTGTTAGTGTTAGTGCTGATGTTGACTTAAGTTAGTTTGACTTTTGAATGGTTAAAGGTTGACTTGCTTTATTACCCCACAGTGAAATTCCATTTTTGCATTTTACTTATCCTAATACATACACAATACCTAGTATCAGCATTAGCAGTTAGCACATATGAAGCACAGTGAGCTGCCATTGAAGGAGCTCAGGGTCCAACTCCAGATCTTCTTCAGTACCATGGTTAGCGGCCCGGCAGGAGAATTAACCTATATGTACCTGTTTCTAAAGGCCCGGGAAACTAGAAGAAACAGAATAACAGAGACAGTTCTTACTGGAAGATGGAAGTGCTAACCACTATACATTCAGTCTGTTTACATTTTTTCTGTGTTGTAAGAGCCTAACACCTGTATTTTTTTCTATAGGTCACCCTTTTGTGACTTGTACTTATGTAATTCTGAGTTACATCTTCCTTTATATTCTACACCTCATATTACACCTCTTTATTACAATAAGTGATTAAAATCATTGGATCCCTTTGGTATTTTATTAAAGTTATACACAACACATAACATAAAATAATCTAAAGTTTTAAAAGCTGTTCATCATTATGCATATGTTTATAGCTGATGCATTCAAACACATTTCACTGGTAATATTTGTACTTTTCTTAAGTAATAGAGTATTTCTAGGTTGTGATATTTCTACCTTTACGTAGGTGAAGGAGTATTTTTTGCAGCTCTGTTACACAAACACACCAGTGTGTAGTATGTTCATTTCTAATGCAGCACAGGTGACCATTCCGCCTCCATATTTTTGTTTACATTGCTTTAATTGCAGATGGGCTGTTTTCCCTCGGCCTCAGGGTGGACGCAGATTCAAGGTTGACAGCTCGTCAAGTTGAGTGACAAGCATTGGGGCGGGAACTCAGACAAATGAGGGGAAACCGAGTAGGAGGGGAGGTCCAGTAAAAACACCTCACTGGCTCCAGGCGGAAAGCAGATTGTAGCTTCCAGTCGCCTTCACCTCCCTCTATTGGGGTCATGAATCTCACTGAGTGTTGTGTTTAATTGAAAATAAAAAACAATTATATTGAGAGTGTTTGTGAAAGCCCCTGGACACTGGCTTTAAGTAGTAAAAATGCAGATATGACATCAAAGTTTAATGTCTTAAAAATCCTTGCAAAAATAACTTAAGTGTTGCAAAATCTAGTTCAAGAACAGCTCCTTCTGCTGTTTAGACCATTTGTCAGACTGTGTAAATGTGGCAGATCGTGTTTTGATTGACATCTCATTAGCTACATCATCACCAGGGCTGGATGTGTCGGCAAAATCTGAAAATGAGGTAACCTTAAATATAGTCTAATAATAACACATTAATTAGGCAGTTACATATGAAGGATAGCTTGGTTGGACAAGGTAGGGAATGAAAAAACAGAAAGAGAATGGAAGACGGCTGTTAAATAGTACCCTGTTCCAACTAATGTGGACATTTTGTAAAACAAAGATTTGTGTGTTTGGTTGAACTGGGAAAACAAAGAGATTAGAAAGTGATGGCATCACATTCCATTTCACATTTTTCTACAATTGCTTTATATAATGAACCTGCTCCTGAACCATCAAATATCAGTCACATGAGTGAATAGGTCAGTGTATGACCTATAGATCAACATCAGCATAGACATCATTTGGGAGACAGACCGGTTCAGACATGTTATGGTGTTGTGGAAAAATGTACATAATATAGAAATTACTCTAAGACAACCAAAAAGAACACTTAAGGGAGCATAAGTCTAAAATTATCTGTGGTGTTCACTGAATTAACTCTGTTTTAGAAAGGATGCAGGGCATATATGTTGTAAAACCAAGGTTATGTGGACTGATTTTTTTTTGTTTGTTTTGTTTAAATAGAAGAGGATAAAAAAAATCCTTGTTAGTATGGACATGGCATAAGAGACATGAGGTTTAAATCACCATGGATGTGCAGCCAACAAGACTAAATTGGATGGATGGATGGATGGATGGATGGATGGATGGATGGATGGATGGATGGATGGATGGATGGATACACTGTATACTTTTACCTGCTAATGCTAACAAATAACAGATTTGTTTTAGGGATTAGCTGTGAGTAATTTTTTTTGTGGAAAAATCCACATGAAAAATGGTCCTCTCTCCAACTATTTAAGTGTTAAATTGCTGCATTTCCTTCTGTCATTTAGAAGGTCTGATCTGTAAATGAGGCAAAGCAGCAGCGTAACAGCGTGACTTTTCTCTGAGTTTTTCTTTTTTTTATATATATATAATTTTGAATATATCCTTCCTTTCAGGTGCTACAGAGACCTGATGAACGTCAGCACCAAAGCAGAGCGTACCATATGGACGTTTGAGTTTCACCGACGAATAATGGATGTAGTACACCTGAACAGGGTAAAGGTTCCTTTATGTGATTCTTTGTACTGTTTCATCAACTTGGTGTTAGCACGTATTTCAATATAGTCATCAATACTAAGAAAAACAACCAATCACATCTCTCTGACCATAACTGATCGGAAATTTTTATCATAGATTTGCTGAAATAATAGGATAGTAAATTTCCACTACAACTACCTACTATTTATAGAAGGTTAGATTAAAAGCTTAAATGACGCTGTTTGGAATTTCTAACAGTTTTTTTTTTTTTCCATTTCATTAGACTTTAAATGATAGTTGGAATGCTTTAGTTTCCTGTAAAGAGGATTCCCCACCTTGCTTCACTCTTATGTGCATCGGGCTGGAAAACACAAGACGTGGGTGGTCAGTTAGTGAAGCCATCAGCTGTAGGAGGTAACTTCTTATTGTAGTAGTCATCCACGCCGCCACATCGCCCACGGGGTGAACCTCAGCTGTTCCCCTTTTCCCCTTCCTCCTCCTTCCTCCACCTCCTGTTTGTTTCATCCCTCTTTCCTTTTAGCAGTTGGAAAGGGGCTTCTGCTGCTGCTGCTGCTGCTCCTGCTGCTGGTGGTATAGTAGTGGGCTGGGGGTAGGAGAAGGAGGTGCGTGTGGGGAGGGGGCTGTCAGGAAAAGAAGTGAAATGTGTGTATGTGTGTGTTTGTGTGTACAGCTGAGGGAGGGGTCGATATGAAGAGGCTTCAGTGTTGTCGAGATGGATTAGCCGAATGACTTTGAGGGGTTTGTTCTCTTGTCTTTGAGCACACAGCCAACTCACTGTACTCTCCTCCTCTCCCTCCCACTCCCCCTCCATATCTTTATGTCTCTCAATCTTTTTTTCTGTTTTTTTTTTTTTTTTTATGGGATTGCTCATTAAGGCTGTGCAGCCTCCCAACACATACACACCTGCCCCAAAACATCTCTTCAGCTTCTTTGGGATAACACAAATTGAATGGTTTTCATGCAAAAAAGGGAGCCAGTGGTTTCGTAAATTGCATTTTTTTTTCTAGACGTCCTACTACAAAGAAACCTTAAATGTATCCTTAAATTTTGGCAGATTGTCTATTATTTGGTAAAAAAAAAAAAAAATCCACCAATGGAGTAAGTGAACTGAAAGACCACAGCAGACCTCATAACTAGTTAAGTAGTAGTTAAGTCAAGTTAAGTGCAACAAACACACTGTTATTTAAGATAGATAGAATTTTGTTAAATTGTAAAAGTGGGTAAGTCATATCATGAGGAAAACAACCTTATTCCTCTGCTGAAATATTCAAACTAGTGTAAATCTAGTTCAATATTAGCTGGAATATGTGCTTAAGACAAAATTGTTTATATTGGGATTATGTCTTTTCTAATGATGCTTGGACAGATGTCTCATTTCCCAGAAAAAAAGCCCACATGCAGCCAATTTTCTTTCTCCATTTCTCCATTTTTCTTATTGAAAATTGTGTATATTGTTTATTTCTGATCATAGATTTTTCATCATCACGATACAAACATGCACACAATGCATAACAGTAATCATTCGTTGTTTGGTAGTGTCAAGAGCCTTGGTTATTGGAAAACAGAGAAATGATAGATGTTTCATTTCCATTTATTTCATTAATTAAGATAAATAAGTTGGTATTATTTTTGAGAATATTGTGCATTTCTTATAGTTATGTTCAATTTTTGTCCTGTAGGTCACAAATTATTAGTTTGACAGTATACAAAGTATACATTTCCACCTAATTCTTTGTTACCTTCTTTATTCAAGTTAATTCCATCACATTACCACTTCTTAATGGTATTTATGCTCTTTACACATCATTTATATCAAATTATACAGCTTTTTTGGAGCAGAATGAGCAGAAATGATGATTTATGTTGACTGGTGCTAAGATCAGAGGAACATATGTCGATGCATTGCCAGACAGACTTTTATTTGCAAAAAGGTGTAAGTGTGGAGCATTTCTTGTTATTTTAGGGTAATTAGACGAAATATAAAAACACTTGACAACAGGATAGTTAATTGGTTGGAAATTCACCTGAAATTTGGTCTAAATCTCCTGATAATTTGTGTCATTTCTTTTCTCTGTGGACTATTCTGTGTTAATTGAGTACTTAGAAGTCATAACATCATGGTAGTATTTAACAAAATAGTGTTAATATCATTATGTTTCTAAGTATTTAGACATTACAGAATGGAAGACAAAGGAAAAACAGTTTTGTCATTGATAATGAAGTAACACAAGAGTAAAGGAGTTGCACCCTCTTATTTTTTTTTCATCCCGTGTCTTGCTGTGATGTTTTGCGTCTACTAACTGTACAATGTGTAACACTTTTAAACATTAATACATCATTGTCTAATTAACTGTTAAACCTTCGGATAATTATCCGAAACAGATGAGTCCACTGTCAGGATGATTTGCAGCCTCTGTCTGGCACCGGTAGCATTAGTGTAAGGCCTGGTCTTTGTTAAATTAAAAACCTAATTTCCCATAATTCCTGTTGCTGTCCCCAACAACATTTAGCTGCTTCTTTTGGCTTCACTAAAGATGCTGTTAAAGAGTGTGAAGATGTACGTCTATAGTAGAAAACACTGCATGAATATGGTGCTTTTTGGTCCAAATTATGGATTAATACCTAGCTGAAAAATCACTCATCATGAGATTTCTGTCAGTGTTGACCTCACATGATAGTCTACGTAAAATACATAATAATATAATATAATATGTGATTCCATTTTCCTTCTTTAAAAACAAGACGTTTTACATGTTGATGCTGATGAGACATACCGAGATGCAAAAGATGTAATGTGGTGAAAGTGATGTAAAAAACGTAACAAAGAAAACAACAGAAAAGATGAAAATGATATAAAAGAGATTTTCAGGCATTAGTCGAGTCAGTCATTTGTGGTTTGGAAATGTCAGTATTTTAGTTGTTTGTTTCTGTGTGTTGTGTTAGTGTCCATGATTGTCACTGACATTTCAGCAACATTTAATTAAGATTGATTTGTCAGTCAAATTTCTAACAACTTATAACAAATTTTCTTAAAGGAGGAGACTTAAATGGATTTTTTTTTTTCAGTCTCAAGCTGGAAACTTTGGGGAATTATAAGTGATCATCACATTCTCAGTATACTTACGTCAATATCTGTCCATATTTAACAAACTGAGACATTATTGCAGCTGAGGTTGTCTTCATAATGCAGATAAGATTTAGGCTCCAACATGTTTGGATGAAAAATTTTCCATTTCAAGTGAAGAACAAGTGAAATCCATCCATTATTTGCTTCCAAAGGCTATTGAACGATGGGACAATGCCAACCTTATGCTCAAAGGTTCAGTTCAGACCTGCTTTCTTTGTGCTCATTAGACATTTCTTCATCCTTTATGCAGATATAATCATCATGTTTGAAATGCAGTAGGATGTAGCACAAGCTGCCTCTTCAGCTTTAATAGTTAATATTAGCAAGGAACACATTGTGCTGCTCAAATACTGCACCTTAAATGTCAATAACTCTGACTATTAGTTTGTTTGTTGACAGTCATGCATTACACACTTTTGGTTGATGTCTGCATGTTGGAACCTTTAAAAGAACTGTATTGTGAATTGTATATGTTGTATTTCTTCACTTGTTCAAGAGGTGAAGAAACATTTCAGGCATCTTTAATAGTAGTTATAGTAGCAACAGTACATACTTTCACGGATGTGTAGGGAGTCCATCAGTATGTCCTGGGCTAGTAAATTAATCTACAACTAATCTGACTAATCTGTTTTGGTTTTGTTTTGGTTTTTTTGTAGAAGAAAAGTCCAAATTCTCTGACTGTAGCTTCTTAAATCTGATGTTTTTGGGGTTTCTTTCCTTCTTCATGATTGTAAACTTTATATCTTTGGGTTTTGGAGCCAAACAAGAAATTTGATGATGGCTTTGGGAAGTAGTTTGTCACCATTTTCTGACATTTTCTTAACAAAATTAATGTAATGGCAAAAACAGGCCACAGATTGACTGATAATGAAAATAGTAATTTCATTTAACAAACTAAAAAATGTGATTGTATCTCAGTGCATCTACGTATAATTGTCTACTTGTGATGCGATCATGAAAACTCTTTCTACTGGTTTTGTTTCAAACTGAAGCTAAACTGATTTAGGCCTCTGTGAGATGAATAAAATGGGTTTAGAAGTCCCAGATTAAACATATGGACCATAAAATGAATAAATATGTCTTCTATTAAAACCATTCCCTCATGTCAAAGGACTATTTCCTGTTGTTTTTAGTGCCTAGGTGCTTGTACCTTTCAATACTGTCCACTTGTTGGAGGTGAAAGTGATGTTTCTAAAATCAGCAGCCACGATCCCCAGGTTTTAAAACGTTCAGCTGCCTTTTTTCTTCCTCTTCCTCACCGACGCTGGTGCTTCCTCCCACCTCCCCACCCGCCTCTCAGTGTGTGATTGATGTCGCGCGGTAGCATTAACACTTCTCACGCTGCTAGTACATGAAGGAAAGGGGAAGGCGGCGTAATGTACATGCACGATTGATTACCTTACCGCTAGTCGCTGATGACTTCTCCAAAGATGGAATCGATACCCGGCTCTTTCTTTTCTTACCCCCTTCCCTTCCTTCCTCCTGCAAACTTTCTACACCCCACCCTCCCTAACCCTCAGAATCCTCCAAATCAGACACAAGGAGCTCATGCAATTATGAAGGAAAGGCACATTTGCATACAGAAAAATAATTAAAACAAACAAAGTGAGTCTGAGACCCCCTGGAGAGAGGAGCGGGAGGAGGAGGAAGTGAATAATGTGGGCATAGAGAGAGGTTTAATTGCTCCACGCCGGGGTTGTGCCATTTATCTTCAACTCTCTTGCTCTGCCACTATTTCATTTGTCACCTCAGTATAGATGAGAGTTTACGTAGGTATTTTCGGGATATCTGTTTCAAGGCAAGCACCCAGACACACATGCACACGCAGCCGCACACAAACACATTATACTATTTAAGAGACAAGTACGAATGCTGCGCCGTCAAAGTGGAAAGATGACTCAGAGCTCTCCAAAGTTAACTGCATCCGCGCACACACACATTTCTCTGCTTTAGTTTATGGGTCTATAAAGAGCTGTTACATAAAAGAGTCCAGTTTTCAGAGAGAAATGTTCTGCTCTTTTGCTGTCTGTCTTTTTCAGAAGCAGTCATTACGCTCCTGGAGCTTCCACACTGACTACTTGCTTCCTCCTCTGTGCATGTGTACGTACATGAGCAGGTTTTTTTTTTTCCCGTGCACACGTACAGTATGTGAGTCCCTATCTTTGTCGGGTGTGTGCTTTTGAGCAGACTCCCCGCTGACGCCGCGGGGTGCGAGTCGTCACGCGCCGAGGGCCGTCCGCTAGCCCGAGTGGCTAAAAACTCCATTTTCAGCAGAGTGTTTGAAGCCAGAGGATGAAAGTGGCCGTCTCACTCTCTCTCTCTCTCTCTCTCTCTCTCTCTTTCTCTCTCTCTCTTTCTCTCTCTCTCTCTCTCTCTCTCTCACTTCTGACGCCTCTGATGGACAACTCAGTGGCCAGCCACTTCTTTAATTAAAGGCACAGTCTGCTGTTTTTTCCTCACATGAAAGCTTATTGACCTGATGGGGAACTGTGCAGATATGGACGATGTGAGTGTCACTGAACTCAGTTTGGTCTCTCAAGACTGAGGATGTGTGTATGTGTGTGTTGTGCACTGTAAGTGAGTGGATGTGTGTGTTTTAGCCAAAGGGTTAGTAAGGGGGGAGTATCTTTGAAGTCAAGCCTTGAAACAGTGGGAGATTGTTAAAGTAATGGCCAGAATCAACACTAGCGTATATACATACAACACATCGATTCAACTCAGCAAGTTCAAGACAAACAATACATAGCACATCAGTTAAAAAGATTTAATGCCCCATGGACACTAATGTGGATATTTTCAAAGAACAGGTATTTTTCTCTATGTTTGGGTCTTTTTGTCAACGTGGTCTCGGCAAAATCAGACATGTTTAGAAACGCTTTGCAAGGCCACATATACAGTCGCAGAAAAAATTATTAGACCACCACTTGTTTTTGTCAATTTCTTGTTCATGTTAATACCTGGTACAGCTAAAGGTACATTTGTTTGGACAAATGTAATGATAACAACAAAAATAGCTCATAAGACTTTAATTTCAGAGCTGATATCTATCCATTTCATGGTTTTCTTCATAATAACCAAAATTACTTCAGTTCTTATATCAATAGCTATAGCATTGTGCTGCCAAAAACAGTGCTTTTAGGCATTCCATGTTTTCTTTTCTGTCTATTTTAGTCACATGATACACACAGGAGTTAGTGCTTGATGCATAACCGTTGTTTTTGATGACTTTTGACGGTCTAATAATTTTTTCCGCGACTGTATATATGTAGCCAAGTATTTATCGAAACATATTTCCCCACTTTTGTTTTCAGTATTAATATCATACGCGGCAAATCATTTTCAGAAAGGTTTTCATCTGCACAAACCCACATAAATACATCTGTAGAGCGCTATCATGGGGTTAGGGTTAGGATAAAGGTCACACACATGACAATGATGCATTATTTGTCACATAATGTGACATTCAGGGCCCTAAAGGTGTTCCAAAATCTCCACGTAGGGTAGAGTTTTCAGAAATATATATTTTCAGTGACTGAAACCAGAGTTTTTATGTAGATGAGAAGCAAAAACACATAAGAAAATATCTGTTTTTTTTTTGTTTGTTTTTTTTTATATCTGGTATGCATAGATACACGTGTGTATTAGCGTTCAGGGAAAACAAAGAGATTGGAAAATTATTTTTGCACATATCGATTATTGCTTTGTGGACAAGACCGAAGTTATAGACAAATCCACATCATGTAAAAACCCACAACCAGCACTTAATGTTACATTAAGTTTAGAGCTGAACTTGCTGTCGCTGCTTCACCTTCATGACAGATTAGAGCCTCTGTGTCTGCTACATCCCTGGTATTGTTATTATCCACGGTGTCCACAGGTTTGACAACACTTTGTCTGAGCATTTGAAGCACTTTGTGTTAATTTTTGTGTTGCATAGTTAGATTTTTTTTTTTTTTTTTTTTTTATAAAAGGATGTTAAATGGATAAAGTGGCCTTATTTGGACAAAAGAGCAGAGTTCAGGAAATGCAAGAGGTAATGGTTCAGCTAGACCACCAGAAAACCTATTAGAGATTACATAAGAGACACCAGAATGACTCTTGGAAACAAAAACAAATATTGATTCAGTATTTTTAGAGAGAAGTTCAATGGAAATCTATTCTTTTGGAGCCAGCATTGGTAATTACACTTTAAGATACTTCCACGTTGGCTTCATTTTCGAGACACAGTTGTTCCTCTTTTGGTTTGTGGAGTATTTTACCACAGTTCCAAATGTGAATGAGAGTTTGGCCTGTTTGTCAGACTACAGTAAATCAGCCCGTCTGGCAACACTTAGCATCCAGGTGCAGGTACAGGTCAAACACTGAAATATTCAGGGAATGAATCTTTTTAATGAAGTGATTGTAATGATTCAGTATAGTGGGGTATGAGTATTTCTTGTCTAATGTTCTGGATGATTTAAGCAGGGATTACAGTGCTGCCATAAATGCAATGAGTTATATTTTGGTTCACTACAGTTTTGCAGGGCATGTTTGTGTATTTTTTTGGCAACTGTCACCTATTTGACTATCACTGGATTGATTTCATACCAAGACGGTGGTAATTCTTATGGAAGACATGTTCTTTTTTTATTCTGTATCTATTAATTTCAATACCCATTTATTTACATTAGAAATTTGGACACAAGCAGAGAGCACGAACAACAGAGAATCTTCTAAGTAGTCTGAATCATATCTATGTAGCATGCTTTCTTCTATCCATTCATTGCATCTAACTGATCCTAGTTCCCTAGAGGACATCCTATTAGGAGCAGTGGGATGTTGATGTGAACCGCCCAGGGACCAACTGGAGGTCTAGTCAGTACCTCAGTAAAGGACCCTGACAGGAGAATTAAACTACCATATGCATGTTTAATGGTGAGGGAAACTGATGGACCTGGAAACAAACATGAACACGGGGAGATTATCCACATTCCACCATGAAAGGCCCTGTCATGACCAGAGGTTGAACCAGGACCTTCTTTACATTTGGTCCAGCCTTTTGGACATGTGAGGCAGATGTTAAAAAAAACAATGTAGGTGTCAGACTAAGCAGAAAAAACCCTGATCAAAAAAAAAAAAAAAAAAAACCCAACAAAAAAACAACAGTCTGGTTTTCACTTCTTTTTAAAACTTTTGGATAGTTTTGATTTTTGGACCACATACAGCAGGCAATTGTTAGCTGTTGAACAAGAACTGAATCAAGGAAAAATGAGCCACAGTAGCACATAGTTGAGTCAGAGATGAAGAAAGTATGACAAAAAAAATGTGTTCAATCATTTTTCTCCAGTAAAAATATGAAGGGACACCACAACTAACATCAGACACAGTTTACAAACTAGGTGTCAAGGTGAACACGACAGGGTGTAGAGATCTTTAGGCTATTGTGAGAAACCAAAACTGAATCAAGTGTATATAATGTGATATGTTAAGGATTCAATACAGTTGAACCTTGCAGTACAAGTTTAATTCGTTCCATGACTGAGCTTGTTTTTGCGATTTACTTGTTTGCAAATCAATTTTTCCTATTGAAATTAATGGTAATATAATTAATTTGGATAAGCCTCCAAAAAAACACCCAAAAATCATTATTTAAGAGTTTTTAAAACAGGTAAAAGCAGTTAGAAATAAAATAACAATTTTAAAAACATGATAAAATAGAATTCAAAAGAAACAAACTGGTTTTGTTAACTTATTATCCTTAAAGATGAGACGATCTATGCATGAGGAAGATGGTGGAGGATCTGCAGACATTAAACCATCAGGTAGAACAATTATTGGAGTTTTCTCTTTCATTTGACGTGAATTGGGCTTTTTGGTCTCACTTTCTTCACCTTCCACATTTGCGGGTTGTTCCAAAAATGCACCAGACCATTGTCATTAAATAAAGCAGCTGCACAACCTGAATTTAATTTGTCTGGATTATTTTTTCAACAAAATCAGTCCACTTTACCAGGCTGCTCCTGCTGGGAGGAGCATGTGTGAGTTCAGTGCTGACTAGCGGCGGTTAGCATGAAGCTCGCTTGGACTGTGGATTTCCACTCATATTTCAAAACAAGCAGCGGGTCGTAAAGCAAATTACTCATACAGTGGTGGACTACTGCGAGGTTTTACTGTATTGCATTTGGAGTTTGTCTTCACACCATTAGTACAATACTTGATTACTCCATTACTACAACAACAACCATTTCCATTGCTGACATCTGTTATATGAACCTGTTTTCTATGTAGAAAACAAAAAATCTTTCTCTTTATCATAATTTCCAGATTTTCACGCAGTTTGAACCCTGCGGCTTAAAAAATGATGCGGCTAATTCACTGTCAATCAAACACACTCACATTAAATTCTTCAGATCAGTCATTTTGCGCGTTTTGCACACACCCTCATCATGGAAAACATGCGAAGAAATGCATATGAGGCAGCTTTCAAGTTGAAGGCGATAAGCTTGGCATTAATGAATCGATGATGAGATGTTGGAGGTGCACTTGATAGTCCGGAAATTATGGTACTCACGACGTCTTCACTGCCTTTTCTCTGCTCCTCTACAGCAGCAACAATGTGTAACACTACCTGCTGTTGGCTTAGAAGCTTAGAATGGCAGTTTCACCAGCTACCTCAACAAAAAAAAACGGTAAAATAAGGACATAAGCAAGTACAACCCTTCCATTTTGAATCTTTAAAATGTCAGCTCAGTCTGTCTCCATCTTTTATTGCTACTAACTAACATCACCTGCACTGACCTGCCACATGTAAAAGAAAGAAATCATGCTGTGGCAGTGCAGTACATCAGCATCACTTGGCTTAATAACAGTAATATAATTACTGTTTTGGAATCTGTAAATCTTTCCACTGCTCATTACTGGGGAAACAGTGCACTGGGCTCCAAACGTCTTCTTTCTGCTAAATAATACGCTTGATGTGAGGTCATGTGACTTTTGTTATTGAGCCATTGTTCCTTTGTTTTTTTTTTTTTTTTTTTTTTTTTTTTTTTTTTTTTTTTTTTTTTTATTGGTGATAGTTAACAAGACAATGTGGACAGAAAAACAACAACACATAAACAAAAGGAAACTCAAACAAATAAACAAACAAAAAACAACAACAATGACAGAGTATTGACAAACAACGTCATATTACAATGAAAAAGATCAGAAATGTAAATAGCAATATGATAATAATAATGTTAACATGATGATAATGATAACAATAAAAATATTACTTTCTAATCCAAAAAAAAGGAAAAAGGCAAGGGGGGGGTGGGGCTTGGTTGAAGAGAGAAAGAGGGGAGGGGAGAGAAAGGGGGAGAAAGAAGAGTAGGTGGGAATGAAGGGGAGCAGGGATCCTGGTTTGTCTGTATATGGAGGTAGAGAGAGAAAATGAAGTTAATGTGGATGATGTCAATTAAAAAATGTTTGTTATGGGTTGGATGTGGTCTGATATGTGGTCCTGTACATGGCTGTGGTTTTGGTTACTGCTTTGGTACGAGTTCTGGGTGGACTTTAGATAATTTGTGAAGGGGTTCCATGTTTCCTCAAAGGCTGATATACTGTTTGTTTTGTAGGCTGTTATTTTTTCTATTGATATGTGTTCTGAGAGTAAATTTGTCCAGTGGGTGATATGGCAGGAGTGTTTTGATTTCCAGTTTTGAAAAATGATTTTCTTGGCGATGGTCAGAGAAATTAGTAATGGGTTATTGTGTTTGGTTGGAATTGTAATGTGTGTCAAATTATGGTACTCACGACGTCTTCACTGCCTTTTCTCTGCTCCTCTACAGCAGCAACAATGTGTAACACTACCTGCTGTTGGCTTAGAAGCTTAGAATGGCAGTTTCACCAGCTACCTCAACAAAAAAAAACGGTAAAATAAGGACATAAGCAAGTACAACCCTTCCATTTTGAATCTTTAAAATGTCAGCTCAGTCTGTCTCCATCTTTTATTGCTACTAACCGACATCACCTGCACTGACCTGCCACATGTAAAAGAAAGAAATCATGCTGTGGCAGTGCAGTACATCAGCATCACTTGGCTTAATAACAGTAATATAATTACTGTTTTGGAATCTGTAAATCTTTCCACTGCTCATTACTGGGGAAACAGTGCACTGGGCTCCAAACGTCTTCTTTCTGCTAAATAATACGCTTGATGTGAGGTCATGTGACTTTTGTTATTGAGCCATTGTTCCTTTGTGATTGTGCAGCTAAAAATACCACGCACAATAAAAAAACAGACTAAATATGAATAGAACCGGAACAAAACATGTGAGATTTTATGTGGGGAGAAAAAAAAAAAAACCTCAAATGCAGATGTGGAAAGCAAGAAAGAATGCCGTTTTAGCAGGTCACGCTTATACATGTATAAATATATATCATCAAATTACAATAGTGCTGCTTTTGTGTAAAATATATCCCATGATTTCTGAGCAAAACAACAAAATTAGCTGATTTAACCAAAGCTGGCGTTAAACCCTACACAGCAAGAGTGAGCTTGCATGTTTTTTTTTTCCTTCCTTTTTCAGATATTTGTAGTCTACATTAACATGCAGCCAAAGCAGCCTGGTTCGCCCTCTGTAAGGAACTCAACATCATCCGAGCTGGCTGTAGCTGCAGGCGAAAACAACAAGGCTTTAAACGCACGCTGTCGAAGAAGAAACGCTTTCAGTCTCTCAGAGCTCATTTTAATCGTGCGCTTCCTGTTTTTGTTGCTTTGTGTGTATGTGTGTGTGTGTTTTTGTGTAAATCCCTGGCTGTTTGTGAGTTGCGTGACACTGCTGGGTGCTCTCTGTGTCTGCTCGCTGGATATCAGGCACCCAGGGATCCTCAGAAGCAGGCATTACCCGTTAATGCACCTCTGAAGAGAGCATCTGCACTTAAGACAATTATACCACAGATGGGTGTGTAGGTGTGTGTGTGTTGCCGGTTTGATTTCTGTGTGTGTATATGTGAGAAAAAGACAAAGAGAAAAAGTGAGTGAGGCAGACGGAGAGGATAATCGAGAGAGAGGGAGAAGAGGAGCTTGCAATGCCTTTGCGTAAAATAAGATCTGCGTTTCACTCCCCTCTGAACAGAAATCCGTTTTCCTCACCTCTCTTCTTGGTTAAAAATGTTTGAGGTTTATTTTCAGGACCTTTTACTCATATGTTTTTGCAACAAAGCCACACAACACACACACACTTTCCCTGGCTGTGTCATATTTTTCTTTTGAAGGAGTATCATCAGTGCTTTACAGAGGCCTAAACTCTAAAACCTGGTGTCAACCTGGACTAAAGACTATACTTCATATGAGGCATCTGATCTGTTCTGCACCCCTTTGGCACTAAAGAACTTCTGGAGTCCGTCCAGAGGTGGTTCTTAGACGTGAACCAATTCTTGGCCAAGAGCAGACTCTATCCAGTTGTTAGTCTGATGTCCATAATTTTTGTCTTATGTATGTCCATTTACTTCATCTTCATCACCAGTTAGGGTTCAGAGGGAGGGGTTAATTTTAATTTTAATTTAAATACAATGATAACTTTCCATGGTCTGTGTTGTACTTGCGTTAGATCACGATTTGAAGTATCTTAAGTACTGTCTAAACTGACATTTCATCATTTCATCATTTTTTAATTTACCATCCCCTGAACTGGACCGCACTGATAAAGGGCTGACAAATGAAACACCAACTAATGCCAACTTCTCATCTGTTTAAGACACATGACTTCAGCATCATGTACTTCCTTTGCTCTGTATCATCACATGTTAAGTGGTAGAATGACACCTGGATGTGTTTTATGGACTCAGAGACACAGTACTGCAGTAGATTGAATACAGAGGAAAGAACAGAGGAGGATTCGAAAAAGGAAGTGATGTCTTGGATTAAAAACCAGATTCCTGGAAATCTGGTTCCTGAGCAGCACTGATACTCTTCTAGAACAGAGGACCATTTACATGAGGGATCAAAAGATCAACAGAAACTTTCTGACCACTGGCAAAAGTAGCAAGTAGTCTATGGAAATATTAAGAATATCTGGGCTGTTACCAAGTCTTCAAAATTACAAAAAAAACAAAAAAACAAAAAGTACTCATATACCCAATGGAGGCAATGGTGAAACCTTAAGACAAAGTGGACCTGGTCCCAAATAACATAGCAGTCAGAAAAGTTCTAGCCATTCCATATTTCATCAAAAATAAGCTGGTCAAGTCAGTTACAATCTGGATTTCTAATAACAGCTGAGGGCGAGGTCAACACAATCAAGTAAAAGCCATTGTTCAATCACAGTTCAGGAAAAAAATAATTAAAGAAAGAAAAATGATCTAGTAATGTGCTGCCAATAACACATATTGTTTATTTTTACAACAATATAATCCCCATACCCTCCATAAGTGTATCTATGTGATCTCTGTCGCTGCTCTGATTCTTATGTATAGCTGTAATTCATAGAAAATTACAAGTGCTTCAGGAAAGCAATGGGGGGGGGAGACATTAAAGGAAAAGACTGTAAGATAAGTGAGTAAAATAACAAAGAACAAGCCAGTTGGTCAGCAGGAATGAAACCATGGGTATCAAAGTGCTGCAGGTAATTGGATATTATTTGTATTACATGGCAACAATGAATTGTTGCCTTTGACATACTTAGAAATATATACAATACCTGTTGTTTTTTACACAAGCCTTCACACTGACAGTGTTAACACAGGTATGAATCCATGTTGAGCAGCTACACTTTGTCTCAGCGTCAATGCTTAAAAACCGCATCACTTTAGGCCCCTGATGGGTGAGTTTGTTGTTGTGTGTGATAGAGGTGTCAAAAGTGGAGTCAAAAGTTGAGTACACATCGTTTCACTATGGAGTGAAAACACATGTTGTGTAGCAGTGATGTTGTCTTGACACTGTTTATGTTAGCTCTCTGGTGGAGTGTTTTGACACTGATCATATGGAAGGAAAGACTAAATCGACATGAAAATAACTCTGCTTCCTGTGTCTGACAAAAAAAATACGTCAGATAATCAAAATGTGTAATCAATATGTTCACATAGAGATTGGTCATTGGCGTGTGTATCAATGTTGCCACCAAACTGGGATGGTCAAGACAGGCCTGTAAACACATATGTAAACTGTGTTCTCTAGAGATAAAAAAAAACAACAACAATATAATATTAATGTTTCTCAGTTGATTACAAGGAAAAGTTTATTAGTCCTTGGTTGGTTGGTTGGTTGGTTGGTTGGTTGGTTGGTTGGTTGGTTGGTTGGTTGGTTGGTTGGTTGGTTGGATGGATGGATGGACTTGAAACTTGAAATTTCACGATTGCAAACTTCTGGAATGACTTACATCTGAGGAATAATCATCAGCTTAGGGTTAAAACCAGATTTGTCTTCAGCAGGTGTTCATGTCTGACAACATCACATATACGTATTGGGGTTTTTGTTGACCACACAACCTGTAGTTGTTGCCCTGAGCACAAAACACAGTAAGATGAGGCAAATTCTTACAAAAGCCTACCCTGCTGTGTTCTCTTCCACTTCGTGACCACATCAGAATAAACTCCAAGCTGCACTGCTTTGATGAATTAATAAAAAACAGCTACAATACTTATTCCACTTCCAAAGAAACATTCCCAACACCGTCCACAACAGTATCAGACACCAATGGCAACTCCTGCGAAGCCAGAAGCACAAGTTTGCACACATTGATGCCATTGTTTCAGACAATGCACAGATAGCTGAAGAAGGGGGAGGTGTGTAGGCTTCTGTGAAAACCAAGATGCATGGAGCCTTTAAATTAAGTATAAACTTTATGTTTTTAAACTGTATAATGTACAGAAACCAGCTATCACAAGTCAAAATGTCTGCTATTTGTCCATTTGTGTAGATGTATTACATACTGCCAGGCTACAGTGATTTTCCAAAGTGACTTTCGCTCTTCATACACCTCCAGTATAGACATATTGTATGTGGTGCATTCTGGTTTAAAAGTTCAGTTCTGTCAGCTGTACCAGGTGTCAGCAGCAACTTTTTCCCCTCCAGGGCGACAGCAGGACAGTACTAACAGATTGGACCCCCCATATGTGCCATATATAACAGTCAGTGCTATCCTGCGATAAATAAACTGCTGGCCACTCTGACCTCTGCTCACAGCGAACATGTGCCTCTGCTGGATGCTAAGAGCTAAGCGGAGGGGGGAGGGAATGTGGTGGGGATGGGGCTGGGGGTGGTGTTCCCCTTTTTCCTCCCTCTTCCCTCCATTCCTCCCGCCCGCCCACCTTCCAAGTCTACCTTTTTGCCCCGCCGTAGTCCCAGAGTCAGCGGTCCATCTCGCGCCGCAGATTGCCCATGACAGCCGTGCTTTTTCAAGTCAGGGGTTTGAGCTAAATTGGAGTGAGCAATACCACCTGTGCCTGTTGAAGGGCCGCTCTGGTTCGCGCTGTTGCTCTGCAGAGAGGAACCAGGAGGCAGCGAGGAGGGGGAGGATGGGGAAGCAGTGGTGGTGGTGGTGGGAGGGGGGCAAGGGGAACAAAAAAAAAGCTGCTACCTGCAACCATCAAAGCCTGTGTTTCACATGCAATCTGCCCAGCTGGCTCCCCAGTGAGGAGGGGTTAGCTCAGAGCAGAGCGAGATGTTTCCTACTCCCTCTCTCCCTTTCCTCCCTCTGACATCGTCTTTATTGCTCTCTCTGCTGAGATACAGGGCTGGATCTGTCTCCACTCTCACTCTGCATCATCCTCAATATTCCCAACACATCTTCACACTTGTTTCTCTTCATTTATCCCGTCTTCTTCACTCTCTCCTTCCCTCTTCAAACCTTTGCTTCTGCTCATCCCATAAATTTGTCAAGTGTTTGTTCTGTCACGGATTAAATTGACAGTTGTGACACCAATATTTGGTCGTCAGTAGTGGAATACTCAGAGCCACCAGAGGCCAATTGTCACTGTGTTCACCAAAGACACCATGTAGCACAACACCAACCCGGTTGCCAGGATGAAATGTTTCTGCAAAACACAGATACTTTTAATGTCATTGTAAGTTCTGATGGAAGGCTCCAGTACTGTTTTTTTTTACTTAATAGTCAGGAGGTAGTTAAGGCAGATGTGCAAAATCTGAGTATGGACTTCATAATTTTTACCAAATAAAGTACTTTAGTCAGAGTCAGGAATAATCATGGTTTGGTTTAAATATTTTTAAAAAATGTTCCACATCATTGTGTACTTTTACTGTATCAAACCAAGCCTGACTGTAAATAAATGCTGTCAGTTTCTCAACTTAACGATATTTACTAAGACACATAGTTGTCAGAACCTCATTCTATTACTTCAGAACACTACAAGTCTTTTATCAATTATCTGTGACACCAATATACTCAGAATGCATTTGACATATTTGTACAAAACATGTTTTTGGCTCTGAAATGATGACATTAAATGTATTCATGGTTTGCAGAGATGAAGAAAATTAGTCTGATTCTGAAAGTTCTTCTGGGTTGTAAAGCTTAGTATCAGTAGTTCATGACCAAAGAAACCATATCTGACGTCATTTTTTTCTCTTCCTGTTGTAATTTTGATGTAAAGATTCACCACCATTGTTATTGATATTTTTATGAGTTTATTCGCATTCAATGTGTCATATTCCATCGTAATTCAATGCTGCAGATTAAGGTTAAAAGTTAAATCACTTTATCATCCTTGTAGAGACCTTTGTTCTCTATATTTTACCTGAACAACACACACAGTACTTAGCATTAGCACTAGCATTAGCATTAGCATATTAGTAACAGTGAGCTGCCATTGAAGGGCACTCAATCTGCAACAGTGTCATTTCACACATGCCCATTGTTGATTTGGATAAAGAACATGCACCTTTATACTGTATGTCTACGTGTTAACCAGCGATAATATCAGATATGCTGGACATATAAAGTTCTTTACATTTGTTTAGTCCTTAAATTGGATTATTCAGATTTTGTGCAGAAGACCACATGCACACATGTACAAAATACTCCTAAATCAACACTTCACTATTAACTTGTGTTTATAAGTTGTCGTTGCTGCTCAACATTATCAGACAAAAACCTCTGCATTTTTTTTATCCTATATGAAACATCTAGACAATGTTTTTTTAGCTGGGTGTGGGATATCAGGTTAAATTTGTATATAAAAGGATGCTTAGCACAGCTTGAATATTTTGTGACATCTAATGATGTGACAGGAAAAAAAGAAAAATGTAATACAGGCTGAATGAAGGTATAAAAGTGTTAACTCCTGAGCCAGACCACTGAAAAGAAAAATAATATAGTTACAATTATAGCTGTGTAAAGCTAGTAGTGGGCTATTTCCAGTGGTCAAGAAAGATCTGTCATTCTACAAAAAAAAAGTAATGGACAGAACTTTCTGCAACAACTTCAGGCAACAGCTGCCAATTATGAAAGATTGTGTGACAGAAGTAAGTAAATATGCTAAAACTAACTCTCTGTAATGTGACAGTAGAGGAGAAAACAGAGTGTAACCTGCAGCAGGAAATGTTAACAGTACATATTGGATGATACTGAACTGGAGGCAGCTGTCAGAGAGAGAGAGGATTTTCCAAACAAATATTAAACAAGCTGCTGTGCTGAAATATGCCAACAAAATTCAGAAAATGAAATAAAAAAATAAATAAATAAAAACATCCAGTGAGATGATAATATAGTCAGTGTTTGTTCAGTGTTGTCTGGCTGCTCTTAGAATATATTTCACCACAGATTACAGAACACATGCTCCTCAATGTAATTTTAGGTACTTTATTAGATTATTATTACATGTAAGATTACTGCTGCTTAAAGTGCTATAGATGTAAACTAAAAGGAGAAGGAAACACCAAAGCCTTGTGATGTCTTTTCTGGAGAAAAAAAAGAGCCCATTTTTCCTCGACCTTATATTTCCCACTGCATCAAATAAAATGAAAACCAGTAAACACACAAGGATGAAAATAAAAATGTGTGAATGTGAATTTTACAGCTCCGCAGTAGAACATTTTGTTTTCTCTTAGTTGCCGAAGTACACGATGCAACTAATCCTTCTAATCTAGTTCGTACCTCCTCTGTTTTCACACAGCATCAAACAGCTGGAAAAGTCGGAAGAGAAGTAATAGTCATGTAAGTTTACACCCTGACATGCAACTTGAATGCACATTGGAACAGCATCTTCTGGGTCGTGTGTAGGCTGGGCTGTACTTTGCTTGAAATCAGGCCCTTAGGAGAAATTAGTGAGCAAATAGTACGGAATACAAAAAAAAGTTGATTCCGTGAATGAATTTAGTGCAGTTACCACTTTTTCGAATTATAACTGTAACTTCCTACTAGTATGTATTCTACTACACCACAACACTGAATATATAGTATTATGCAAAAGGCTTTGACCATCTTCAGCTTTGTAGTTTTTTCTGGGTTTTAATGAGCACACATGTTCATTTCTCAGTCTATTTTATTCAGATATAACAGGAAAATGCAGGAATTTTGTGCACAGCATTAAGTAAAGCCCAAAAAACTCAGAACGAAATGGCTTCAACAGGCTCAAGCTGGTGTTTTCTATATAATGTATGTTAACAACAGCAATAAATGTCAAACATGTGTTGAACGAAACTGGAAAGTTAATGCAACAAATCTCATATTGTTTGTGTGATGGACATGTAAACTGCAAATGGTCACAGGCAGGAAAATCAGTTTTATTGTGTTTTGCATGCCTGTTGTCGCAAATTTGCATCGTACCCAAATTTCTATATATTTTATGTGCTATAGTTAAATTAACAATCTCCACTTGATTTAACATCTGCTTGAAAGCATGTTTAAATGTAGTTGTATATAAATTAAAGTGTCAAGGGGTTAATAGTTGCCCTCTTGAATTCTTTACAATTTAAAGTATCTCCACAATATTTTAACATTTAGGCCGTGTTTCTGTTGTAGCTGTGAGTCCAACATTACACTGAGTCTGTTTACATGACCGTAAAAATCTGATAACTGCTAGTAATCACATAATTGCAATAATTAGATCTGATGCATTTACATGCAATTCAGAAATATGATAATCAAAGATGATTTAGATGTTTTGGCCCATTATCGGATTTCTTTCGGAGTACAAATATAGTGACGTAGAATTAAACTTCCTATTATTGTCTCCAGCACATGTTTGATTACATCACCTCCATTTTCTAGATTTTTTTTTTTTTTTTTCATATGCAGATTTAAGAAAGAATGAAATAAATCAGATTAACCTGTACACATATATGGGGGAGAAATCCAGGTGTCTTAATCTGATTTCTCATAATCAGATTATACTGTTTACAGGATGACTAATAATCTGATAACTTCAAAAATCGGATAATGATCAGATTTTTAGTGCTAGCGTAAACGGGCTCACTGTCACAAATGAGAAGTCAAAGTGTCCCTTGAAGAATTAGCACATCATTGCTCCCTGACTCCTCCGGATTGGCTGATGAGAGTCACAAAAGGGAGGAGGGAGCCTGGAGGTGGTGTTGGGGGGGGGGCTCCATCCTCCACCCTCCTCCTCCTCCTGGGCAGGATACAGTAGGCATCATTTAGTGGGGAGAGCAGTGGAAACAGCGTGGGGTTAGCCGTGAGGTCGCCACACTTACTGCACGGCCGAGCTCATTTCCACTGCTGTCCACAGCTCGGGCTTCCCCCTCCGAGACACAGAGGAGTGCAGCCAGTGAAATGGCTCATTCACTTTCTGATCACAGCTCGCCACTCTCCCGCTCACACAGTCACACTGACAGCGTTCACACACACACACACACTCTGTCACACACACACAGACATCCCAGCCTGTCTTCATCGTGCAGTTATTTGCTATTTTCGTCGCTCACTTCCCCAGTGTCATGAAATATTTCCTCAGCTCTGACAGTTCACTTTGCGATCGCCATCACTTACCAGAATCACCAGAGTCCTTCACAAAAATGTGTTTTTGTCTTATATTCACCAAAATCAAAACAGTGCTTTATGGACTAAACTTATATACAGTGAAACTTCAGATTAACTCACATACAGTGTGTTTATATACACAGACGTTTTGATTGTATGGTTGTGTTTGTCCCCGTCTACATGCACAAGAGTGTAATCCATATATTGTTGAAATTGTGTCATTATAATAGGTGGTGTATGCACTCTTTCATCTTATTAGTATTGGCCTATTTCTGGTTGAACTATGGCATCACAGACCACAGCAGTATGCAATTTCATGCTAGTGAGTTAGCTACCCAGAGGTAAAGTGGCACAAAAATGGATGACATTGTAAATTTGTACATATCATGGTTTCTGTCCACTCTTTTTGTGCAAATGAGATGTGTGATGTTTGACCTCCAGGTCAGGATTTAGTACAGAACACCTGGTCCAGTTCCGGTCCAACTGGTCTGTTTATGTGCAGGAGCAGATCGAGTCTCAGTCACATTAGGTGTGTTAGTCCAACTAACGCTATAAGTGTCATGTAAATTTATGGAGGGATTTCTTGCGATCATTGTCTGAATTAGCTCGTATCTTTAGTGATTTAGCTACAAGTGCATGTTTTTGATGGAAAAACTGCTTAATGGTTCAGTGTGTTAGATTCAACCATACCTTTTTGTGTATTAATTTGTGGCTCAGATGTCTTTATGTAAATGAAAAACTACGTAACAATTCAATATGTATTGAAACCTTTAAAGACCTTTAATGTCAATTTGGGAATAAAAATATAGTAACAAGTGTTAAATTATATGGTTTTTTTTTAAGATGTGTTTATATCCATTGTAGAACTTTTTTTCTTTGTTATTACTGAGACTTGCTCCCTTGACATTACAAACTCTAACACAAACTTCATGTAAGTACACAAATGAAGGGAAATTTTACATATTTAACCTGCAAACTCAGTTAATACACAATTAAATGAACTCAGGATTGACTTATTTTATTTCTTGCTAGATAAACAACTAGCTAATCTAGATTAACGGATGTGATTAGTGATTATAATGCAAAAATGAATAAAAATTATAAAATTGTTTAAGTAAATACAATTGTCCCTGTTCACCAAATAGCTCTTTTTAAGTGTAAAATGACTTAGAAACAACTTAAGGAAACTTTTTGCTCTAATAGAGCCGTTAACTGGCTGTAATAGGAGGTCAAGCAGACAAACTAGTGTTATCTTTATACAGTCACCAGAGTGGTCCTGAATCCGGTTGTACTGGTATTTTTGTAACAGTGCAGTGCCTCAGTAAAGCAGTATAAATGTACCCTGACTTAATCAAAGAGAAATTGCCCTTATAATACTCTGCATCTAAGTTTCACAATCATGCTAATCCCTTTCTCAAACTAATCTGATAAGTACAGCTAATGATATTTCAGTGAGTATGTGGAGCCAAAGCAGGCGATAGCTGTCATACACTAGAAGCCTGTTTCTTCACAGGAACACACACACACACACAAGCTTGCACACACAGATTTATGTGCAGGCACCCCAGAAGGCACGGCGGTGCTGAACCAATCCGCTTTTGTTGACTTGTACTTCTGCCAACTCTCGCTATGAAGACGTCTGATCAGCCAAATGGTCAAATACCTGACATACACAGCATGTTGAGCTGCATTTTGTTGTATGCTATACAGAGTTAATTCACAGCATGCTGCACTAGGATAATAAATAACAGGGCAAGACACTCCATGGTATAAAAATATAGAATGTAGGTGAGCAGGCTTGGCATCAGTTAAAGCAGAACGGTCATAGTGTAAAGATGATACTTAAACATATGGCGAAGGTTTGGAAACTCCAGGGGTAAAGGCTAACAAAAGCAGATGGATTAATAAACATCCTTTAAAAGTAGCATCAGGGCTTCGACAAAACATACAGCAATGTTGATTTGAGATTCCAAACTTACATTTCCATACACAAACTGGTGGTTCCTTATAATGACTCGATGAGGATACTGCCGAGGGTCCCAAGACATTATAGTGCCAGTCAGATGTTTGTGGGTTGTGGTGTTCGATGCTGCATGGCTGCTATACAGCATTTTATTTATTCATGCATGTGCAGAGTTACAAAATTATCAAATTCAATTGTACAAGCCTTGGTCTGTCCCAAGATTAGTTCTGTAAGGTTTACATCAAAAATGTGGTCTGACTGCCGATCAAACCTTTGTGTATAAGCGACATATGGATTTATACTATTTCTTTTTTTTTCTTTTCTTTTTTGTTTTATCTTATCATATGGACCAAGTTTTGTGTCCTTAAAGGGGTCATATTTTGCTAAACCCACTTTTATTAGTCTTTGGTACATTTATTTGTGTATTTAGACCCTAATAGTTCAAAAAATTGTAATTTGAACCCTCCAGGGGCTGCAGAGCTATCTTTATATTCATTCTGGCAAAAATCGAGTAGATTTCTACAACTTGTTTCAATTCCTGTTTAATGTGTTACATTTTATAACTAGTTTCATCCCGACATTTGCACATATAAGGTCAAGACTTCCGACGAACATTTCTCCAAGTACACCATAGTTGTTTATCAGCAGCAGCAGTTGTAGTAAAAACTGAAAAAAAAAATACCCAGACTTCGAGCCGGTTACCTTAGAAAGCACGATCAATAACCTGGAGGGGGTGGGGTGTGAAGTGGCTCATTTGCATTTAAAGGGCCAGCGCTCAAAACAACCTCTCTGGTGTCATTACTCAGAAATAGGGTTGAAGATGGACCTGTGCAATTTAATTAATGAAGAATTCAGATCCAAGCATAGAATTTACAGTTTATGTAGACCACAGGAAAATGTTTTAAAATGCATAATTCCATTTTTAAAAAAGCAAAATATAACTCCTTTAAAGGTGCGGGAGACTTTCGTTTACCAGTTTTTCATCAAATCTGTAAAACCTCAGTCATAGCCTAAGTATCACGAGTCTGTAAGTCTTTCTGTGATTACTCACCTGAATCTCTTGCATTACGGTGAACAATTTCAATGTGCCATCCACCATAAACAAACCCATGCGTTTACGTTAGCCGGGAGGGAACTCGGGCGTCTTCGGAATTTTTTGTCGCAACATGCATTGTGGGAAACGGAGGGTTGTGCTGCCGCTGCTGCAGCAGGGAGGTTTGCACAGCCGCCTGCAGCAGTGAAAGTTGATAAACGAAAGTCTCCCGCACCTTTAATAAAGCTTGAATGAATTTCCAAAAATGTAAGTATGGAAAGAGCCAACTCCAGAGAAACTTTATTATTTGGCCTAACATACATGATATAACATAATATCAGTTCTCGTGGTAAAGTGGTAAAAACATTGAATCTATATATAAATGGTCACAGACAGCTTTGTTAGTGCAGCAGCAGTTGAGTCAACACAAATTTGTATACGTATTTCTACAAACCATTGTATTTTGCTAACCCTAAAAAAAATGCTGTTATTGCCTAAAAGAACATTTAGTCTCTGTCTTTAGACTTCAAACACATCCTCCTCCTCAGGGACTACAAAAAACTCAATGACAAATAGCATTTCATTGAAGCATAAATTGCATTTGTAGCAAAACATGATGGGGGTTGAATTAGTTGAACAGAATCTCTTGGAGCCTAGGTTGGTAGGTAGTTAATATTAGCACAGATATACATTTATTACCTATGGCAATGGTGAGCATTTTACTAGTAATATAACTACCCATCCATCAAAGAGAGTTTTTTTTTTGTTTTGTTTTGTTTTGTACAGATGTATATGCTGCAGTGACCTATAGTTACCATGAGTCACACCTTTCCATCTGAAAATAAAGTGGACATTACCAGGTAAAACTATTAGTAGGTTTGTAGTGGCAGCATTTGGAAAATCAGTCGTTCCAGGTTCTTTACTCTGTGCAGAACATGATGTTGTCTTCATTTAATTTAGTCGCTCAACAGCTGCTACAGCATATTTTAGGCATTTTCATTTATGTCCCTCTATATTTGTAGATTTCAAACAGACCTTTGGAGTACAGTGTAAAAGAAAGTGTATAAATACACACTTAAGGGCCAAAAAAAGCAGTGCTGCGTATGAGTTTGTTGTGATAGACCTGCCTGTTTCTGGAGTATTTTTCTCACTGGTGTCATTTTTAAGACACCAAGCAGAACTCTCACAGCTAGAAAATCACTTTCATTCCGCTTAGAAACTCGTCTCCAATATAGTTTCCCTCGGCGGCTCCAGTGTCTCATCCAGGGATCAATAGCACCACACACCACAGCCCTTTACTCACACTCCAGGCTGGCAGTAAGGGATTGCATGGAGCCGCTGGGTCAATGGCCAGGTCCTGCTCAGTTTGATGGCCGTTCATTAAAGAGCGGTCGACACGGCGGCGCTCGGTGTTAACGGTGTCAGGCCTGATACTCCCGCTGGGCCGCTCGCTCCTAATGACCAGCCAATCAATAGGCGTCTGCCCTCAGTACTGACCAATCAAATTGACATCTCTTGTTGGCACATCGAACCAGGGAGGAAGAGGACGGTTGAGCTGTGCTACAAGACCTTTTCATTTATGAACACTGTAGGTGCCTGTTGGCGTCACCTTAGCTTTTCTGCATTCATCGACACAAATAAATTGGATTGACCCGTAAGGATAAGCACATTATAGGCAAGAATTCAGTGTTTTTACAGACTAATAAAATACTAGAAAAGGAAGAATTATGTCCACCATTGTGATGGTTTTCACTCTGATCTAAATAAAAAGTTGCCATATTTCTTAAAATCACAGAAAAATCTAAGTTCAGTGTAACTTCAGCGACAATGAAGGATGTTGTACATTTGTTTATCGGCAGAGTTTACATAGTTTGGTTTGAATATTATCATTACTATTAAACTTATCCTTACTTTTTCTGTATTGATCTTGTAGTTTTCAGGTTTAGGTAATGAAAGTTCCGATTTTCAATGCTCTGACTCTTTAGAGTTTGGGAATTTCTATTTTTATGGACCAGGTGACGTCATTCTGTATAACCTACAATCTTACAAAAAGTCAGTTAAGGATTGATTTAGGAAGAAAATTAAATTTGTAGAGTTAAACGCAGATGACCAAGGTTTGTATCCAACTGAAGGCAAAGGAGCTGTGCTAATGTTTACCTTTTCTCTCTTTCTTATTTCATTCCTTCATGTGACCCTTAACCCTTTTGTCTTAACTCCATTACCAACTTGATTTTATAGGTATACCCCTACACATTAAACATAATGCCCTGATCAAGCATCAGTAAGTGATAATGGGTAGCTGGGTTAGGATAAGAAAAAGATAGTAGATTTAGTTAAAACTTTTACATGCTCATGTTTTAGCTTGTTGCATTCACCAATTAATATTCTAATTTAACAACTTTCTCAATTATGCTTGTAAAATTCTGATGTGAAAAACTAAAATCAGACCAAATGTTTACAACTTTCAGGTTTTAGAGGACACTTAGTGGATTATCTGAATGACATTGCTATAGCCACAGTACTAGCAAGGCTAATTCTCAAAATTGCTAGTCTATCATTTATTCACAATAAATATGGTTTCTGACAAAGGTTCAAAATATAAGATTCTCATGCTTAGGTGAAATTTGTGTTGAAGTCTGTTTTGTGCTGAGAGCTGGATATTTGTTGACATGAACTATTTCCATTTCTGAGCTAATACTAACTGTTGTTGTGAACTGCTGCTGCTGCTGTAGAAGCATTGATGAGCTAGGATTTTCACAGCAAAACCAATACAACTGGGCTACATAGAAATCTGTGTAGGTAACTCAGATCGCTGTCAATAATTGACCACATTATAGCTTCATTTCAACCACATGAGCACACATGAAGCTTATATTGAACCTTTAAATATTGCTATATACACTGAGTCTTTTTTTTTAATCTATTAAAACAAGCCCTGGTATCTATAACAACTTGGTTTTGTTGTTATTTCATCTCCAAAATGTAATGACAAATCAAATTATCCTCACTACAGAAGTGTTTTGACACAGTCTTATTTTATAATCAGATATTTTATAATCGGCTGTGGTCAGAATTTATTATTGTCCTATTCTACTATTCAGTCAGCTACATACAACAGAATGCATTAAAGCTTATTAGATTGTATCATACTCTGAATTTAGAAGACACAAATTGGTGCATAAAAAAATTAAAACATCACCAAAATGCAGGAATTTAAGTATAACCTTCAAATTGACATTAATAATTCTCCACAGGAATGTACAAAAAAATGTCAATGTAACATAACAGAAAAACCCTTTAGTTACATATGAGCAGGATCTCTATTACTGGCTTTTGAAAAGCATCATGATCCATGTATCAAACACAACATATTTTTGGCTCGAACATGTTGCTATTATGTGTGTAGTCTGCAGAGGTGTACAATGAGAACATGTTATTGTGGCCAGTGGGTTTGGATTTGTAATTCAGAAAATGCATTCTAATTATTCATGCTTTCTACTCTGTTTGGAATGCACAAACCAACCTACAATGCCACTCTGTATCTGATTTTAGCACTATTTTGTCGCTGTGACAAATTCACCTGTGTCTCTGCCGATGCACTTGTGTTTTTTTTTCCCTCTTTTCTCTTTTGGGGTGAGATATTTTTATCTTCTCCGTGGGGTTTCTTTTTCTCAACTTGCACAGTTTGTATTTCTTCCTGACAACAGCCAAAACTGTTCTTGTCAGTTTTTTGGCATTTGTGTGTGCAAATTAAACACACTGAAAATATTTTTCCTACAAATAAGGCTAGGAGAGGCAGTCGTCTGAGGAAGGGGCTTGCGTATGTTCAATGTTAGCCTTCCAGAAGCTTCTTTTCCTTAATGAATCCCTCCGTCGTGCTGTATCATGGTTTTGTGTGTCGGGATGAGTGAAGGGGCAGGAAATGGACGACTTTTGGAGATGAAAGGGGATTCAGCCCCACGTGGCGGCGGCGACACTGGAGCCTCAGTCCTCTGTGTCTGTCGCTGAGTCGCCCTGTCCGTCCATCTGTCCTTGCGCCCTCAAAGGGACGTTTGTCCCTCTACAAGGGTCATTCAGAACATACACACACACACAGATCAAGAAAAAAAGGAAGCACACACTCTTCTGACTGGACAAATGGACACTCGCTGACTAGGAGTGAACCACTTCAGGACCAGAGCTGCTCCAATCACCTCATACAGTAACAACAAATATACTGTAACTAACAGAAAACATACAGCGGACAAATGACAGCCAGAGAGACTGTTTCATTTGATTTGATTTTATTGTGCGATTCACCCAAACAAGCATGTGCAAACATTCATAAATTTAACAGTGGTATGATGAGATCAAGTACCTTTCAGCTCAAGTACTGAACTTAAGTACAGTGCTTAGACGTAACGTTGGTGTTTCACAGGCAAATATTGTACTTTTTACCATCTGACAGCTGTAGTTATTTTTCAGATTCCAGTTTTCCATCCACTTCCTGTCCAGTAAAACCACATATATCTATATACATGCTGATATTTAGTGAGAGTAAGAAGGGTTCAAGGTTCACCATTCTGCTTGAGTCCTTACATTGAACCTTGAAGTTCATGTACAAATTGTAGTGATTTCTAGCTAGCAGAAGAAATAAATGTCTGGGTTGTCAGATATAATTATCATTTTTTGTGTAGTAATTGAAAAGTCGATGAAAATACATGTATTTCTATGCATGATATTTTTTTTTCCCATCCATGGTTCAACATGTAGGATGAGTCCATGCAGTTATGTGAAGTTTGTGTTGAAGTATGCTTTGTGCTACAGGCTGGTCATTTATTGACATTCACCAACTATTTCTGTCTCATTTTCCTACATTCTTGATAACCACCTGTACATTGATTTCTCTACAGATGACTTGAGTCTTATAATGTATTTTTGCGAAAATTAATCAAACTTTCACCAACAAGTTCTTTGGTGCTTCACTTCTTTGTAATGGTAACACCGTCTTGGATTACATGACCTGATTTTTCTTCAATATGTGACACTGATGTGCGCTCATGTTCTTATGTGAAGTTTGTGTTGGAATCTGTAAATATCATCCATTGGATTTTCATAAAACTACATAGAAATCAATGTATAGGCTGTTATAATGGATGTACGCACCTGACAAGTTTGGTTAAGGTACATTATTATGCTTAATATATCATAACAGATACATACTGTACCTTTAAGATAAATAAAATATTCTTCAATCCTAGTGGGTTAGCTGGAAAATATATTGTCACAAAGGTGGAAAAGAGGTGACATATATTGTTCTCACAATATTAAAATCAGTTGTAAGGTTTTCATCTGCTGCACATTCATTTTCTTTTACAGTATTTGCCATTATAGATTCCGACAATATATACAGAAAGAAAACAAAATAGAAATATAGTATTTTTTTACTACTGCCTGGGATTCAATTGCAAATATGTCAGGCACAAGAATAGAATAAAACGTGTTGTTACACTACACAACACAACTCTACAAGTTGTCATTTACCTTGTCATCCACCTGTTCATTTATGAAAAAAAAAAAAAAAATGCTCAAAAACACTCAGAATCATTCACACATACCAGTCATTCAACACATTATCAGCTTTATCAGCTCTAATAATATTATTATTTGACTTGACACTTTAAATAATGAACTGTACATGATGTAAAAACATTTCAGGTTACACAAACTGATCGGTTCCTCCTCATTTCTGCCAAAACATCCTATGAAAAGCGTATTTGAGAGGAGCTGGCAATAGAGTATTTTCACTATGAAATGTGACAATGTGACATCATGCTGAGGGGAAATGAGCACGAGAAATGCTGCAGATTTTTTTTTTTCCTTTTTTTTTTTTTTTTCCTTTTCTTTTTAACTACCGGCTCTATCCCTGAGCTGTACTGACAAAAATGTCTTTAGGTGGTGAGGATTATGGATTAATCTATAATAACTAGTGAAGGAATAGAGAAAGGGAAAAGCACAGCCCTGAGTCTACTGTACCACCACCAGAAATACTGCCTCATCATCTAATGTGGCCAAATTATATCATTTAGACCGGTATCAACGCTGCAGAATTAATCATCGTTTCTCTGACATTGCCCGTCCCCAGAGTTCATTAAATAAACTAGATCCCCTTTGCTAATTTCTACTAGTCGTGAAGATTTTTCCCCCTTTTTTTTCGGTTCTTTCACCCAAACCCCACCCCATCCATTCCTTGATAATCTGTTTATCCGTAAGTGTCACATTACATTTGCAAAGCAGCTGGGGGGACCACTGCCATCTTGTATGGAGGGGCTTGAGTGTGATTACCCAGCCTCATATTTGGCGTGCACTCAGACTTGTCAAATCCTTTGATCTGAACTGTCTCCATAATCACTTCAAAAAGTCTTCCTGAGAGCGTGAGGGCTTTACAGATGGGCTTCCCACTTTCACAGGGATGCACTTTTATTCTTGGAGTGTGTGTCGGTTTGTGTATTTTCTCTCTATCTCTGCTTTCTCTGCTTTCTTTCCTTGTCTTTTATTCTTTTTCGTGCCATCTTCCAGCAGCAATAACCTCTACGGAGCGGTCACGTTACATTTCCGGTATACAAAAACGATATCTGCTGAAGCCTGAATGCCAACACCAGGCTGCATGACAACACAATATCCCAAAAATGACATTGTTACTTTACATAACCATAGACCGTATATATGAAGTTGATAGAGAGCTTTGGTTTTTGGAGCATTTTGAAGCCAATATTTGCATTTTTGCCATCAAGTTGGCTCTTTGGAGGCAGAAGTGACCATACATGCATTTATGATCTATTGCACTAATAATAACTGTTAAGTCATTGAACTCTGCTGAGTATTGTTCCGTTCTCCAAACCCACATGCTCACTTCTGCACATCCTTTGTTCCATCGAGGTCAAAACTGCAACATAATGCCCTTTGAAACACACAATAAATATGCACAAATATGATTTCCTGTCACCAGTATTTCTATGTCATTTACATATGTTACTGGGATTTAAAGAAAATTAGTATTATTATCATTAGTTAATTAAATTGGCCTTTGCATCATATTATCACATTTACCAGTTAGCTAACAATAGTTAATTTTAGCCAGCAAGGTAAAAGCAGCTAATATTATTTTTATTTTATTGGTTTATTTAATAGGGACCATGCATATTTATGAACATTGTTGTATAAAAAATACACCCATGTAACTATGCCAGAATTAATAAAAATAACTACTTTTTATCCATAGTCCCTAGGCAGGTGACAGAACAAGACGTAGAACAACCAACAACTGATACAGCACTCATTCACTATAAATTAAAAAATAAATAAAAAATACACATAATGACATAGACATCATCAAAACAAACAAATCAACAAAAAACAAATAGACATATGATGACCACAGGGGCATTAGCCTATTCATTCACCTCTGTACTTACATCCAATTTAACAGAGAAAGTGTACGAATGATGAAATGTATGTCAGTTAAAAGTGAGTGCACCTCTGGTTTTAAATGAGGTTTAAAAGTGTTCTAAGTTGGACACTCTTATTGGGAGGAGCAAGCTATTCCAGAGTTTACCTCCTACTATTGACAGTGCATTTTGTCCAAAGTGGTGCATTTGAATAGTATCACACAGTCCACATTTACAGAGGCCCGTGTACTACCTCTGATTTCAAGTCTCTGGAAAAAGCCATGCAGTGGGGGAGGGGCAAGGTTATGTAGCACTTCATATACAAAAAACAAGCATACTTAATTTTTTTACATTCTCAAAACTTAGAAGTTTAGTTCTCTCTAGGATATATTGAGCCAATGGACTCAATATATTGTGGCTAACGCTGTCTATAAAGATAACAGAAGCTTACCAGTTCATCAAATTCAGGGAAATACCATTAATTCAATCTAGAAAACATTTCATTTTAAAATAAAATATATCATAAAGCAATAATTTCACATCTGTGGAAAAAAATTGTGTTTTCGGTGTGGATTAGCTAGGGACATGTAAGCCAGCTAGCCATGCTAAAGGTGTCAGCTTGTGTTTACAACCCTCCCTGTGAATACTTCAGGTATAAACTGCTGGTTTGACTCAGTCCAGCGACAGGACTGTGTTTAGTCAAATCCACACATTACTGTAGTGCTGTAGCTTTGCAGTGCATCACCAGTGTGCCTCTGTGTGACTCAGTGGAGGTCTGGTTTTGTGGTTAGTGTGATGGACTTCATTATCTCAATAGCTGCACATCTCTGCTGTCTTTCTCTCTCTTTCTCTCTCTCTCTTTCTCTCTGTCTATCATTTTCCAGAAAAAGGCTGTGACTGAAGCATACAGTAGTGGTTTTTGAGAACATTTTTAATATCTGCCCCTGTTGTGTCTTTGACCAGACCTATGAGTCCCCCCCCCCCCTTCCCCTCCCCTACTGTATGTATCCCTCCCTCTCTGAAAGTACATGGGTAGATGGAGGTGGAAATGGTGATTGTGGCAGCAGGGAGGTGAGGGGGTGTAAAAGGAGTGCACCCCCCCCTTTTTTTCACTCCACACTTCAACAATGGCATTTGCATATTTTTATACTCCCTCTCTCTCTCTCTTTTCTCCTTCCTTGCTCTCCATCTCTCTCTCTCAAAGAAAACAGCCTGAAGCGTGAATACTCCAGCAGCGGGCGTGCAGAGGAAAACGGAAGCTGGGGAGACGGCGTGTCCGCTTTTGCTGGGGGAGACAGACTCTGCAAGTACACACAAACACATAGACACAGACACACACCGTGGCCCTTACCTCCTGAGGTTCTGCGTCAGGGGTGTGGGGGTTGGTGGGAGGGTGGGGGGTGGGGTAAGAAGGGGTGTCGCAGGAGGACCAAAGTTTGGTGTGTGTCTATGTGTGTGTCTGTTGTGCCAGAGGACTGTGGCTCTCCTGAAAGAGGAAGAAGACAAAGAAAAACAGAATCAGATGGTTGCGCTGGTGAAAACAACAGTCCAACTACATTTGGTAGGTTTTTTTTTTTCCCTCAGAGTGTTGTCCAACACCACTGTGCAGAGGTGGCAAAAGTACACACATGCATATTAAAATATATTCACATTAAAAAGTGGTAAAAATAGAAGAACAGAGCCTTTATCTTAATAAAAGTGATATTGCAGACACACTAATGCAGATATTCTACCAAAGTCTATCCCCACAACAACACAAAAATGTCTACAAACCAGCACAACAGCTTATTTTTTATGCCATTTGTTCTGTTCATTTCAGTTTATTTCGAATATGCAATATAAATAAAATAATCTCACGATAGTGGCTTGAAATAAAACAGATTTTGAGAAACACTTGATTCGCATATTTGAGAAGATTTTTGGCTGTGTTGGACATAAAACTATGGACACGGTGGATCATGCTGGATGTAGCAGATGCAGAGGCTGTAATCTGACATGACGGTGAAACAGCGACAAAAAAAAAGTTACTTTAAGTGTGAGTGTGGGTTGTTGAAGTGTATTTTTTTACACCTGGATCTGCTGTTTACGGTGCACATTCATTACATATTCATTGCAATAATAGACATGCACAAAATTGGGTGTGATGCCATTGTTTTCCAATCTGTACACTTTCCTTGTCCACACCGATGCACACAAACCTGAGTGTTTAAAAAATATATACTTAGGAGAGCGTTTCTGAAAATCTTGGTTTTTTGCAACTTAAAATGCTTTTCATGTGTTCATGAGGCATGCATATGTGGAGAAAAATATCAGTTTGGTGAAATATTTACTTTAGTATGAATGGGACTAATTAAGATTTCAAATTAAGTCATTAACAGTAATCAAAAATAACAAACATTAACTTCACTATAATGTGCTGAGACTTTTCTATTGTAGACTATTAAGGCCACACTGGGGATAAAAGAAAAACCTGATGTAATGCCATCAAATTTCAAGGAAAAAGTTGGAAATATTACAAAATAAAAATCATAATACTGTGAGGAATGAAAGCTATATTACATGAATAGAGGTGTACTATCATGAGAAAGTAAAAAAAAACAAATTATAAATAATATTTGAAATACTATTATTCTAATTAATATTAAAATTAAAGTTGCTAGAATCTTTAAATTCATAAAGATGCAATCATTTGAGAAAAGTCCAAAGAAAATTTAATATTAAAATGACATTTCAAGAAAAAAAAAAAAAAAAAAAAAAAGATGTACTATTTTGATTAAAGCAGTTTGAATATTATAGGATTAAAGTTGATATCATTTGCATAAAAAAGTCATAATATTGCAAAAGAAACAGTCTTCGGAGGAAAAAAGTCATGAGGAAAGTTGTTAAAATGTTTGTGTTTCTATATGTCACATTTGGTCTACCTTCAGTCATTTTTGTCCTGTTTTTCTTTTTCCTGTCATCTTTTTTCACCTTATTTTTCTCCTTCGCTGATTTCATTGTGTTTCATCTTTTTGATATTTTTTGTCTTGATATGATTTTCACATGTTCTCTGCGTTTTGTTGTTCCAACCGTTGCGAAGGCAGACAATGATGTAAAATAAAAAGTATTGATAATTTCCCTAAAATGCATCAAAACAAAAAATAATTTAGCAAAGGATAGTGGTTGAAAGACCATATATTTATGTTAAAATGCGAGGAGCAGAAGTAAAAAGCTGCCAGAACAGGTAAAAGAAAACTCCACTTAAATACAGTACTTAAGTATTTAGTTAGATCCCGCCCCTGCTGCCTGATTGGCCAGTTGCCTCCTGACCATGGACGTTACAAATGTCTGTGTGATGAGTGTGTTGGGATCTTAAAACCACTGTCTGCGTTCCGTCTGCTTGTGTTTACTTCAATAACCAGATCATATAATCCATGATAATTAGACTCTAAGTGATAAGCAGTTTGAGTCTATCTGCACTTTTGCTCTTAGAAATCATCCAAGTACCGTTACAGCTTCAAAATTTACCCAAGAAATCTGAATTATCTGCTTCTATTTGTCAGAGTCCATTGTTGTTGCCCGTCGCAGTTTGGAATACAGCAAGTTCATGAAAGCTTTTCCACTTGTCGTTCCAAACACACAGCGTCTGGCAGCTCTTTCCTGGGAACACGGTGTGTCTTTAATTTGTTTGGAGTAAAGCAAGAGGAGAAGCTGGCCGGCCGGTGTAAGCAGGCTGATGAAATGTTGGAAAAGAACAAAGAAGCTAAAGTGTCAAGATGTGTGGAAATGTATGGGAGGGAAACAGAGCTAGTGCCGCCTACACTGTTTGATTGACAGGTGATGTGTGTACGGTGTAGCACAGGAGAACAGAGTGAGATGGAGGGAAATGTGGAGAATTAAGAGGCATCTCAGATAAATACAGATTTTATCAACTTGAATTGATGAGATGTTGTATTTCAAGCTCGGCCGCGATGGCTTCAAGAAAATATGTACGTCTGTGCGTGGGACAGTTTGAGACTCTACTGGAGCGTCTCCAGATGTCCTCTTCTAATTTCCTCTTCTTATTTGTGTTTTTATATCGGACACAGAGGATTTCAGAGGATTTTAGTGGATGTCTACCCAGTTTATTATGGACTCCATGTTTCACAATTGCTGTCTTGTGTAGTGCAGGGTCATCTTTGTGACGTTTCTAAAGGGATATAGGTTTCACTCATAGATGTCAGTCAACTGAGGATGTGTCTCTACTATAGACTGTTTACAAAATACAGGGGTTGGACAAAATAATGGAAACACCTTAAAAAATCAACAAAATATAATTTAATATGGTGTAGGTCCGCCTTTTGCGGCAATTACAGCCTCAATTCTCCGAGGTATTGATTCATACAACTTGTGAATTGTTTCCAAAGGAATTTTAAGCCATTCTTCAGTTAGAATACCCTCCAACTCTTTTAGAGACGATGGCGGTGGAAATCGACGTCTTACTTGAATCTCTAAAACTGACCATAAATGCTCAATAATGTTGAGGTCTGGGGACTGTGCCGGCCATACGAGATGCTCAACTTCATTAGAATGTTCCTCATGCCATTCTTTAACAATTCTAGCTGTATGGATTGGGGCATTATCATCTTGAGGTGAAGGTGTTTCCATTATTTTGTCCAACCCCTGTATAGACGAAGCCTGCATGATTTAACCCTTTAACAGTCTTTTAGTGGCCAGATCACATGAACTTTTCAAATTTCCTTTCTCAGTTGCACACATATAATGAAGCTTGATATGTAGTGTTACATGTCATGTTATCAAGTCTTTATTCAGCCTCATTTATGTCACATTTGGTGAAATAGAATGACAGACAATATTTATGCTCAAAAAATGAAACTGCAAAATTTCATTTTAGACATGTTTTCTATACTTACCTGTTATTTTATGCATATATCCTTCGACTATTGTGGAACTAAGACTTTGGTAAACTTATTTCAAACACCAAAACGCTTTGTCCACATGAGTGTAGGTGTGTTTTCATGAGAGATTTCAACATTTTCACAAATCTGACTTCAAACCTTCAGCATTTGGGCAGAATCATCTATTTTTGCACTGCTCTATATGGTGTAAAATAGGCCTGTGTTTACATGAAACTGAGATTGCCCTGAACATTCGGTTATAAAACGCCTGGATACTGTGTTATTTGCAAGTAGCTTAAAAAGTTGAAATTAAAAAAGTATGCACAAATCAAGAAAATACCTTGGACCTTTGAGTGTGAACATGTTAGATCATGTCATGTAGAAGCTGGGCTTGTAAATTTTGACAGTTGCCATCCTAATGCCACTTTTCCACTACTGCTCATCTCTCACCTTGACTCAGCATGGCTTCATGAGTCCATAAACCACAGGTAATATCAGACTGTATGTCTAGTATCACCTTCTCCAAGGCTTCATCTAAGCCAAAGTAATATTAAACATGGTATTGAACCATCCAGATCATAGACTGTTCTATCCTGAATTTTTATTGCATCAGTATGTGAGTGTATCATCATATTGTCACGTGGAATGTTAAGTTATGAAATCTGTAAGTAGAGCAACTACCTCATTGGTGGCCAATCTGAGCCAAATCGAGACAAGTCGACATAATACTGTCAGTGGAAAAGTAGTATAAATGCCCATATTTGGACAAGAAGGTGGAGCTTAGTGAAACCACCAAGGTAACACTAACTTCCAGAAAACACCGACCACAAACTCTGTCATGTTGAACATTTCCAAGTTATGTAAGTTATTGTATTTATTTATTTTATATTAACATATACACTTGTTTTGGATAACAGTAATGTGAACTTTAATATATAAACAGTAATTAGTCATTAATGTGGTGGTGTAGTGGTTAACACCACCACCTCACAGCTATAGGGTCCTGGATCTGGTTCCTCTGGTTTGTATGTATTAATTATTATTATGCTAATACTAGGTGCAGTGTACATTAGGATGGTTAAGGCCTACAGACAGAGGTGAATTTACAGGATTATGTAAGTTATACCAATGGGCAGAAGGATATTGTAATTAAATCTAGTTACTTCATGACACCATCCTCTGACAGTGCTAGGTTAACTTTTGACCCATAAATGCAGTGTCAAGGAAAATAATGTTTTATTCAATAAACAGAAGCTACGAAAGAAAGCTAATCAGAGCTAGCTGCCCACATGGCAGGGGTACTCAAATGATGTACAATTTTAAACCTTCATATAAGATAAACCGGTGAGTTGTAATAAAAAAAAACCAAAAAAACCCCCAAACATATATATATATATATATATATATATATATATATATATATATATATATACAGTTGAAAACAGGGAAATAAACAACAGATATCTGAGCAATTTTTTGTACTAGGCAGCAAATATCTGCCAACTGTGAAATTTCCCTATGGTGGGATCAATGAAGTCTTATCTTATCTTATCTTATCTTATCTTATCTTATCTTATCTTATCTTATCTTATCTTATCTTATCTTATCTTATCTTATCTTATCTTATCTTATCTTATGTACATGCAAGTGGCCATTAAAGAGATTGTAGCTTTTGGTGAGATAGTAACAGGATGGAATGTGCAATGGGATGCAATTGTTGACTAAATTAAAATTATCTGCAGAAATCATTTGAGAATAAAACAGTGGACACTCTCTGGGCCCTCCTAGTGCTATCATGGCACATTTGGTACCACTGACTTCACCACAGCCTTCCAAACACCAACAGTAACGATAATGCCAGATGATCCACCATCATTTTCAAAGTGAAATGTTGGCCAAGAAAAACAAAAATTGACAGTAATTCCAACTTTAAGATCATAGTGGTTCATGTGTACAGTTATTGGCTCCATTGGATGATGTGTGAGAGACGTGATATTTAGTAAGTAAATTCTCCACAGTTTGTTGGTGTTTCTATTCCCTGTCTGTGAAAATGACAAACTGACACTGTTCTGTTTCATGGTGTTTTACTGCAGTGGTATTGGATATTGTTGTGCGTTCTACAGTTGCTGTATTGGCATTATTGATTGACATGGTGATACGGCGGCAGATGTGATGCATATGCATGAGTATGACTTGTGCGGTCGATGTTCTTGTGCTTTTTATGCTGAGTATTTTCAGATTGTTGACACTGTGCAAGGCTTGACTATGGACTATGGACTATGGCAACCTTTTTCCTCCTCTGAATATTGAAGTTTAAAAAATAGTGTTTCATCTGATCTTTTCTGTCTTCGTAACTTTTCATTACACATTGGTGCCCTTGATTGTTCCAGATAAATATGCAATACTGACAGAGATGTTTCCAAAGAGAGAAGCTGTTTTTGCACAAAATTGAATCTTTGGTATAGGAAAAACAATAGAAATCCATATATTTGTTGGATGTGAATATCCTATACTTGTGGAAACAAACTATAGGAATTGTTGACTTTCTTTTGTATTTGTTTCTAGATTAATAAATTCAATCAGATCAGGTTCAATTTGTACGTGGAGTCTTTCAGAGCCACATTTGCATGCTGCGTTTAAGTGCCGCTGCAAAACTGGGACACCCTGGCTTTCATTGGATTCATGTGCAATTTCAGAGTATGAAAGTCGTCTTTGAGGTCTAAACAGGCATTTTACACATCTAGATATGGATGACAGCTTTGATTTTTACTGCTCTAGGTGCAGTTTTATCTGCTCTAAGACTCTCAGACACACAGTCAGATTACTGCAAACACAGCGCTCTTATGTAACGCCGTCGTTCCAGCTGCAGGAAGACGCACAGGTCGCATGAATGCAGGAGTTCCTGTAGCAGATCCTTACGTTGCATTTGAGACATGTGTTACTCATTGTTGGGAGGATTTGTGTTCTGTTGACCGCTAATCCGAAAAGGTCTACGACAGACTGAGCAGTACGACTGAATTTCAAGCACACACACTTACTCACACAGTCGCCAACTGCAGGCGTAACCGCTGAGAATTGGCCATGCTTTGCTAAGCTTTCGTCTCACACCTACAATATGAAGGTTACAGTCTGAGAATAACAAGACGTGCCTTCGCTCTATGCAGAGGAGTGAACGCCGCTCTGCATGTAATTTCATTTTACATGACATCCCGCATTATCTCAAGTTCAGTCATACAAAGGAGACGTCCCTGTGGAAGACCTTGATTCGGAGGGTGTCAGAGCAGAGTATGAGCCTCCAGACTTCTCTCCAGTTTTGAAAATGAAGACATCCACATGAGCAGGAGCGTTTGTAATACATTATTCTGGGGCAATATACAGTATATTAATACCAGCATGTGTGGAGCCATATGTCGTGGAACAAAAAATGTGTTTTGTCCCAAAGTGACGACACATGGTGTGTTGAATGTGACACTACCTTTCAGGCAGTGTGAAAAAATATTCACATTTTGAATGTGAAAATTATTTTTTATCAAGATAGAAACTGTTCAGATCATCACAATGACAGATATAAACCTCATAATAGTAATCAGGGTTTTAGTAACCTATTTAATGGGTAATGTAGTTAAGGTTGTGTTTAGCCACATGCTAACTTCTGAAACTAGTCAATGTTCTATTCTGAATTAAGTCCAGTATGTGCATAATAGAACTACACTTACAGTATTGGAACATTAACCTTAATATTTCACTAAGGGTCATGTTCCAAGAAAAGGTTGGATGCTAAAGGTTTACAATTTAAAGCATTTTTTTTCAGACACAAACCCAGGTCTGTACGTTCACATTCACTTCCATCCAACAGATCACCAAAAACTCATTTTATCATTGGGTTAGTGTTACATTTTCCCTGTCTTTATATCAGTGGAAGGAGAGTTAGGGTTAAACATATAAGGCATTTCAATAGGGTTCAGCTATACTCATTTGTAGTTTTAAAGCCTTATATTATATTTTTTGTTTAGGGTTAGCTCCATGAAACAGGTGGGAATTAAAAGTTACATTTTCCTGCTGTTTCAGTCTTGGCAAAAATCAATCTGCTGTTTGAGTTTTGGAGGAAAAAACATGCCTAGATGTTCACGTCCATCCATCAGGTCTATGAAAACTCACGTTACGGTTAAGTTTGAACTGGTGTAGTTTAGGTTGTATTTCAGCCAAATGGAAAACAAGGATACTAGAAGATAGTCCTTTTCAAATGACGTTTAATACATACATTTTGAGTGAAAACCTAAGCAAATGCGCTAAAAACTTTCACACGGCAAAAACAAAACCTGCTCTTTAGTTTCTGTGAACAGTTTCATCAAAACCAGGCCTAGATTTTCACATACACTTGATCACCAACATTAGTTACAGTTGAGCTACGGTTGTAGTTTAGGTTCTGTTTTAACCACACGTCTGACACAGAAACTAAAAGGAATTCCCTTTCAAATTCAGCCTATTACATACATTAGGCATCATTATAAATACTCTAAGTGGAAGATCATGTCATTTTTTTAGGGTTCCATGAAAAAGGCGTGCATTGAAAAGTTAGCATATCCTGCTTTACTGATCACAGCTAAAAACAAAGCCTGCTGTTCATTTTTCTCTTTTTTTTCCTTTTTTTTGGAGAAAAATCTTTGAAAACTGAGCATGCACGTTCACATACACTTCCTGTCATGATGACCTGATAGTACACAACCCAAAAACCCAAAGCTGGGAGGGATATTTGACTTGACAGTACATGCTGAGGCAATTTTCCAACATGGTGCAACAACAAAGTTCCATTGTCCACGATTGTCTTTTTGTTTAATTCTCCTCTCATCATTTATGCGAGTTAAAGACTCTCCTTCAAAGTAAAGCAACAAAAGCAGAGGAAAGACCCTGTCCCCCTTCAGTCTGGTGATATACAGCATGTCCTCGCCCAGCTTATAGTCCTGTTGGCGAGTAATGTGTGGTGGGTGTGAGCTCAGGGGGTCGGTGGCCAGAGCACAACCCCCCCTCAGAGCTGCTTTTGTGATGCTTCTGGCTCGAACACTCAGGCCTGGATGAAGGAGGAGGGAGAGGACGGGTGAAGGGGTGAGCAGAGACTGTGTGTGTGGCCAGGGACAACCACAATGGAGGCTTTGCTGTTGTCAAAAATCATATATAATTGTGTTTTTGCTGAAGACAGTTATGATGTAAGACAGTAAAAACTCAGCATTGGGTATTAATTAGCGCTTAATGTGTCCAAGCCCAAGATGTCTTTAAAGACAGTTGAACTCTGACGTCTTCTGATCTCCTTCAGTTTAGCAATTGGATCTCTACACATGCAGATATTGTTCATTTCTAAAGTTTATCTGCTGAACCTGAGATGTTTCCTGCTCCCCTAAATGTCCATGTTACTAGATCACAGTTGTTTTGTAGTTTTTTTAGTAGAAAATATCTTACACATATAAGCATCAACTCCAACCTACCTAAACCATTAACTTCCATTAAATACTAGAATAGAATAATACACTCTCGAGTGACAGATTGGAAGATTGTGTAAGTGATAAATAAAGATAATAATAAAAGTTAATATTTTTCTACAAAAAACTACAAAATCTTATTAAAATTTTTTTTTTTTAAAAATCAGCTGATAAAATCCTTCGAATCTGAACATACCAATACTGTTGAGATTTAAGGATTATCTGGTGGATGCTAGAGGTTTCCTGTTTCCCTAAAAGTCCATGTCACTAGATCACAGGTTTTTGTGGTTTTATGTTAAATAGAGGTTAAAAAAAAGATGTGTTGATTAGAAAAGACAATATATGTAAACATCAGCTCTGATCTACCTAAACCATCAACTTCCATTCATTTATGTACTAGAATCAATTAACACACTGTTGAGTGACAACATGATGTAAGTAATGAATAAGAATATTAATTTGGTATGTTTTTTTTTCATTCTCTGATAAAAACATTAGAATTTACAGGCATTGACTTCCATTCAATTTATGTGCTAGAATCCAATAACGCACCCAATTTGCTACATGTTGTAAATGATAAATAATAATCATTTGAGTAAATATATTTATTTTACAAAAAAGGTTCTTAAAAAAAGGTTTTACAAATGCATTAAATCCATATTAAAAATCATGTCTCTAATGCAGACGAATGCAAAATAACGCTCCAAGTGTGATACAGTAAACCATAAAAGACAGTATTGTAAACCAACTCTGCATGACACTTGTTTTCAAGAATACGATTGTAAGTTTACAGCTAATAAAAACTTGGGTCACCACTAAGAAACTGTCAAATCTTCCAGAAAGTAACGACAAAACTAGTGACTTTGCAACATTTCCTTCAATGATACTTGCTTAAAATAGTGGATGTGCTGTCTCAATGCATAGATGATGCAAGATATTGAAGATATGAATAAGGTTCTTTCTTTGGAAATGGCTTAAAATGACACTATTTTGAGGAAAAATTACTTTTGTGACCCCTGGGAAAATGTACTGTTGGCCTGTAAGTCAGTATATTCTACACAATACCTGAAATGTCCAATTACTTAACAGGATTTAATCTAATTTATCATGACAAGCATGATTGGCTGGAAGGAAGTCGTGTGATATGAGATGTGTAAATACAGGATTTCATTTCAGATTGGTTTTACTATGCAGACCGTCACAAAGCGATCTAATTGTCATGAATGTGGTATTACTGGGAGTACATTGTACAGAGGGTATAATTTTCATGCAAATACGATACTTTTTCTACATCTACATGACAATTTCTCCTAACACTGAAAAGCTACAAAAACTTACAGAAGAAAAGACTGAAAGAAATAATAATGACCCTCATTATTATAAGTTTTTTTGTACTCAGTGCAGAAATAAAATAGATTTTTGCAAAGTTTGGAGTCTGACAGGCTAGTTTAGTTTTAGTCTAAACCGGGGAAACACTAGCAGCATTTGTTTGAGGTTGAGTGCAGGTACATGTGCACCAAAGCTGAAGATAAAACCAACCATGGGATGCTTTAACAGAAATAAACAAAACATTGCATTTATTAAGAAGTCTTGTAGTGAATTTACAGTGTAGAAATCCTGTAATGAAAGGGAAAGTCTTGAGTTCAGTATAAGAAGCAACTACTGTTATCAAAATGTGGGCTAGTTTGTGTTTTATTGTCATTAAACATTGTGTTCTTCTGTTTTTTAATGCTAACGAATAAATCTAAATTTGCAAATTGGAGCTAATTTTGAATACTTGTACTTTAGAGGAAGAAGGCTGTATCATATAGCAATAGTGGAGTAAAACCTTTAATTGTATAGAAATTGAATGTAGCATAAAATGGAAATGTATTTAACCCTTAGGAGTCTGTATTATAAATGTATGTTTTTTTTGTCATACCTGCTTATAATCACTTTTTTAAGCATTTCATATAACCTGATGCCCCATGTGTTACATGTCAAAATGTGCAGAACATTCTCAGCTATCAGGAGAATGAAAACCCATCTGTATTGGAACAAAGTGATGAAAATGTTGGGCCCTGAAGCTGAAAAATTAGAATTAGATTTTTGAAAAAATGTGAAATGACTTGTGAAAACACATTTTGACTATGTGGAAATGAAAATTTGGAGATTACAGATTGATTTATTAGTAGTGTAACAGATGAAGTATGGCTACAAAAAATAGATAAATAATACCTAAAATAAAAAATATAATTTTTTGAGTGAAATACTTTTTTGCTGTTTTTCATAGAAAGCTCTCACCAATGGAGACAGAGGGGGGGTGGCATGCTGCCTTCAGGTCTCTGTAAATCGCAAAACTCAATACAGGTAAAACAGTTTTCTTCACAAAACAATGTTGTGAATTTATATATAAATTAATTCTATGCATGTTTTTTGGTGGAGATATTTCTAGGAGCCACGAAACTAAAGTAAAGTCAAAATTGTACTTGTGTAAATGTACTTAGATTTCCTGACTGTTAAACCTACAATATAAGCCGAGATGATGCTCTGTATACTTATGTGACCTCACACATACATGTGAGTCAGACTGAACAGAAAGACAACAGAGAGAGCGTTGTCCATGGATTATGGCTGACAAAGGCTGTGTTGCATCACCCAAATGCTCCCTGATACAGCTACATGTTTGTAGTTTCGAGCCTGTCCAATCTGTGTGTAAAAGCTGCAGGCCCCGGGAGGCGAACGGGGAGAGTCATCTGGCAGAAGATGTATGTAAACCCATTTCCAAACAAATGGGCCTGACTGCACTGCAACGGGGAGAGGTGCCATAAGCGTCCGGCGTGCATAATGCCCGCATGAATCAAGACTTCCCGGCTGCCGAACGTGACCACACAAGCTCGCGTATGAATAGCACGTGTCACCGGCGGCAGCTTATCATCAACAACAGTCGGCGACCCCGGCAGCAACGCCCCATTCGGAAGTTAACAGTCACTGATCATTATTATGGACGTCTGGAAGCAGGAGTTAGCCAGTCAAACATGTTTATGTGGTGTGTGTGATGGAGGCACAGAGTAGCTCATACAAAAAGCACCCTGAAGCCTTGTAAAAGGAAAAGGTGCCCACCTGAGCCATGGACCTCCACTCATTTATATACACTATTATGGTCAATGAATAGGATCCTGACTGGCCATTCACTTTAACAGAGCAAATGTTTACTGCAAACAGGCTACATTCAGTTTTTGTAAATATTGCTAGACGCTATCTTCTGTCAATAATGCAGTTTATGCACAGATTCATTCAGAATGTCTGTGCTGTTTAGCAGTTACAACCGCTAACATTTAAAGGTAGAAAGTGTGACATTTAAAGGTAACATTTATAGTTATAGCTTGTAACATTTACTGGTATAACTTGTAACTTGTAGAGGTACAGCTTTCAGCCTTTCAAGGTATAATTTGTAACATTTATAGCTGTCTCTTGTAGCAGTTAAAGATATAGCATATAACATTTAAAGATACACCTTGTAACCTCAACAACAATGTTCAAATTCAGAGAAATATGTAATTTTATTCTGTGTAATATTCCTTTTCATTTTGTCATTTGTCAGTGGTAGTATTTAGTTGGCAAACTTTAAATTATTTAATTATAATATATTAATTAGATATATCATACCACTAAAATTGATGGGAATAAAACCTGAATACATCACCTCATCTGTAAATAATAGTTCGTACTAGATGTTCATTAGCAGTTGTGGTAAAAATGGCAGCTCCCATGATCCCAGGATAATTTGCAATAAATGCACTACAGTTCATTCTATTATGACAATGTGTTTAAGAGTCTGTCAGTAATTGGGATACTCAGTGTATGAGAATGAATGAAGGCTAAATTAATGGATAACAGAAAATAAAATAAAAATTACATTATTTTCAGTCAGTGAATGGAAGCCAGTGGTTGTTCCAAACAGTACAACTAAAATATCTTGGAAAAAAAACTAATTTACTTTAATAGAAAATCTAATTGAGTCATTCATATGCAAGATAGAAATCAGCTAACATTAGCTAGTGAGCTAAAAGCAGCTAACATCCATTAGCAAGCTAATAATAGCTAAATACAGTTTGCTAGTTTAGTCAGAGAGACAAATTACATAAAGTTAAAGTAAATTTTCAGCACTTGTGTGAAAACATTTATGAGTAAATCCCAAAAGTCTCCATTTTTATCCAGTATATTTAATTAACATGGAAAATTAAGCTAATATCATTCCATTAGCACTGTATATTAGACATTCTTTCTTTTTTTTTTTTTTCAATGAACAATATGACTCAGGGGATGTACTAAATGTGCATTATGGGCCAATACTTAGAGTTAATTTTGCAACTTGGGTGATAGTTGATTCTTGAAATACATATTGTTTATTCCTTCTTTTGCAATGGGACAAGAATGAAATTTCATTTAGGAGTAAAAAATTAGACCAACTGAACAGCACCTCAGCTCCTCATATTATCTTTGAAGGACCACAATTACAGTTATATCAATTTATGGAACAATCTTTAGATTGACATAACATCGGTAACATGACATGTCATATATTGGCGGATATTATCCAAGATAGGTCTGTATTTCTGTACATCCACATTTGAATCATCTGTTTGACTACTATCAAAGCCAAAGACAACATTCTGGTATGGATGGAGTAGTGACAGCCACCAAAAGCAAAGGGTGTCACTGGTAACTGGCTTGCACTGTGTTGCATTTGTTATTTTGTGTTTTGCAGATGGACACAGTCTCCTCAGTGCTGAGTCTGGAGTTCAGAGCTTCCCTCGGTCCATTCAGTCCAACCTGCACTGGTCCCATTAGAGCTGGAGATTTTCTGCTCATTTACTAAGCATCATGGATCATCAGACGGATACCAGGTACATGATGTTGGGTTAAAGCATTTGCGTCAAACTGTACCTTCCAAAACATCCAAACCAAATATGCAGCTTTCTACTCTACAAGTGTCATAATCCAGTATGTGTGCCTCCACCCCTTGAGGCCTGGCTCAAAGTCACTCCAACCCCAGCTCCCCTTTATATTCCCCTAGCATACAGTATGTGTAGGCATGTGTCTACAAACATACGACTGTGTTTGCATGAATTTAGGAGCATGTGTGTGCGTATATGTGGGAAGCAAAGCGATGCAACAAGCCCATCATTTATCCCTGATTGGGACCGAGGCAGGAACGTTGATTTTTGTGCTACAATGTGGCGCCCATAATGACCGAGGAACGGCATTTCCTCCCTATTTTCCTCATGAATATCAAAGACGGAGGCCGCGCCACTGCCGCCACCGCCAGAACAACAGCACATAAGGAAAAATTACAGCCCTATTATTTTATTTGCATTACCTGTAATAGGCCACATATTGGGTTGCTGTATTTATTGCCTTATCAGCAGCGGCTTGGCTGTAAACATTTGCTGATTTATTAACCATCCAGGCTTTGCCCAAACATCAGACATAATTACTTAGCAAATAGCGGAAAGACGGTATCAGGGATTTTTTTTGTTGTTGTTTTTACTACTCGGTGGGCTTTGCGATGGATTGACCAGACTTAGCAGAGAGAAAGCAGCAGCTTTGGTGTTAGAGGTTGATGCGTCTATCACAGATGGGGGGATCTGAGAGTCTAGTTTTTCCTGCTTCGGACCCAGACATGCCTTCAGCCTCGACAGGGAATCAGCCTGTTATTTGTACAGCTCTATATCCACAGTCACTCCTATCGGGGATGTGGTTAGTGTTGTTTTTTCCCTCTACCTGAGCGCCCGCTTCCATCCAATTATGTTGTTTGTCTTCTCTAAGGCCTCAATACCTTTAGCTCTGCACCCCCCCATTCCCCCCATCCCCACCCTCAGCTCTTCCACACACTGTTCCACAAAGTTAGATAGAACTAGATCCATTAAGTTGGCGAAATGAGCAAAAAAGAGCGCAAGAGAGGGTTACCCTAGGTGCGCCCGTTCTTCTGTTATCCAATTTTACTGGGATTTGGAGTGATTTGCGCCTGGCTCCCCAAGGGAAATAAATACTTTGATTAATGTAATCCTGGGCAGGGAGGTGCCACAAACCCCCCCACTCCTCAATCCTCAGGGAACGCCACTGTTTAACAAACAAAAACAAAAAGCAGGGACTATGAAGAGACATGCACAGTGACTATACAAACCAGGCTGCAGAAGAAGAAACAGACCTCTATACATTTGATTTCCCATGGATTTAGTTTATTTATTAATTACTCTGCTTAATGGCACAATATCATTCTTAATTAGCATGTGTAATACAGTCTAATAGAATAGAAAATGTGTGCCCGGCTACTTATTTGCATTCACATAATACTGTGGTTTGTTTTGATGCTGCTGCTGTTGGAGGTGGGGGTGTACAGGCATGTCGTCCATGCAGATGTGTTTCAGTTAAACACCTTCACACTGGAATTCAGATTTATAGCTTAGATATTTCATTTACGAGGAATAACATTGTTTTTTAATGTAGCCTTTAAGGTCAGGGTTAGGGTCAGGTCTGTGAATTGACCAAAGACCAAAGCTTTAATTCTTCTTGTATTGGGGATTAGTAGGACCTGATAAGTATAAAACCCAAACATGAAGAAAAATGAATGGGAACAATAGGTTTATTTTACTGTATAACACCAGTGTGTAACAGTTTACTATCAAAAAAGGCAAAATACGTTGGCATAGGCTTTTATTTGATCATACGTTTTTCTTGCTCTACACTCAGAATAATAAGATGACCCATTTTGGAGCCAATAAACTGTTATAATGAAAGTTTGGAGCAGGAAAAAGAGGAATAATCAACTGCTACCAACCCCTGAAAAAAAAAAAATCCCTAAACAGTAATGAATAAAATCTTTGGCTTTTTTACTGGAATGAACATCTATGTCATGGCAGTAAATACCTGAATACTGTACATGAATAAATGTAGGATCTTTGACTATCAGTTTAATTTATCAGTAAATTTGGCAATAAATATCAAACTAATCAGAAAAAATGAAGTGGCTATCAGAGCCAAGTCCTCTACCATACATCTAGGTTTGTTTTTACTATGATCTTATGAGTCTTGTGATCCATTTCCAGTCCTCAAACGTCTGAATTAACAGCATCCTACCTTGTCACCAGTGTTAAAAGTTGTCAAAACATGCACATTATATCAGACTACCACTGTTACTAAGCATAAATAGCCAGTTCTCAAGCACAACAGGAAAGGCTTCCATACATTACCCTGTTTTTTCTCAGTTTTGACTGTCTCCATCTTGGTTTTTATAAAGATTAGTGCTTTTGCTGCCACTAGAAGATTCAAAATAGTGTCCACTAATGAGGTCAAGTGGTCAAAGTGAAGTAGGTTGAAGCGTATTGTTCAGAAACCCTTAAATATAATGTCCAGGTATGCGGATGCAGGATCTTTAGAGGTGAATCCAGCATTTATTGAGGCAGTTAGAAGTTGATGTGCAGTCGAAATCAACCAAATCACGAGCAAGGATGAGGATGAAAAGAAAGAGACGTGACTGACTCCCACCAGAACAGGATTATGAGGAATTTAGAGTGATGCTGAAGTCGCAGGAATTCTGATCTGACTGTTTACACTGAGTTCACACTGAACAATATCTGATTTGCCTTATATGGGATGTTACAGTCAGGCAGACACAAAATGGACAAAAAACGACTCAGATCTGCTCTTCTTTACAGTTTGGGCAGCAGAAATCAGACTGAATTGGATCTTTTCAGTTCCGATTTGGGCCACTTCCATATGTGATCCTGATTTAGATACAGATCTGATTTTTCCCAATGAAACCTCATTCCAGACCATAAATGTAATAGTAACCCCTAACATTCACATCAGGATTCCATTTCTTCACATCCATACTGGTCTGTATCTAGAAGCAGCAGCTATTTCACCACAAAAGTTTAACAAAACATCTCTCTTTCACCTCATCCTCCTCATTTCCTCATAAATTTGGCATCCACCACCTCTCAGCTTCATTTTAATTAAACCATAAATGCTAATTTCAGTGCTCCATATGCTGCATTTGATGTCTTTGTATTTGTTGTAAGGTCCATAGAATGTGATAAAACGCTAATTCCATGCAAATGTCTCAGAAAATTTAACTGAATTTCCAAAAATTTGCAACTGCATGTCCATCCATGGCTGTTGAGTTAATATTTAGTGTTTCAATATGTGAAACACAACCTGAACTGTGGATGGAGGACCTTTTTTTTTTTTTTTCTGCCTAAGATGAACTGAACTGCTGGTCTAGATCATACAACATTGTTTCAGACTCTTTCAGTTTGTCAAAGTCTTATTTGGCTTCATTTAGTTGTTGTTGTTATCTAATACATCGTACATTTCTGTTTGTTTCTTGCATTAAAACAAGGATTGTTGCAGTCTCTGTGCACAAATAGTCATGTCTGTTTCCATTCAACTTATCCACATTTACACCAACTTTTCAACCTCTTACAAGTGTAAAAACTTTTTTTTTGCAACAGCTGGATGGAAATGCACCTAATGTGCAAAGACAAATTCAGGAAAACTTTGAAATATCACAACAACCCTTCACACTGTGGTCTGAAGAGGAGAGTTTTACATTCACTGAATTAATGCAAGAAACAAACAAATGGAAAACTGCAAAAACAAACTGGGACACATTCTGAGAATCAGTTGCAAGAGTGGAAAAACCCTTTATGATCCAGACTCATGGTTCAGTTCAGAACTGAGAACTAAAACCAGCTTCAGCTTCTTAGATCCATTAACATTACCTGAAATACTACATCGTTTTAATAATCAACCAACCATCCATAGTCATGGATGGAAGCGTGTGTGAACTGATTTTTGTTTTGCAAATTTTCCTGAAAATTCGGTTGGAAACTGACTAGTGAACATCATTCAACTGAATCTGAGATCTGAGGCATGTATAAATGGAAATAGAACCAGATTAGAGCTGCTATGAGGTGAATGGACAGTGGATGGGGATGTACTGAGTGTTGGGGGCTGACAGACCACGCCCCCTCCTCCTCCTCCTCCTCCTCCTCCTCCTCCTCCTCCTCCTCCTCCTCCTCCTCATCCAGGTCTCCATCCTTTCACAGAAATCTGCTTTAGAACACGCATGTAAATCACTCCCATGCACCATTACATCATGCAACGTTTAACCCCTACTGTCAAACACCATGTAATTCACTTTTTTCACTATTGCAGCTAATTCACTAAATCGCTTTTTAGCCCCTTGTTATTTAATGCATCTCATCAGCCTCTTCAACCCTTAAAGACCCATAACTTTTTAGCTTACTGGCCGATAGGCTGTAAGCTATTGTCGTCATGCGGCCTCCGGCGGTGGCATCTGTCGTCATCATCTGTAATCGTTGTCTGTTGTCCGTTACAAAACTTTCAATCGTCTTCTTCTCCGAAACTACAATTCCGATTGACTTCAAACTTGGCATACAGCTTCTTTATGATGATGTCAACAAAAGTTAGTGAAATTATTTGGATCCAGCTCTGATTCTGGATTTGGTGCGACTTTGAAAAATTTCCCCATTATAAGAAATAGGAAGTGCTGGTAAGTTACAGGGCCATTGGTCCTTTTTTTTTTCTTCTGTTTTTCAACTGATTTATCAACATATATTATAATATTTTCATTCATATTTGGCCTTTTTCTGTAAAAATCAGGTAGTTTTGTAGATTTAATTTAATGATCTTCATAAAAATTCAGAGTAAATTCAAAAGTTATTCAATCAAATCAGAAAAAAAGGAAAATTTACTCTTTGAACAAGATGTATCATTAAAAAAACAAGGGCCTCCAACCACTATCATTTGTCAACTAAATGTGTAGTTTGTCCGATGTCCATTTAAAGATGACAAACTCCATTTTACCTCAGTTATTTACATGTATTAATAGGATAGTGGATTAATAGTTATTAAACAGTTTAGATGCTGCATTTCTTATGTACATTTTAAGCCAAATTCTGACTTCCTTATTGATCCCAATTGAAAATCAATGACATTGACACGTGTGTTGAGTCACGTGATGCTGACACTAACCCAGCCCAATTACCAGACACCTAGAGAAAAAAAGAAGAGGTGTATATGACTCTACGTTGGCCTTTTGTTAATAGAATATTAATAATGGAGGGGAAAAAAAGAAAATCCCATTCATGTCTGGAAATGAAGGCATGTTTAACGCTCACAGTGATATTCAGTGTGGCCCATTTAATTAACAGCATAGTAGCTGCATTATCATTTAAGTGCTTCGAGTTGGATTCGGCTTTAAATCAACGTTTTTTCTGTCTTTTTCTTTTTTTTTTTTTTTTTTCCATCATGACACAGTGAACGTATGTCGTTTCGGATTAGTGGCCGGACCAAAAAGAAGGAGGAGGAAGGAGGGGGAGGAGGGAGGTGTAAGAGATGGTGAGGAGGGAAAATAAATTATGTGAGCCCATAGGCAACTTAAGTAGGCCATAATTAAAACGGCACGGAATTGAATCTGAGTATTGTAACCAGTGGAAGCTCACCTTAAAACTGGGATTTACCCACCTTTTTTTTTTTCTTTTTTTCCTTTTTTAATTTTTTTCCTCTTTTAGTGTATGAATCTGAAAGTGAGGAGTCGTAAATTTGGAGGTCAGAGCATCAGACTGGATTTTTGTGTGAATTACTCTGTTGGTGGTTATGAAGCGCAGTCTTTCATCATCACCACCACCACGCCCGTTTATTATTATTATTTTAATTTGTGCGCAAGAAAAAAAAAAGAAGAAGCAGGCCTGGGTTTTTTAAATATATTTTTTTTCTTTTGGACTAATTTGTAGTCTTTCTAAAATATGCAACTCCACTAACTAATGAATTAGACCAATCTGCTTGTCAAGTCATAAATAAACGCGCCTCCTGCTCCCAATAACCGTCACTGTTGCACCATGACAGAATGGGTGCAGAATGCAGAGTTATAACGCACTACTACTCCTGCTTCTGCTGTCTGATGCCTTCTTCTTCTGCTTCTGCTGCTTGGAGTACTAGTTCCGATGATGATGATGAGGAATAACACTAGACACTAGTGCGCAACTAAATAGAAATTGCCACGCACTAATTCCCGGGATGATTCAAGATCCCAGCGCCCCCTCCCTCTCCCCAACAGTCCCTCTTGTTTTGTTAATAATTCTTAAAGTCAGCCCCAGCGACTCATATGTTTCCACAAAGACCTGCTGGCTCAGACTTATGGCTTATAGGCTACCGCAGATGGCGATCCGTTTCAGAAAAGCGCAGCGCGCAGGGCCCTGTCTCATCACACTGCTGTTTGCATATGCGCTGTCACTGTTCAACAGGCCTGAGCTGATCAATAGGAGCATCACAGGAAAATAAAACAAACTAAGTCCATACTGTGGGGAGAGTCTGGGATAATATCAACAGTCATCACATTGGTCGTTTTTATGAATTACGCATCTTCAGCGGTGATGTTTTATGTTTTAACACTGAATTAAGTGCCACATGTGCGTCAAATCCAACCGTAAAATAACAACAATAGTGAAGCTGTAACTGTACTGCAAAAACACATCCAATTCTAAGACTTCCACACTATTTTAGTCGCTTTGGGAAAGTTTAAAATGCAATAAAACGACGGAAGTTGTCACATATCAAGAAAAAAGCACGTGTTAAAGAGTGGGAAAATGTCCCTAAAATACAATCAGTTAAAAAAGCACTAAGATCAGTTCTGGATGCAGACGGAAATATTGCGTTAAATCATATGAAATCATGAAACTGACAGCAATATATGTGTGGTTTTTTGCAGTGTAACCTTTACATATTTGCAGCGCTTGCATCACGAGTGAGCGCGACACCTGGCGGCAGTTATGACTGTGTTTTTATTATTCATGTATGATGAGGCCAACAATGACTTTGAAAAATCTCTTTCACCTCCACTCTGAAGCAGCAGCAGCAGCAGGAGGAGGAGGAGGAGGAGGCAGCAGTGTGAGTTCATACTTGCGCGAAAAGTCTATAAAATAAAGCCAGTTTGGCGCAGGGAAAGTCATGCCTTGCGTTACTTTACGCACATTACGCACCAAAACCAGGAAAAGTTTGGCTTTGGCAGGAAGGTGAAAAGTTAAATATGAAGTCTTGGTTTCAGTGAATAAAAGCAGACGCGCAAAAGGAGCTCCGGCCACGGACAACAAACCCATTTAAAAGCAGCAAAAAAGCGGAATATGGGCTTCAAGTTGCACGTAAATCCGTTACTGTAACGCGTTACGTACCGGCGCTGGCCCGGGCCACACCAGAGCACCTCTTTTCATCTCGACTCCAGTGCACAAACATACAGCTTAATGCGACTAGTGTTCCCCCCCTTTTATTGGGCTCACCATGGCTACCAAGTGCGGGGCTCAGAAATGCAACTGCCCGTCAATGACGGAAAAGGAGTGTTAACCCGTGAGAAAAAAAACATAACCCTCACTTTTAGGACAGAAAAAAAACAGTTCCAGCGAATATTTTAGATATTAACTAAATAAGTGTCTCCCTTTGGAAAACGCATCATTCCTATTTCCTCGAATGTATTTTTTTAGTTTCTTGGAAGGTCTCCAGAAGTAAAATAAAGAAGTAAAAAAATAGAAATAAGGAATAAAGCAGCAGATCATTAAGATCGCAGTGTTGTTTACAAGTATTTATCAGCTTTGTGTGTGTGTGTGTGTATGTGTGTGTGTGTGCGTGCGTGTGTGTGCGTGTGTGTGTGTGTTGAGTGCAGTTTGCGCTCGACAGGCTGCTTGCTGCACATAAACTTTAAACAAACTTTGCAACGGCGAGATCGATTTATATTAAACGATTTCATATTGCACTTGCCTACGCGATCCCTCTGGAGGATTCAACCGAGGGGTCTCACACACTCCCCCCTCCTCCTCCTCTTTCCTTCCTCTCTCTCTCTCTCTCCCTCTCTCTCTCTCTCTCTCTCTCTCTCTCTCTCAGACACACACACTCTCTCTCCCTCTCTCTCTCTCTCTCCCTGCTTAAAATGTGATTGATTGCACTTTTCTCCGGTGGACATTCACTACAAAACAGCACAGCTTATCCATCTGCCCGCTATTTATAAGTATATATATATAAAAAGGCAGAGATAAAGAAAAGAAAAAGGCTGCGAAAAGCAAACAGCGGTAGTCGATCGATTTTTACGCACCGAGAAAGAAAAGAAAGGACAAGCATTTGCAAATCGGTTTTAAATATAAGTTGCAGAGAATATGTCGGAAATATCATTTAAAGCTGCGGAGAGCCTCAGTGGAAGGAGAGGAGGCACATTACAGAGCAGTGGAGCAATGCGCGACGAGGCGATAAACTCCAACATTCCTCAAGCGTCAAAAGAAATCCGCATAGATAATTGTTGACTTACCTTGTGTCCAAAGAGGAAAAAAAAAAAAAAAGAAAAACGGAGGGGGTAAAAAAAAAAATAGCTTCACATTGTTCACACCGGAGCCTGTAAACGGTTATGTCCCTTTCCTACGAGTCGGTGCTCCCTAAGATTTTCTTTCCTCTGCCTCAACTGAGCAGGAGCACTCCTCGGCTCCCGCTATTATTTTCACTAAAATATATGAAAATTTATGCAAATGAAAATCAGCACTAACTGTTCGTCTCTTGTTATACTTGGGGATGATTTTTTTCCTCTCCCCCCTTTCTTTCTCTCTCTTTTTTCCTTTTTTTCCTTCTTTTTTTTTTTGCATACAAAATAAATGAACTCCCCCAGCAGGGAACTTGGGGACCTTTTATAATAAGCAAATAAATAATAAACACATCATATATCAGAGAGGAGTGTGTTTTTATCGCCGCGCCGTGAATTCAGAAATGGGGCAACAATTCAGAAAATGGCTTTTGACTCTTCCTTTTTATGTATATAAAATATTTTAATATTTTTAGGTGTGTGTATGAGTGGGTGGATGGGGGGGGGGGTCCTCTTCTCCTCTGTGGTGCAGCCTTGGTGTCACGTTTCTGCTGGCCGCCTGAGACACCCCCAACCCACCTCACCCCTCCCACCCCCCTCCTTCACCACTTTTTTTTTTTTTTTTTTTTTTTTCAAAAAGCGTGGATTGAACAGCAGTAATTTAGACAGAAATCCTCACTGTATATTAATGAATAGAAAAGGGCCCCATGGCTCTGGCCCCTAGCCTTCCTATTCAATGTAAACAAATCCACGAGGCTTCCTCAGGTTTTGAGACCGGTCCAAATTAAATCTGCTGGGATGAGAAGAGAGGAAGAAGAGGAGGAGGAGGAGGGCGGGTCGAGGGGTGAAGACACTGGCATGGCAGCTCCTCCGCCGCCTTCTATATGTTTGCCCTTAAATCCCTTTTGCAGTGAAATGTTTGATTTTTGGAGCTTACCGGGCAAATGTTGGGGGTTAACACCTGACACGCAGCTCCAACTCTCATCAAACACCGCTAATCACCCGCAAAGGCCTGCACAGGTGGACACGCACAGCCTCAACTCGAGTGGGAGCCCTGGATCAGGCGCTTATTATCACCCATGGGCGCGTCAGTATAGGCGCAAAGGGGTCCCCACAGACTTCACAAAGACCCCCATTCATCCCATGCGGTCACCTTGCATTTTAAGGAACCGTATTTCTACATTTTTCTTCTTCTTCCAGTGCCGCCACCCTGCTACTGCCTGCACACACACACACGCGCACACACACAGAAATCCCCCGAGGACTGCTCAATTTGCCCTTGTTTTGGTTGCCACTTTCCTCTTTTTCACTTGTGCTTCACTGAGGTTGCCTGTGCGCGGCGTTTCCGCATGGAAGCATCCCCGCAACCTTTGTGCCTTAACTCCTGAGGAGCCAATGTGCAGGGCAGGGATGGCAAAGGAGACACTCCTGACATCCCAATGAACAACTTCAACACGCTAAGCACTTGATATAAGCATGTAGGTTAGTGCAGCAAGATAAAATGTGCGCCATTTAAGGTGCGTTTTTTTTGTCTTTTTCCATCCAATATTCCTGTATTTTTCATGAGCAGCCTAGAGGGAATTAAACCCCTAACCGTAATGACTTATTTTATTACACAATCAGGTCAGGCTACCTGATCATTCTAATTGTTACCAATGGATCTTAAGGTGTCTAACGCACATTTTGGAGAAAGTTGGAGCTGTAATAAGGCGAATAAAGTGGTTAAAATCACTTTACGTGCAATTTTACGCATAAAAAAAGTTGATCTGTCTTTTACGAATTGGTGTTTTCATTAGAGACAGTGCTTTCGAACAGGTGCACATACATGGACATGTGAAGGAAAGCATCCAGAAAGGTTTCTGGATTTGGTTGAATGAGCGTAAACTGGAGGGCACACTTTATGGACCTTTTTATTTACCCCTCAGCCCTGTTTGTGTTCTAATATCTCAGTACTATTTACTACTAAGTTGTATTCCCTGTTTTGTTTGGACTGCAATTAAAAATCAGCCAATCGGAACAGCCGGAAGGAGGGCTCGTGCGCCCGGGAGCAAGGGCTGGCGAGCCGCTGTCAATCAAACCGCGGGTAGCCAATGAGCGGTGACGCACAGGAGTAAACATCCTTCACGTCGCCGGAGCCGCGCGGTGGGCGGGACTGCGCGCTCCTGACAGGGAGAGAGAGAGATATAGAGAGAGAGGTGGAGAGAGAGAACAAGCGAATGAGAGAAGAGGCTCGCAAGCAGCGCCGTACACTGTTATACTGGATTGTACTTCAGCGGGAGTTTGTGGTTTGGCAGGTTTATATACATCAAAACAGAACAAAGAGATAGGCTCTACAGTCCTATAAAAGAAGAGAGAGAAAAGAATAAAGCCAGGGAGAAATCTCAGCGCCTGAATTACAAAAGAATTAAGGACACTCCGCTAATGTTTTTCACATCCAAAGGGGACATAAACTGGGACTTTGTACATTGTGGAGAATTTGGAAGGCTTTTTGTTTTTTGCGACCACCAAAAGTTTGTTTGGGACACCGCTTTTTTCCTCTATATTTGAATTTTAATGTTCCGAATTTCCACCAGAGCGCAAAACTTTCCAAACGGACTGCACATGGTTTCAAAGGGCTTTTGAAAACCTGGATGATATTTTATTCGCCGATATCCATGCAGAAGTGTTTGAAGTAGAATGTTGTAAATACATGCGGATTTTATTCAGCCTTCTGCCACCCTTGTTCGAAGTTTTTTTTTTTTTTTTTTTTTCTTTTTTACGCACGTCCATGGTATTTGCCAAAACCTACCCATACTTTTAAAGTTTGAATAATTCATGAGATACAATTTGCCTGCTCGAAAGAAGTGACTGTAAAAAGGGAGGGGGGTTATCCACAAACATATTCATAAGGGTTGACGGAATGGCCACCGCGGCTTCCAATCCTTATCTGCCCAGCAATAGCATCTTATCGTCCGGCTCCATCGTGCACTCTGACTCCGGAGGTGGTGGCATGCAGCCGGGCAGTGCTGCGGTTACCTCGGGGTCTGGGGGCTACAGGGGAGACCCCTCAGTCAAGATGGTACAGAGTGACTTTATGCAAGGCGCAATGGCAGCGAGCAACGGGGGACACATGCTGAGCCATGCCCACCAGTGGGTGACATCCCTCCCGCACGCCGCAGCGGCAGCAGCAGCGGCCGCGGTCGCCGCAGCTGAAGCCGGATCCCCCTGGTCGTCGAGTCCCGTCGGAATGACGGGCAGCCCGCAGCAGCAGGACGTGAAAAACTCCGCCAGAGACGATCTGCACACGGGCACCGCGCTGCACCACAGGCCCCCTCACTTAGCTCCCCACCAGACTCACGCCGGGGCTTGGGGGAGCACCACCGCCGCGCACATTAACTCCATATCCGGGGGGCAGCAGCAGCAGCAGTCGCTCATCTATTCCCAGCCGGGAGGGTTCACCGTCAACGGGATGCTGAGTCCGGGGAGCCAGAGCCTGGTGCACCCGGGCTTGGTGAGAGGGGACACCCCAGACCTGGACCACGGCAGCCACCACCACCACCATCACCACCAGCATCCGCACCACCAGCACCACGGCGGCGTCAACAGCCACGACCCGCACTCGGACGACGACACGCCGACCTCGGACGACCTGGAGCAGTTCGCCAAGCAGTTCAAGCAGCGGAGGATCAAACTGGGCTTTACGCAGGCGGACGTCGGCTTGGCTTTGGGCACCCTGTACGGGAACGTTTTCTCTCAGACAACCATTTGCAGATTCGAGGCTCTGCAGCTCAGCTTCAAGAACATGTGCAAGCTCAAGCCTTTGTTAAACAAGTGGCTTGAGGAGGCCGACTCGTCCACCGGCAGCCCCACCAGCATCGACAAGATCGCGGCACAGGGGAGGAAGCGAAAGAAGCGCACATCCATCGAGGTGAGCGTCAAAGGGGCTTTGGAGAGCCACTTCCTCAAATGTCCTAAACCCTCGGCGCAGGAGATCAGCAGCCTGGCGGACAACTTGCAGCTGGAAAAAGAGGTGGTTAGAGTGTGGTTTTGCAATAGGAGACAGAAGGAAAAACGGATGACGCCCCCAGGAGTGGCACAGACGCCGGAGGATGTGTACTCTCAGGTCGGCAATGTGAGTGCAGAAACACCGCCCCCCTCCATGGACTGCAAAAGAATGTTCAGTGAAACATAGAACAGCACAGCAGAATATTTTATATGAAATTAAACTGATTTAAAAAACATACAGACTATCGCCATGATAGCCAAATTTTTTGATACTGTGATTGTGAGGGAATATGAATGAGACTGCAAATGTGTTATCTATTTTTCACCAGAAAAAAACAGAAAGAGAAAAAAACAGCAACCTTTTCCCTTTTTCTTCCCAACCCCCCTTCAGAAACGCACCGTTAACCTTCTTCCAGGCCCTCAAATGTCTTAACCTAAAAGGTTCCTTCTGCTTTTTTCTTTCAGGGGCATTTTTTAGTAGATTACTTAAAAGATGCAAGTGAAGCAAGCGACCAGAGGGTGACAACTACAAGTTCATTCCACCAGGTAATTTTGGCGCATTAAAACACACCCAAGAGGAAAACCCAAGTATTGTTTTTATTCTTTTTTTTCTTCCTCCCCTCTCTCCAAACAAAAAAAAAATCTCCCTTGTCATTTATCTGTGTTTGATTGAAGAAACAAAAGGAGCAGGCATTTTGTATATTTGGACTGAACTGCCTTCCCTCCCTAACAATAAAAAAGGGGGAAAAACTGCAACAATGTGAAGAAGAGTGACATCCACGACGCTTCCATCGTGATTTCCAGCATTTTTATTTTCTATTTTTCCCTGAAGTGGACTGCATGGATTCACGGAGGATTTAGGGATTTTTTTTTTTTGCTGTTGTTGTTGGGTTTTTTGTTTGTTTGTGTTTTCACGCTGAGGCCCTCAGAGAGAAAAAGACAAACCAGGACCAGGACTGTCCCGCCTGATCTCAAAGATCACCTTTTGTTTTTTAAAAAACAATTTTCCACGTGGGTTTTCTTTCTTTTAATATTATTATTATAATTATTATTATTATTATTTAATGGACTTTGACACCGTGAGTGGATTTTCCTGCCTTTGTTTTTTTTCTTTCCCAACAAATAGAGCATAAAGACATTTGAAAAAGACTAGCTGCACTTATTTGATGAGAAAAGAAGAAAAAAAAGAAAAAAAACATCTGAAAATTTGTTGCCAAGTGTGACTGAGTGGGTGCTGTGGATATACTATTAATGCTGCCCTTTCTAAGCAGTGTTCTTTGGTAGGTTTTAATAAACAAAAACTCTGTAAAGCCGGCAATATAGATCACTAGATCAGATACTGATCTGAGTTATTTACTTTATATTTTTCATCAGAATGACTTGTTTTAATATTTTATTCGGAATACATATGAATTATTCCAAACGGTAATTTATTTTCCCCCCAGGAACTTGTGTAAGATGTTTTCCCTTTTTTTTCCTGTTTATTTTTTCCTATTATTATTTTTGTTGTTGCCCTTATTTGTTTAATTTTGTATTATTATCGTTTCTAAAGGAGCACAAATCATCATAAGCTGACTTTGACCGTTGTTAGGTAATAATAAGGGTATATTTTGATGTGATCATTTTTGATTGTAATTTAATTTCAGTAGTGGTTCCGTACGAGCTGATTGAGACACAATAAATTTGTTAGAACGATCATGTTCTTTTTTGTGTTTTTGGAATTGATATTATTCACTTGCAACCCCGTGCCATTTGGGTTATGGGATGTTTGCTGTGTGCAGCAGCAGCAGCAGAAGCAGGAGCTAATGGAGAAAATGGTGGACTATTTTGTCCCAGATGAAGCTGCATATGCGCGCTGGTAATAACCTCCATTAGGATAACGCAGAAAAAGCAGCGCGTGCAATTCCAATTAAATACATTTTCTTCAGCTGCGTAAAAATACAAGAACGCACATGGTGTTGTGTTATTATAGCGCGCGGATGGCAGCCTGCAGCTTCTGAAAGCTTCAATAAATGTCCATAAAGTGGTGTCATGAGCCTGGAAGTGTGTGTTCAATGAAATGAACGGTCAGTGTGCGCGCAGGCCTGTACAATGGCGCGTCTGTTTTGTTTACATCTGCTGCCTCTTTAGGCCTTTAGAGGAAAAAAATAGAAAGAAGAAGCATAAAACACATCCAAAATAATTACAGGAAAAAACACAGGAGATGGATTCAGGAGTGTCCGTGTTCAGGGTGGGAGTTGGAGCACACAGCGTCCTCATAATATTAATAATGAGGATGATAATACTAATAATAAATTCCTGACTGGCTGCCTGTTATGTAATGTTTACGTCGCAGCTTATGGTCTATAGATACCCGGGCACATAATACTGATAACCGCGTATTTAGCATAATTATCAGGCAGCTTTATGGGCGCCTTATTCACGCGCCTGTCACTAATACCACCGCAATAACAACATGTCTAATCTGCACCAGAATCCATTTGCAAAAGACAAAAAAAGGAACAAAAGTGGGTCTTTAATGACTAAAATTTGTGACATTTATTCCCATCTTTACAAGCACATAAGTCCGTGTGTGTGTGTGTGTGTGTGTGTGTGTGTGTGTGTGTGTGTGTGTGTGTGTGTGTTATTACTGTATGTCCAGGTGGAAGGGTTGTGTCTCAGTGGCTGAGCTGACATGTAGCTTTAGGATCCGGGGCACTGGGTCACAGAGGTTTATTGATTGTGTTTGTCCAAAAAATGAGCCCCACTGGCTGCACCCTCCACCTCCTTTCTTCATCTTCATCTTTTCCACACTTTTTTTGTTTGTTTTGTTTTGGGGTTTTTTTTACAGTGAAGTATACTGTGTGACATGTCGGGAGGGCTGCAGATTAATATCATGAAGGTGCTGCTTCAGGACTTTTGACATTGGACAGAAAATGACAGAAACTGAAAGCACGTGCAGCCCTTTTTCCTTTACCTCCAGCATGATAATCCCAATGCAAATGCTCTGATAATCTTCACTGTGCATTTAATATTTACAGCAGCACGGTTGTGTGTGAATGCGGGTGAATGTCTTCCTGGGTTTCTAACTTTTCTCTTTTTTTCTTGAGTTGTCTTGCTCGCCTATTCAGCAAAACTCACAAAACGTGTCCTCTCGCTGCAGGATTTGAATTTCGCGGATGATTTCCCATACTAGTTGCTTAGCAACGAATTCAATGTTATAGAGAAGTAGGCATCATTTTTCTTTGTCTCCATTAGTGAAAGTGGCAGCCACACACACATACACTCATACACACACATACACATAGAGTCTAAAATGTTAAAACTCAATATTATTATTTTTTTTAAAGCCACAGCAGCTTTTACGTTTGTATTTAAATACTGGACATTTTCAAGAATTAATCTGAGTTAATTATAATACAAAAGCGCGTGAGGTTGACCTTTTAATTGTACTTAAAGTAGAAATATTTCCGACAAAACGCCTGGAAATGTCACCTAACAGTGGCTCACCTTTGCCTACCTTTGCACTGTCTCATTATGCATTCAGATCCTGTGCTGCTCTCTATAAAATCCAATGCAAAGTCACATGACGCACGAAGATAAGCCTTGCTCTGCTTCCCCAGCGCGCGCACACGCGCACTTGAGGTTTTCCTTCCTTCCCCCTTCTCCTTAACTTTAACTCTAACAAAATCCTATCCAGCGAACAGACAGACAGACAGACCTGTGCTTTTTTGGTTTACATTGTGCCACGCAGATGGATGGATGGGTGGATGGATGGATCGCGCACTCAGAAAATTAAAAAATACCTTTCAGAGCAGCCAACACGGCTTGTGCAGAAATATCCCCAATCTAGTGAGAGATTTTTTTTTAACCAAGGGCGACACACACAAAAAGAGTTTCAAATCTCATAATGGGTTTTGATCCGCCTATTCTTCAACAGCTTTGCGCTTTTTCATGGGTCTTCAAAACCGTGTTGGCAGCAGCTTGGGTGTGCGTGGAAAGAAAAAAAAAGACACCGATATGTTCAGTCAGTCAGTTTACAAGGCCTGAGGAGCACTACTTCTTCTTCTTCTTCTTCTTCTTCTTCGTCGCGGCCCGTTCTCTCCCTCCTGTGCGCGCTCAGTCAAACTAGGCAGTTCAGCCTCCGCTCCAAACTTTGAAGCCTTTTTAATATCTTAAGTGTATCCAGTTCCCATCAATCAGACAGTGACATGAAGTCGATGGTGTAACATGTAAATAATAAAAACACCCTTTAATCATCCAGACTTATACATCCAAGTCCTTTATGTCTATACTAATCGTCACATGTGATGTAATTTATTCTAGTTTTGTGTGTTTCAGCCTGTTGGTGTGCAGTTGTTGACATGGACATACTTACTAAAAAACAAACAAAAAAGCTGTGTTAAAAGTATTTAATTAATTTCGTTTTGGATCATATGTGGGTAGTGGTACAACCCAGAGTGAGTGTTAGGTTATTGGTTTGACTCAACGTGTTGGTAAATAAATAAATAAATAAATAAATAAATAAATAAATAAATAAATAAATAAATAATAAGTAGAAAGGAGCAAATTGTTGGGTTAAAGCTGCCACAAACCAGGTTGAAAAATCCAACTAAAAATCCACAGTGTCAGCATCACTTGTATTATATTTTCTGTATTTTTAATTTTTTTTTATTATTTGCGTTTGTGCGCATACGGATTCTATTTGATGTACATTTTTACTGAACATGCGCTTTACTTGTAATCGTCTGTATTTAAGTTAATTTTCTTAATATCATCCATATAATATCAAGTAAAATAGACTCGATTACCGTCACACACACACACACACACACACACACACACACACACACACACACACACACACACACACACACACTCCTGAGTTGGAGTTGAGTTGGGGTGCTGCTGGTGTTAACCCAGGCCGGGTTCAGGCTCATTGTGACCTGCTGAAAACAACGCGCACTTTACGCACAACGGTTTTCCCCCTTTTCTCTCTCTCTCTCTCTCTCTCTCTCTCTCTCTCTCTCTCTCTCTCTCTCTCTCTCTCTCTCTCTCTCTCTCATACTGTATTTACTCCACGTGTCTCTAGCGCCATGAATATGGATTATTCTGAGCCCCGTTCTCCACAGGGAGCTTTCCTCTTCTTCTTTCTTTCTTTCTTTCTTTCTTTCTTTCTTTCTTTCTTTCTTTCTTTCTTTCTTTCTTTCTTTCTTTCTTTTTTTTTTTATTTCTTTCTTTTCCACGTCCACACGGATTTATCTGCGCTGCTGCAAGAAAAGAAAGAAAGAAAGAGAGGAGCTCAAGAAAAATATCCTTGTGTCTGTCTGCTGAGTTTTGATCATTTATTATTACTGTTAATAGACACTAAATAGAGGAGCTTGTATTTCTGTTTATTTTTTCCTTCTATTTCGGGTTCAGGTTGTTGCGCACGCATGAGGTTGTTTACATTCTTGGGAACGTTTCCGCAAAAACAGTCGAGGAATTATATTATTCGTTTGAGATTATACTTGAGTTAGTTTTAAATACACTGATGTTAGTAGTTATTTCAAGTTTTTCCGTTGTCAATAACTGTTCATGTTAATAAGACACGTAAAATTACACACGACGCATTTCCATGGCGTTAACAATTGTCAACCTGTGCGTAAAATACAGGATATTATCTACAAAATAAGAGGTCAAGTTGGGCCTGTATGTGTAAATACAGTTGATCAGGTTACTACTGAAGAAGAAGAAGAGGAAGAAGATGAAGAAGAGCAGAGGAGGACTTTTTTTTTTTTTATATGACGTGACTCTCGGGGGTTTCCTCTATAAATTGTGAAGGTCATGGTTTTCTGAGCAGCCAGGATGGATAGGTAGAAGAGGAGGGAGGGGAGGAGGGGAGGGGGCGGTGGGGTGGGGGGGTTGAATGGAGTCTACATATATCCACTGAGGTAATGTAATGTGCTTCAGCATCTCATCTGCCTGTCTGCGTTTCAAAAGCACCGGAAAGCCTCTTCTTCTTCTTCTTCTTCTTCTTCTTCTTCTTCTTCTTCTTCTTCTTCTCCTCCTCCTCCTCCTCCTCCTCCTCCTTTTTCTTCTGCTGCTGTGTGATGTGGCTTCTTAAATTTTTTTATTTCCATGCTTGTGGTTTTGATTACAAGCGTAAAATCCGCGTTTGCGCAAACTGCACGAGTGAGTTTTATTACATTAGTCGAACATTTTTTTTTATTTCTTTATTTTGCCAGTGATAATTTTACAAGTGGATTTAAAAGTAAAGAAAAATACAAGGAAATACCCCTTTTAAAGTTGTTTATTCTGTTATTTTTATATTTATTTCTAATTCTGTAATATTATTAGTTCTATATTTAATTTTTATACTTAAGTAGATTTTGGAAAACTTTAAATTACAATACTTTTTTTCTGCAATATGTTTTATATAATTATTATATAAATGTATTTGGGTAATTCATGAACTTCCGTGAAAGAGTCACGCAAGATATTTGCAAGAAATTCCTCTTTTGCGCACCACTGTAATTCTTGGAATAAGTTGCGTATTTTTGGGGAGTACAAATTCAGATCTTTGCCGTGCTGTAGTTGACTGCAAACGGCCCACACTCAAAAACACACACCATCTCTAAAAATACCAAATACAAATACACGTCAAATAAATCTGTTGTATTTGTATTTCCGCGTGGAAAATTATCCAACAGCTTGTGTGTGCGTGTCCTCTTGTGTGTTTCAGTCCGATTATTAATTTGTCTGATTAAAATTCAGAAGGAAAACTTTGCAGCAGCAGCAGCAGGTTGAAGTAAACAGGGCCCACACTATAAACTGACACTACATCCACTTCCACGCGTGTGCGCTCACTGTGATATTTGCAGATTGCTGATAACACTTGTCACAAATGAGAAAACACTGTTATCTTAATATTAGATGTTTCTTTCAGTCAGTGACAGAGTTGCAAACACATTTTCTCTGGATTTTCTTTATTATTTTATATAATTATTTCCATTTTCTGTCTAATTTAACTCGCATTTAACTCCTTTAAAATATAATAAATCAGGTCAGATCTTTAAAGCAATGAATACACCTTGTTTTTTTATTTTTATAATAATAATTATTATTATGAATACACTTTATATATTCACTCTAAGCCTTTCTCCGCTTTTAAGTGAAAATCCAAAGCTGCTCGTCTGCGCTTCTCTGACCTTACAGCGCCACCCAGTGGACGATCAGCACACGGCTTCTATGTCAGTATCTCATCACAAATCAGCTCCTCTTTTCTGAAGTAGGAGACATTTGGATTTAGTTTTGGGTAAAAATTCTTATTTTGTTTAATTTTTTTAGGCTCAGGGGGAGGAGAAATCTTTAAAAATGTGGAAATTATCAATAAGGGTCGAAGGGAAATGGAGCAAAGATGGTACTTGGATGCAGTTTGGAGTCGGAAGTTTCACCTTGTTTTTTTGGGGGGGTGGGTTGGGTGGTGGATTTAGGGTTAGGATCAGGGGGAGATCTTTAAAAGGTGGTAATGCTTGATGATAACATGAATAAAAGATAGAGTTAACATGTATGTCGGGCCTTATTTTTATGTCATTTTATTTCATTTGGGTTAAAAGTGTAGAGTTATGGTTAGTAGGAGATCTTAAAAAACGTACAAATGCCTAATATTAACTGAATAAATCACTTTTTTTAATTCAAGAGAGGAAAAACAATACATGATGCATTTTAGATACAAAATATTGAATTGTTTTTCTAATTTATGAATGCATGACAGTTGCATGTGGTTTGGAGTATAAAGTTACATTTTGTTTTACTTTTTGAGTCGTTGGGTCCTAAGTGTAGGGTAAGGTCTAAGGTTAGTGATGGATGGTCGGGGTTAAAATGCGGTAAAGTTTGATGTTAAATTTAAAGAAAATATGTCTCAGAGTACATTTGTATTGGTTGGAGTATAAAGTAGATAGAAGGGGGTTAAATTGTGGGTATAGTTTTGAGTATAGAATCTATTTTTGTGTTATTTTCCTGCGTTTTCTATGATTAGGGTTATGGGATACAAATAAAATTTACAGTGTTTGACAATGATCTGAATGAAAACATGATGGCATTTGGATGTGTTTTATGGTATAAAACCTCATTTTGTTAAATATTGTTATTTTAGATTTTGAATAAAGGGTTATGGTTAAATATGACTAGTTATCATACACATAATGATTATATTTGCATTAGGTTTGGGGTATAAAGTCAAATTTTGTTTAATTTTTTGAGAGGGTTAAGTCATAAGTCTGAGGTTAAATCTTTACAAATGCAACAAGACATGTAGCAGAAGAGGAAGAATGTAACGTGGATCTAATTTGGAGAATTGGGTCTAATTTTATTTCATTATTTTAGGGTTAAAATGTGGCAAAGCTTATTAATGATAAAATACAAAATGTTACAAAGCTAATATTAGCTTTTGGTATTAAGTATAAAGAGTTATTTTGTTCTGTTAAGGCTTGGATTAGGAGAGGAATGTGTAAAAATCTGGCAATGCTGATAGTAACTAAAAAGAAAATGTAACAGAAATGACATTTGGATGTGGTTTGGGTAGAGAGTCTCACTTTTGTTGGATTTTTTAGGGCTGGGTACATCATGTTCTGGCTCTTGACTCTATGTTCTTTATTTTACTGTCGAAGCTGCACCATCGTATTTTGAATGGAGTCTACATGTTGTTTCCAGCTCAAAAATAAAAACTCTGTGTAAAAATGTTGTGACATGCACTACACCTTTAAATTGCAGCCTGTTGCAAGCATATAATTGTGTTTCAATTAACTGTGCAGCTCCATTTACAACCGTATAAAAGTCAGAAGTGTATTGCAGTAACTTTCTTTCTATGTAACTGAGTAAAGAAATAAGTGCAAAACTGACTCTTGAAATCAGAAAAAGCAGGAAAACTGCACTGGATTCAGTAACAATCCTGCCAAAAGCTGAACTGTCAACTGCCAAATGTCAGATTTTCCCAAACTGATCTTTTTTTTTTTTTTTTTTAATTTATAAATCAGTGCACTAATACAAACTCAACCGAGAACCAAAAGTACTGTTTAACTACACGTTCCTGTGAGCTTCTCATCAGCTGTAAAGCAGAACATATAACATTTAACATGAAAAATAAGAAGAGTAAACATGCATAAGAGGAATTCGACCTCGAATGACACGAAGGAACACATCTTTTAGTTGAGATGTGTTTCATAAGTTCGCTGTATAATAAAAAGACGAGCAGATGCATTGAGACACAGTTGAAGTTGATTTGTAACTAGAATGCGCTTACATCCAGGAAAGAAAAAAAAAACTACATGGATTAACAATCCTGCCAACTGTCATTTTATACGTTGTGTTTTTGTTATGAAATTTTAAATTTTCAGCTTCTAAATCGTTGCACTAATGATTGTGGAACTGACCAAGAACAGAGACTACATGTTAAACACACTTTTCTTGAAGGAAAACTTGAAGTTTGGCTGTTTTTTTTTGTTGCTCAGCACCTGTACAAATGATAAAAAACATTGAAAGAACTTTGGATTATTGTGGAAAGTGCATTTTCTTTTAGGCTATTACCAAGCGTTGACACAATATTAAGGATTTCCTTGAATAGTAACCCCTGTTTTTGCTTTGAAACCAAAAACACAAATGATATAAATGACATGAAATGTTAATCTTAAGTATTCTGTTAGAATCATTTTACATAATTGTAATATAAAGTTCCTCTGTATTTGTCCATCTACTCATTGTATGTTTTGTAATATCAGTTTTGATATAATTTAGTTTTCCTGTTTTTATTCCTATTTCTACACACCAGTCATAACTTTTGACCATACCATTTACACTTTATTTATCAAGAATGAATCACATTGTCACAATAATTTAATGAAAACAGGTAAAACATATTTTATTCCAACTTACATTCAACAGTGTACATATTTAGCTGAATTTTTTACCACCAAACTGTTCTGCAAAACATTTTTTGTGGTATCGCTGAGGTAGAAATAGTGTAAAGGAGGTCAAGTTGTTCATATAAATGCTTATTTTTTGTTATTTTTAATGTTAAGTGCTGTCATTTTGCTGTTTCGGTCCAACTACTCCACGTTTCACAGTGCATGACAGCAATTTTGGAAGGTTTTAAAGCGCATATTAAACTGGAGATATTCCGCAAAGATATCAGTGTGGTAGACAGGATGTAAATGCTCTTACACGTGTTTCCATGCACTTTGGACGTATAACTCAGCCATGTTATGCAGCTTGTTGATATGAAATATTTATTCTTGGAGTTATATTCCCACTTCAAATTGTTGCAGCGAAGAACTTCCACTTCCCAGCCGACGGGTTAAACACGTGCTGATGATCCCCATAAAAGCAGGGCGGCCCCGCTTTATTGGTTGCCATGGGAAACCAGGAAGCTAGTTAGTGATCTTTCACATCGTCTTTCTGTTGTTTATTTGTATGACACGCGAGAGAGAGAGGCGGCTTTTGAGTCGACGCACATGTGTTTGGAAGCCATTGTGCATAAAGTGTGTTCCGTATTTGTTGACGCCGATGGTAATCGCTCTTGTGGGGTGTTTTGGCTTTAACGTGGCATTTTTACATATGTTTTAAATGCAGAGGAAGTGTGTCTGTGTTGGAGTTTTGCAGTGAAAATAAAAGGATCACAAAAACTGTTGCATATTTTCTGTGGGAGTCTGATTTAGAGCTGAAGTTGGTTGTCATTTGTCCGATTACTCCATGTTTCCTGTTGTTTTGAGGTGCATTTTATCATCAAAGTATTGTGTATTTTGCTTCTACTTTTGGCAGAATTTGCAGTATTTCTTTTTAAGATGCAAAAAAAAAGTAAGTGCAAGGAATACATGCACCCTACAGAATAATAGTGATTTTCTAATTTGTTCTTTGATACATATGTTGTTGTATGTAACAGATTGGCTTGAGATGAGGCGTTCTTTTTCTTCTTCTTCACTTTCTCAGTCCCCTACCCATAATCCCCCCTCAACCGAGATTTGAACCCAGCTCCACCCCGCGTCCAGCCGGGCCCACGTCTCGCAGCAAGAGCTCGGCTCTCTCCAAAAGCCTCGTGTCAAAAAGGCCGGTCAGCGTTTCAAAGAACTCTGAACATTCGTGGAGAGACTTGACGCCCACAGCCCGCCGGGCTGGCCGCTGCCAACAATTGCTGTTTCTGTTGGCTCGCCGAGCGCTGTCGTACAGAGAGAGGGATTCAGAAGTTGCCAAGTAATGACTTGCTAACCTCGAAAAGTAGAAAAGAAGAAGCGATTCTCCAAAGACGTGCCAGAACTTTCTGCGCTGTGAGCACAAACATCACGTGGATTTGGACTCTTTTACTCCGACATTTCGAGGCGGATGTCTTAGTTGTTAACGGGACATTTTTTAGTTTTTTTTTACTGAGGAGTTCAGGGTCAGTTCGATGTCATGACCTCAGTTTAAAGAAGTTTAGACATCACCTAAGTACGGGGTGTGGTTCTCTCAGTTGAGGTGGATGCAGCCAAGTACAAATACTTGCATATCTTTGCTTTAATTGTCATCCATTTGACATTTTACTTCTTTAAAATCTGTACTTCCTACTTATCACATTTTCAAAACAGGCTTGTTACTTTAGTTTTCATGCATTTATGGGGAATTATAATTGTTCATATTTGTGCAGGCTTTCCCAGAATCAAGACTAATTTCAGCGTCCATGATTGGAATAACATGTAGTAAACATGCATCAGTACATATCACACGTGACAAATGTAACCAGGTGAAGACAGTGTACAAGACCAAAAAACACACCTAAAACATGTATCAGGTGTTGAAACTGTAAACTACACACATTACTTTTCAATATATTTTTGTTTTTTAAGTACCAAAGTATTGGAACCCTCATTGATTGTGTTGGATTTTTTCTTTTTCTTTTGATTTATCATTATTTTAATTATGAGCTTTGACAGTAAATTGGACATTCCAACTAAACACTGGGAGGAAACTTTTTTTTCTTGAGGAAAAACTCCAATATATCAAAGGGGTAATAGAATAACACACTTGATTACTTTTTTTTTTACATTCATATGACGTTCATACTAAAAAACTTTGTTTGACAGCATCCACGTTACTATAGCATATTTGATCTGTAGAACTGAGACTTTTGGAAGTGCATCTTCACTATATTGTAGCGTTGTAATATGGACAGACAAAACCAGAGACTGAGTCTTATCAGTAACTTTCTATCGGATCTTGATTCATCACAGTCCTGTCATTTAATTTTCTCCAGAAGAAAACCAGGCATTAGTCTTGACATCCAGCTTTTCATGCAAATTCCAGCCATTCCTGTCCTTGTTGTTGCAGCTGTTAAACCACAGTTGAATTAAAATAAAATTCTGCATTTAATCATAATACTGATTACATTCACAGGAGGCAAGTTGAGACAATTCCAGTGTCCAGTGAAGGCATCACTCCCCCCAGGTCATGTGGTGTGTTTAAGGTGAGGTAAAATATCCTGAGATTTTGGTTGCTTTTACTTTACACTGAACAAAAATATGTTAGTGAGGATGTTGCCTTAGTTGTATGGATGTGGTACATGGACCCGGTTATAACCGCTGGCAACTATAGTTTTATTTGCAGGCATAATCATGTAGCCGTTGTCCAGTATTATTTATTTGCTTGACTGTGTGAGGAAAACAATTTTTTTATATTTACAGTGTTAAAGCCTTGACAATCATCCATTATTTTTGCAGAAAATGACACAACTCATTTACTGTTAAACTCAAAGAAAATAAGAAGAGGTCACCAACATTGACCACATTTTGATTTTGTGGTTCAAGTGAACATGTCATTTACTGATCTGTCTAGTGTTACTATGACCTGAGGCTGTGTTCACTCAAGCAGTTGAAACGTTCCTTAACCCATAAAGACCCAGTGCTACTTTTATGTCAGTTCCCAAATGACTTTTTCTCTCTGTTTAACCCTTCTTAAGTGACTTATCACCATATATCATAATATTATCCTACATACTGTGCATTTTTCAGTGAAAATCAGATATTTTCCTGTATTTAATTTACTTATCATGTACTTTAATCATTATGATGGCATTACATTTGCGGTTTATTATATCAAAAACAGAGGAAACGGAAGAAAAAGTGACTTTTTCAGTAAAATATATCATTAACTGTATATCATTAACTGAACATAAACCAAGTGTGTCCATCCACTGTCACTGATCCAACTCCATGGGTTTTACTGGTGAATCAATGTTGTAGAAGATGACAGTGTTTCCACGTTCACTACGGAGCCTCTGAATGTCCAAATGGGTCATATCTGATGGCCATGAAAAGATGACAAACTGTATTTTACATTGATTATTTCAACATATTGATAGGATTAGTGGTTTTCCATTTATTGAACATTTTATATCGTTAGATGGTTTTGGTCACCAGTGGGTATTTGGGTCTTTATGTGTTATAGGCTGACTTTCGTTTCATACACTGAGTATGTTTCAGAGCTTATACTTCTCACTTTTACACTTTTTGAATACAGTACTTTTACTTTTAAAACAGTTTGTTTTTACACATGTCTGTACTTCTGCTGGAGGGAAGAATGCAGGCTTTTGCAACCTCTGACTTTGGGATTCGGAGAAGAAAGCTGATTGATTGGCAGCGATCGAAAATTCCCAGAATCACATCACAGCACATGTGTGTAGGACTGTGTCTCGGTAATCTGTGTGTGTGTTTGTGTCCTGTCCTCTCTCAGCGAGCGTCCCGGGTGGTGACGGATCTCCACAGCAGACGGATCGATGGTCGGGGGGGGGCAGAGACAGGGGTCGGTCAGTCCTCAAGGGGCCCCCGCCGGTGACATCTCCTGCTGCAGTTTGCAGGCCGGCCGCCAGCTCAGGGTCAGCCGTCCCAGCAGGCCGTTGGCTTTGGCAGCAGTTACCAAGGTGACAGCATGTCAGCGCAGCCCTGCAGAGCCGCTGAGGGCGGGGCGGGGGAGGCGGAGAGGGGAAGGGGGGGGCGCAAGCAGGGAGCCCGATGCATCACCAGCTCTGATGGGTTTGTCAATACTGTTTAGATCCAGAGGGAGCCGGGCCCGCCGTGACACACACCGGCCCCCTCTAGAGAACACACACACACAGACTCATAGTGTGGATGTTTCACACACACACACACACACACACACACACACACACACACACACACACACACACACACACACACAGGCTGCAGCTTCCACATAGAAAGAGTTTGTGGCCTTCACATTTAAAGCACATAAAAGACACAAGCTCATATACAGTATGAGCACAAAGATATGGTTGGATTATTTTACTGATGCAATGACATGTAACTAACACATTAATGCTGATGGAGATGAAGCCATTTAGAATCTGTTACAGAGTCTGATCTAGGGCAGGACACCATCCACAGTACTGGTTCAATGGAGATGAAAACCAAAAAAAAATCACCTACTGCACCAATGACCTCCAAGATCTGTCTTTTTGCTGCATTAGATCTTGATACTATGTATGCAGGTGGTGAACAGGAATTTTGGGCTGTTGTCATGACTTCAATCTTTGACCTAGAATTGTTGAAACTGAGTCATCTATAATCAGCGTTATCAAAGAGTCACACAAAAGCAATCAGGACAACAAAAACATAACCTGCTTCCTGGAAGTAATGAATACATCATGACAACAAGTTGAGTCTGCCGAGGATGACACTAACACCAGGAACTTTTATTACCAGGAATGTATTTACCTGGGTAAAAGAATTCCTGGTAATTTATGTGGTTTGTGTTGTCACCGCACCTCAAATTTTCTGGAAATTGATTCAAATCAGGCTTGTTGTTTCCAGTTGCCTGTCCTTTTGAGTGAATATTTTCGATGAGGTCCAGGCTGTTTTGAGTGTATTGTTCAAATACCCTCTTTTTTTGCTCTGTTTTCCAAATGATCAAAACACAACCACAGCAAAGGTTGAAGAAATGGAATAAATAAGTTTTTAGACACTGGTTTAATCATTGTAGGTGAACGTAAGCGCAGAAAGCTACAAGTGTTTTCCACCAATCAGTATTCTTCAGCACACAGTCCCACCCCCAAGAATTCTGGAGAATCTGAAAAGTCCTACCCCTTAATAGGAGCTTTTTTAAGGGAAAGTCTAGGGTCAAGAGGAAGTTTTTTACCTAATTTCATTGGGAAGGCGCCAAGATCTTTCAAAAGCTTGCTTAAAGTTAAAGTCCTTGAGTTGGAAAAGGGGATATTTAAGCATTTTTTTACTGCGATCTCCAAGCAGTGTTCAGAGGTGACTATGTTAACAGCAGTAGGTCTATGTATTTATTATGTATTGTATGTATTAAATTATAATAATCAGTTACAGGAAATAGGTAGTCATGAAAATGCTGAATATTATAGAGTAGTGGATATTATATTTATATTACTTTTCATTACAATACTCATCTCACCATGTAATGTACTAGAGCTGTACGATATTATCATATACATCATGTGACAATAGAAAAACATTCATTTTAAGCTCTATTGTTTTTATCATCATAAACCACAGTCTGTACAGCAGCACTTTGGATGTTTTCGTGCAAACATACAGAAGAGCTATGATTTGTGGTGGGTTTTGAAACATTTCTCAATTGAATTTGCACTGTTGAATGACTATAGGGTGATACCCTGATCATAATATAAATACGTTATGATTATGACTATACTATATGTTCTGTGATCAGTTCATGATATATATACATATAAATATGTTATTATTTCAGCATATTTCCTGGATCAGGGAAGCCACTGGAACCAATCTGACTGCCACATCATCAGGGGTAGGATATTTGAATGCATAGACTTTTAAACTTCATTTGCCAATCAAATCCATTACCCACTTTTGGACATTTCTCACAATATTCTCAAAAAGTAATCAAATGTAAAAAGTTAGAGTAAGAGTTAAGATTGTTAACTGTAACCTTAAAGCCCATATTTAAGAAGTTATTTTACTGACAATGTTTATAAAACTAAATTATAGATCAAATTATTACATATTTACTTTATGTGCAAATGAGAGTTGTAGATAGCAAGCCACATTCAGATCTGCTGCTTATTTCTTCAACTAACTGATTGATTGGGTGATTCATTCATTCATACATATATGTCTTTTTTTCTGTGTTTTCCTTTTTAGCTACAAAATGATTGTGGTAACGTTTTGTAAACAGGCGAGGCTAAGTAGTATTTTACACACTATTTTACACATCAAAACAAGAATTTGGCTTAAACAGTGAAATAAAACATGAGCAAAACCATAGATATGAGCTGGAAAAGGGAAAGAGGGGATGTACAATATAAACTTGCATTATGAGCACTTTATATTTGTTGTTTGGTCATTGATTAGAGCATCTTTGACCCATAAAGACCCAAACATCCACTGGTGACCAAAATCATTTACTGATATGAAAAAATTAAATACCTCTTGATCCACTAATCCTATCAATCCATGTAAATAGTTACGTTAAATGCAGTTCGTCATCTTTTCATGGTCATCAGATATGACCCATTTGGGCGTTCAGAGGTTCCGCAGTTACTGTAGAAACACTGTCTTCTTCTACAACACTGATTCACCAGTTAAACCATGGAATCTGATATATGACAGTGGATGGACACACTTATTTTTATGTTCAGTTAATGATATATTTGACTGAAAAGTCACTTTTTCATCCATTTTCTCTGTTTTTGATTCCGTTGATGATAAAAACCCTCAACTTTAATTTGAGCTTTTATGGACATCTACATTCATTCATTCATTCATTTTCTGAACCTGCTTTATCCTCACTAGGGTCACGGGGGTCGCTGAAGCCTATCCCAGCTACTTATGGGTCAAGGCTGGGTACACCCTGGACATGTCGCCAGTTCATTGCAGGGTTGACATCGACATGATAAGTAAATTAAATATAGGAAAATACCTGACTCTCACTTAAGATTGCAAAATACTGAGCCTAATATAATTAGAATAAATGGTGATAATTCACTTAAGAAAAGTTAAAAATAGAGGAAAAAATCATTTGGAAACTGCCACAAAAATAACACTGGGTCCTTATGAGTTCAAGACAACACAGGTGCAGTTGCAAACACATATAAATCACATGTGCACCTCATGCAGTGTGACACAGACAAACCTCATACATTGCACATGACTGTGAACACACAAATCATGTCAAACATTAACATTTAGGATATGAGATGTTAACACACATGTCTTCAGACTGGTACAGTGCTTAGACACATCCACCCACATGTTTGCGCCACACTGATTGTTTGCGGAGACTGCATGGGTGCGTGGATTAAGCCGTCGGTGCAGTGGTTGAGCGCGAGTTGGCAGATAAAATAAGTGTAAGTGTGCAGCAGGACTGTGGAGAACAGAACGAGAGTGAGGTGAAGGGAGAGAAAGCACGCTCAGGCCGTCTCACCCTGTATCTCATTAACCAGAGCCGAGGGGGGATTGGAAAAGCAGCATCAGCCACGTTCGGCTCCGAGGGGGCTTGGAGTGTAACCATTTCTAGACCGTGGATTTAATAGATTACTAATGATCGGCCACAGGTATTTCCAAGTTAGACATTAGCGACGCATGCCCAAAATGAGATCATTTGCTAATCCGTACATTCTCACATCTGCTGAGTCTGGAAACCTGCTTATATGTGAATAAAAGCAGGGTATACATGTTTGGATTTAAAGCAGGAGGGTTGTGACCGCGTGGGGAAGGAAGGGTTTATGGGTAATCTCTTGCTGCTATCTTGGTGTGGTGAGGTGTTGTAAGCACAGAAGGGGAAGGTGTGGGGATATGCAGAGCGCTCACGATTCCTCTGTATCCAATATGACCAATCCTCTTAGCAAGAGAGAGTTGAGCTCTGCCCTCCTTCCAAAAGTCTCGTTTTCATTCAGGCTATTATGTCAATGTTTAATGCCTAAAGAGAGGAGAGAGGTATCAAAAAATAATATGACAAAGATGTAGAACTTGTTTGCAGCTAATGCCAGAGTGTTGAACTGTCACTTTGAAACTCAGTGGCATCTCTGCAATTTTCTCCTCTGCTAAATAAAAGCGTTGTAGTCGGGGTGGGCGATACTTTTACCCTTGATGTTGGGGCTTGATCTGTGTGGAAAGTAGTAAATAAGTATATCAAGAACACTGAATCTGTCTAACAGGCACACATTCATTTTAAAGTGTGTGTGTATTTTACACAGTACAGTGGCTTTGTCTGTAACATTAATGTTGCTAGGCTTGCAAGTGTATAATTATTCTTTAGAACTGTCACTAAAAGTGTTCAGTTATATCACTTTGAAGGTTCATTGTGCATGATTTTATTCAGGTTTTCATGACACAATCACAGCCAATACAGACAGTTCTTTTTGTTTTTGCTAGGAAAAAATAAATTAGGTCGTTTTGGAGTTTCTATTATGATGTATAAACTTATTTTAAAGGTTTAATATGTAGCATTTGCAAATGCTGAAGTCCTTGAGAGAAGTTTGTGTTGAAGTCTGTTTTGAAGTAAGCTAGTGAAACACACTGTTGATGCTGTAGAGGAGCAGATAAGGCTTATTTAAGAAAAACATATAAAATGAATGTACATGTTGTTGACCAATGTAGGTAACAAAGACACTTAGAAATGGACTTGAAATGGGCTAATGTTAAAAAAGAAACAGCTTCCAAGACATCAAAGATTTCAACACAAACTTCCCATAACAGCACAAGCTTATGCAAATTGTAAATACTAAACCTTTAATCTGGCTAAGGTTGTTTAAAGTGTGTCTTGCCACCAACGTAAAGTTATAATGCAGTCATACGTGCAGTGTATTTTAGGTTCTTCATATGAGAGTCTGATCTGTCTGAATGGAGTCCGATCATAGAGTTAACTAATATTTTGGGAAAACTGTTAATAATAATAATAATAATAATAATAATAATAATAATAATAATAATAATGATAGTATTCAGTCAACCTCTGTAATGAGCCTTAGCATCTTACTTATAGACAACCAAATTACAATCCTAACTGGTAATAACATGTGATCATTTTTTGAGATAAGTTATCATCAAAACTAAAAGTAAATATGATAAACTCAACAATTGTGTCACTAATCTCTGACTGAGCTGAACCACAAGACCATCTGTGGTAAAATTCAGGAGAACGTTCATGAACATCAGCTCCCAGTTCAGCATAGACTCCATAACAAACTTCACATATCGAACCTTTAAAACATTATATAAACATTATATCATTGCTGCTGACTACATTTCCAAATTATGTTCTTAACCCTTTACTGTTTTAATTTATTTACAAATATTTATTTTAAAACATTTACCATTTGTGTTGTTGCTGTCAAGCAGATGCTAAATTATGTAGAAGTTGTTCATTTGAATATAACACAAACAATAACTATGATGCAAATTAGTGACATTAGGCATAATTGTCATAATAGTGCTTAACCAGATTTTCCAGTCTCATGTATGTAGATTATTTCATTGAATCGACTATTGGTCAGTTCCTCAAAAATGATCCGAAACTCAGTAGATTGTCATGAAATTAATAACACCCTTACAGAAACAGGCTGTTGATATTGACCCATGAATGTCATGGATCATCATTAACCAGGTAACATATGTACATTCACAAAGAGTGTTGAACAGCATCTCATTACGAAAACAGTGTGATACCGAGGTGAATTTGCAGAGGTTAAATTAATTGTCCTGTACCTCACTCTTTAATTAAATTAATGGCTTTATTTGTGACATCTTGTATGGTTTTGGCTGAAATTTACAATCACTTTAGAAAATATATTGTAAATAATCATGCAGCCAAAATATATGTGATTTTTTTTTTTCTCCTTATCTCCCAGCTGTAGTTTATAGTGAAGTGAATGCCCTGGTTGTGATTTATACTCTTTGCATGTGTTGCCTTTATGCTCATCTCTGCCATGACTTACACAGAAGCAAACACAGAGGTTGCTTGCACTCAAACACCATTCCAATGTCTTCTGCCGCCGTTTAAAAGCTTTGCTCGCTGAAATAAAAGTAATTAATTGGTGTTATACACCAAGGACATAATTATCTTTTCCAGTAACTGGCACATATTTAATTACCAGTAATTGTTCCCCGAGCCTTGTTCAAAAGTGTTGCGCGCCAGACAGTTCTGATATATTATACACTAATCCTGCACTTGATACTCAGTCAATTAGGAAATGTGTGTCAAAGAGCAATCATGTAAACAGCACTGTGGAACACACACTTCCTTGGGAGATGCCTCCAATGGGCCCTCATCGTTGTCCTCACGCACATACATCTGTCTCACTGTTCTGCACTTTCCAAATCCGTACCTATCCCCGAGGTGTTAATGCCTGCCAGATTGGAGGAAAGTAATTTGAGATCATTTCGCAACAAAGGCCGCAGATACTGATTAACACAGGGGCTACTTTCTAGCCAAGTGGCGTGGTCCCATTTAAAAAGCGTCAGGAGCTAAATTTACTCCCCTGTGCCTTGGGGTGTGTGGGGCCAGAGGCTGCAGAGGGGCCCTTGAACATGAGAACAGGGTTTAATAAGTAAACAGGAGAGGCAGAGAACAGTGCTTCTGATCAGGGCTTATTTGCCCCGCCGAGCCCCCGGTACGCGCTACTAGCTGATTAGCCCTGCCGATTGTACCTTGTAATTGCAGTGCCTTGACCCCCTCTAGGCAAATATTAGATTTTAGTGGTTTAACCTTTCCAGTCATCAGAGCGGGGTAAATTGCCCAACCAGATGTTAAGGAGCCCAGCAGTAGTCCACAGCCCTTCTGATCAGCAGGGAAAAAAAGCTCACAGATTGAACCTTTTCTTTTTAATATTGTCTCAATTTCCTCTGGCCTTTTCAAGCTGATTTTTCGCAGCGGTTACCCTTCCCTGAGAAATACTCCCGATCCTTATCCCTCATCGTCTTGATGTCGGGTTACAAGCAAGACGTATTATTTAAAAACAGCCCAGTCGTAGTCATTAGCACGGGACAAATGATCAATGGAAAGATCAATGGGAGATATTAACCTAGCAATCAGTCCTTCAGTTCAGTCACTCCAGCAATTTGTCAGCTGGTGAGGTGCAACACAGTCAGCTCAACAGGGCTGTTGTTGTGTTGGTGTAAATGTTATGGGAGGACAAAAAGTTACTGATTTACCAGAGTTACTCACAGTGGGCACAAACTTTAAAACTCAAAGGCAGTTTCTGTTCTGATTCTCAAGTTAGAGCAGAACAATATAACAACAACATATGAATGAAAAACAGCTAGAAAATTGAAATAAAAAAGCTTCAATAACAGCAGCAAATTCAATATGAGTCATAATATATATGATAAGTACTAATTTTATCATTTGACACCGATAAAGCCAAACATGACCTGACCAGCACGAAGGAAGTACCAAGAATCAGCATTGTTAGATGTATTAATAATAACAAAGCTGCAATAAATGGGAATTATGTTCTTTTATTTTATTTTTTTTTTTTTTTACATTGTAGAAAACCTTACATTCTTACTTAAGTCTGATCTTCTTTCCTTCACCAGTCTTTATTCCCAGCTATGTTTGATATTCTGTCTCGTCCTGTAGTCGATGTGGTTGCTTATTTATTCTTTCATTTATCTGCAGGTCACAAAGAAGCTTTCCACATAGTGACAGTGTTAAACTTTTTAAGCTCCAGACCTCCACAAATTTCAGGTCTCCTGGGATGCTGGATCAGAAATTGTTATAACGTCTACATTTTCAATCAGAGTCTACCAACGTCAAAGCAGTGTTGAACCAAATGCATATTTTTATCACGTCTTTTTACATCATTTTCATCTGGTTGCGTCATTTTCATCCAGTTTCACCTTTTCTGACTCAGGCCCCTCTTCTGTTTTTCATGCTGGCTTTGTTGGGGTCAACTTTTAGAAACGCATATATTTTAGTTCAGAAGACTAATTGTCTACTGATAGTTTTCGACCCAATAAAAATAGCTCCATGACCCATTTAGGGGCCAGAACCTCCAGCAATAATCATTTTCAGTGACTTAAAGCAGAGTTTTCATGTGAATAAAGGGCAAAAATACATGTACTCAGCTACATTTAAATTATTACATAACCTTTTTCTCACAGCATGGTCATAGTAATCCCTGATGAATACATGACTCCAAAATGCATTTTAAAGAGTTTAATGAGAGAGTAAAGGTATTTTATGTCTGCATGTTGTCTAAAGAACCCCTGAAATAAACTCACTTCAAGTTCAGAAAATGTTTTTGAGTTGCTCAGGGTTCTTGAAATGCACCAAATGTTTGTACAGATGCCTTATTTTGTAAGAAAAGAGCAACTGTAGCTATTATTATCAGACTATTTTTCTCATATACGATTATCACTGTTCAACTGAACTCGTGTGGGACCAACTGCCAAGATGTCTGAGGTCAAATTTTGCAACCGCTTTTCTGAGACATTCCTTTATTCCCTTTTGGTTGTCCAGCCCAGCAAAGAGGGAAGCTTCTATTATCAGTATCACACTACGCTGCAGCGGCCGCAGAACAACAAATTGCAGACAAAGCAGCGAGGTGTGTAGAGGTCGTCAAACTGCCTTCGCGTTCCAGCTCCGAGCAGAACGCGAGGTCAAACGAGCAGCAATTATACAATCCCGTTCCCTCGGATAAAGAGCATTATTTTCCGCCAAATCCCTCTCTTTAATAAGGCAGTGATTGATGTGTGACTGAGTGCTCGCTCCAAGCGTCCGTCCAGATGAAATGGAAACAATATGAAAACAATCTCTGAAGGGTGGAATTTCCCCACTTTTTTGATCCAGTGCGGCATTTAAAAAATTCACCCAGATATGTAAATGCGCTTTTCGAACCCCAACCGCAGGCCAAACAGCTGCGGCCGGTTTCAATCATTGGTTGCAAACCTGTAGGTGTTGGTGCAGCTGAAAGAGAAATTCAAGCAGGACTACTAGACAGATTAACATAAACTAGTTCCCTCTTCTAATTGATTACCCAACATATGGCCCAACTGCAGAACCTGATCAGATTTGACTCCGAAGGCCTTGAGGGAACCCCCGTTGCCTGAACACTCCACTTTGTTCCAGACCATTATGGGAAACACTTCAGGACAGATCAGGACGGGACATGGATACGTGGAGAGGCAGCGGAAGTTTGTCTTGGTCCATTCCCAGCCGTTTCAACAGAGCTCAGGTTTCCCCTCGTCCAGTCTCCGATTGCAATCCTCTTCCTACGAGGGCCGGCAGCTGTGTCTCCAGGCCCCGGTTCACCCCATGTGTAATAGTTTCCTTCCTCTTTTCGAGCCTCTCACCTGAAAAAAGACTGGAAGGAAAGGGAGTCTGGGGGAAAATAGTCATCTTTTTCATCCCAAAGATGGACTGAAGTAACCCTTCAGCTGGAGAGGAAACCCAATACCGCCTCCAGTTTGCTGTCTGAGAAGACAGAAAGGAGAGGGCAAAAGGGAAAGAGGGGGGGTCCAAAGTGGTTCCATGTGACGAGATGGAAGTGGGGTCTGAGAAAGACAGGGATCGACACCTTTAAGCACCCACCCTGAACCTCCTCCCTGGTCCAGAGGGTCCTGATCACCAGCCCTAAAGAACTAGAGATGTAATGGACTGGTGTAGTTCCTGCAAAAAAGATGCATATTTGATGCAATGGTTATATTATTATTATTATTTTTTATTTTGATATGTATGTGTAAAACGATGCATTCAAATGTCAAACCATGCCCGTCTTATTGAACCCTATTTAGATGTGAATTGTCATTTAGTGGGTGAGCTCCTCAGTGTGAGTGAGTAGAGGATGAGAAAGACTCAATATTCCAAACCAGGACTGTGAAGTACATTTCTGTGTTTTCAGACCTGGGAACTCTCTATATCTGGGTGTCAAACATGGTCGGCCAAAACCTGCCCACCAAAAGGTCCAATCCAGCCTTCAGGATGAATTCACCAGTCAATTCAGGTTTTACATTCAGTCCAGTTCGATCTCAGGTGGGTCAGACCAGTGAAATACTATCATGAAAACCTATAAATAATGACAACTCCAAATTTTTTATCTTCGTTTTAGTGTAAAAATGTAAAATTACTTGAACATGTTTACGTTTACAAACAATCCTTTCACAAAAATTGTTAATAACCTGAACAAATATGAATAACCTGAAATATATTAAGAAAAACAAGTAAAATTGTACCAATATTCTGCCTGTTACTAAATGTTTTGCATCTTTGTAGATCTACTGTGATCTGAAAGTTGTAATATACATGTGTAAATGAGAAGCTCAGGCATAAAATTGTTAAAATTGCACTTATTTTTTTAAGAAATTTCAGGTTGTGCATGATATTCACCTTTTTTTAAAAAACAGTTTGTAGATGTAAACATTTTCATAAAGTAATTAAATTTTTTCTCATTGAGACAAAAGTTTTGAATTGTCATCTTTTATAGGTTAGTGTTTTACTGGCATAACAATATTATGCCAGTAAAAGGTTCCACATACAGTTCAGTATGATCTCAAATGGGCGGGGCCAGTAAAAGAATAGTGAACAGCCTATAAATAATGAGAGCTCCAAAATTGTCTTTGTTTTAGTGCAAAAATCTAAAATTAAATTATGAAAATGTCTACATATACCAGCTCTCCTTTCACAAAAAATGTGAATAACTTGAACAACCTGAAATTTCTTACAAAAAATAAGTAATAAATAAGTAGCAACTAAGCATTTTTATTTTCCGTCCTTTTTTATTTTCCGTCCTTTGTCTATGTTGTTTTTTTTTTCTCTCTCCTGTCCACTGGGATTTGTTGGGTTTCTTCTCATTTTAGTCTTTTTAAAGTCTTCACTTGGGTTTATGACATGCTCTGACTTAATCATGTATTATGACTAAATTGAATTGAATTGTGGACACTTTTATTGCCTTAACTATAGTTCCTTTTGTCGTATTATACTTAAATTCATGTAATTACTCCCACCTCCTGAAAGGGAGGCAAGTGGTATTGTTTTTGGCCCAGTTTGTTTCATTGTTTGTTTGTTCAACACCTTAGTAGAAAAACTGTTTGTTGAATTCATACCAAATTGGGTTTATAGATTGCCAGTGATCCAGAATAGATGTCATTACATTTTGGGAAAAGTAGGTCAAAGTTCAAAATTTTTATGAATTTTTAAAATCTTTTTTTTTCCTGTTTACTTATAATGGATGAAATGTCACATGTCTATAAAAACATCAATTTTGTTCCAGTTTACTTCAAACTTGGCACATATATAGAGGTAATTGATATGCTGACATCAGCACATGCATAGACATGATGACATCAGCTGGATCGATGCCAAAACAAGCTACAGTATGTGCGATGGGTGGGGCTTGTTGTGCCTGGCACCACTTGTTTCTTCTTAGATTCATCATTTGAAACCCTCTTTCTCTTTCTGTTTGGCATTTAGGTCCAACTTGGGAAGCTCTTGGACGAGTTCTTTGGGTGTTGACCTTGATCTTAATTTTCAGATTTGGATGGCAACGTTGACCCACATTTTTCAGGTGTGTTGAGTCTGTTTGCATGACAATAAAAATGTGATAACAGGGAATAATCAAATAATTGTAATAGTCAGATCTGATGCGTTTACATGCACTTCAGACATGCAATAATTGAAAAACTTCCTATTATTATTTCCTGCTCACTTGACTATATCACTTCTGTTTTCTAAAATGTTTTTTTACACATATGCTGATGTAAAATTACAAAATAAATCAGATTAACAAGTATACATACACAAAAACATCTGAGTATTGGGGAGAAATCCAGGGGTGTTAATCTGATTTCTGATAATCAGATTACTGATATCTAATAAAGGATATCAGATTATGCTCTTTACATGATCACTTAAATAATCTGATAACTCTATAAATCGGATAATAATAGGAGTTTTAGTGTGAATGTAAATGGGCAGAGGGTTCGTTACAACATTCTAAACTGGTCTTGTTATACCTGTATGTACTATCATAAAATAGCCCACCTATATACAACCATTATGGTTGCAACTAATGTAAGTGTTGCAAGTTTTACATTTTTTATCCATAGTTAATTAAGACTTTACGATGTTTTAAATGAAAGGAGAAATTGTGAGGAATTGACTGAAAATATTCTACATCCTAATACATCGTGCCACCTTGATATGAGATAATCTGGTGTCATTATGTGACATTTTGGTTACATTTCACAGCCCTGGTGCCAGTGTCAAATCTCTCTCCTCTACTATTTCTTTCAATCTGTTCTAGTCTGTTCTGCTGTTCACTTTCATTTCTGTTTGTCTGTTTTTTGTTGAAACCCACTCAAACTCCTGACACTGCTGCTGCTGCTGATACCAAAGCAGCTCTTGTTTGTTCAGGTAGCTCTATCCTTCTCCACCCCCCCACATCCACATCCACCGCCACCACCACAGGAGCTGCTCTGAGGAGGAGGAGACCTAATATCTGCAGACATCTATGGCCGCCGCCCAATCTGTTGCACGCTCCATTCATTTCACGCACTGCCAGAACTGCTTTGTAATTATCCTGATATTGATGAAGGCTGATTCCAGTAGGTAATCGCTGGCAGTTCAGCTGTTTTTACGCATCTCAGCAAAATGTCTCTATCCATTACCAGTGGCAAATTAATTTCCACTCAATGACCATACTTGTTGATAATCTGCACACTGGTGTATGTGTGTGGAGCAGAAGAGGGATGAGTTATGTCTGTCAGAGCTCTGAACTGTAGCATATAACTTGGTTTACTTCACACAAGGATCACTGTGGGGGTTAGTTTGATAATACATTGGAGCATAACACCCTGCTAATATGCATTCTTCATCAATATCAATTCTAAATGACATATATAATACAAACTGCAGTAAGAGTCACTGTAGAAATTGTGTAAATGTCCCAACTAAAGTAAGAAAAATGAAGATTTCTGCCTGGATATTGACCAGAACTGGAGAAACTAGGAGAAACCAAAATAAGAATAGAAATAGTTGAAATGACAGAGACAGAAAAGAACAGAGGGTTAAAAATATAATGTGTCACATGACATAAGGTTACTTTACACGTTGAAAACTCTGTTGTTAATGTCACTGATCATATTTCAGTCCATTGATCACTTTGTTGGATGGTGTACAGACTGCCAGAAAATGACAAATGTTGTAAAAAATGTTAATCAGGGTGAGTTGATTGGTTCAAAACCCAAAGATATTAATTTTACTGACACAGAAAGGGGGGGGGGGGGGACAGAAAATAATCACATTTGAGAAAATAAAATCAGAGAATTCTGACTTTTGAGTGATCAAGCACTTGGATTTAGAATGAAAATGATATAATTAAGACAATAATATAGAAATAGGGATTGAAAAATGGGACGAAGAATGAAAATTGGAGAGTAATGGAAAGTGGGAATAGGAAATGGAGAGCACATGGACATAAATATCAGCAATAAAAATAGAATTAGACATTGAAACAGATAAAGGATCAGAGATGTAACAGAAGGAGTAGACATAACTGGGAAAAAGAAATATGACAGACATGAATAAGACATTGGAGAATAAAATGGAATAGTAGCAATAAGAGAATACGTTGGGATAGAAATAAGAATCCATATAGAAACTGAAAGAAAGAATTAGAGGATGATCCATAATTGGAATAGGAGGAGAAAAGGCCAAAGAAAACTGAAAATATGAACAGAAATATAAAACTAGAAGCACTTGGAGAGCGCAGACCTCCGCCAAGGCTGATCAGTGGCCCCCCCCCGTGGACCCCCCCACGCCAAGGAGGTTATGTTTTTGCCAGGGTTTGTTTGTCTGTCTGTTTGTCTGTCCGTTAGTGTGCAACATAACTCAAAAAGTTATGGACAGATTTTGTCTGCGCCCCCCCCGTGGGCCCCCCCACCCCCGATCACCACCAAAATTTAATCATTTCTTCCTTATCCCATTTCCAACAAACCCTGAAAATTTCATCAAAATCTGTCCATAACTTTTTGAGTTATGTTGCACACTAACGGACAGACAAACAAACAAACCCTGGCAAAAACATAACCTCCTTGGCGGAGGTAATGAAGGCAATGGATTTCCTTAAATTCTTGAGGTGATGAATATAATAGTCAAATATTCTCCAACTTAACTTTGTCACCACTTTCACATGTACCTCATTTGGTCCATATCTTCCGGTTTGAGCTGAACCAAACCTTCCTCTGGACCATGGTGTGAACCAAACAACTGGTTCCAGGTGGTCTCGGACTACATCAAACCAAATTATGCTTTGGTTCATGTTCAGTGCATTGTACAGACTCAGACCAATTCCAAGAAGTTACACAAGGATTCATCACAAAACAAAGTTAAAAACGAGGCAAATGTTCCAACAGTCAGATGTATAACTGTATGTCAAGAAAAATACGATGCATGTAGATGATGAGGACAGGATGTCTTAGTTTGCTATCAAAACTGCAGCATGAAAGCATAACTGAGTGTACATAATCTAACAAAAACATGAAGAATGGTCTAGACTGACTGTGAAAATGACCTAAACCTGGAAGTACAAGAGGCTGACGGCTAAGGTTTGACCTGAAATTCTGCACTGAATGCAAAGGCAGACTACATGTTTCTTATATATATACGTTGGCAGTTGAGATCTTGGATATGAATAAATGAAAAGATGATGAATCACCTTAATTTAAACCCCTGACTCCCCTATTTAAAGCAGTGTTTTCATTCATAGACAGTATGTTGATGTGCCTTGCTGGTTTACAGTATGTGCAGCTGAGTCTAAATGATCACTTAAATGCATCATCTCTACAACACCCTGTAAAGTATTGTGATGTATTGGAGATTCCTTCCGCCTCAGCACTATGGGTAAATAAATTCACTTTAAAAGAATAAATGAGCTTGAGCAAAGTGGCCCTTTGAGTCCCCATGTTTGTAGAGCAGCCATAATGGATTCTTTAGAGCCGTGAACGGTTTATAGGCATGACAGCCATGTTTCGGCACGATGGGCTTATCCCTACGCAAGGCGCTAAGGATATTAGGGAATCAGCGTAAAGCAGCATGGAAATGATGACTGGAGCAAAGCCTCAGCTCGCTGGTATTATAAGCCCTCAATTCTCCTGCACTCCATCCTTAGGAAAGAAAGGGGGGGTTGGGGGGTTGGGGGGTTGGGGGTGGACTTGGCACTGCTCCACTGTGTGATATCCTCCATTATTTCCTTGCTCCATCGCTGTTTTAGCCGTACAATTAAAAGGATGTCACTCAATCTGGGGATGGAGCGAAGTGAGGGGAGGTCAGCGACTCAGTTTGCGGTGTTTCCTGTAGGAATCCCTGTTACCCATAAGGAGAACCATTAGAACGCCTGGGTGGAAGCCCACTCTGTAATGTACCTCATACAGAGAGATGAAGCATCGCCTGCATGTGCCAAGCATCAGATTCTTTAAATTTACTCTAATCTTGTCTGCATGAGTGCACCATTTTCAACACTTCCAACAAAAATCTTTCTTTTTTCAGGTCCGTGGTCACGGATTTGTCATTTTGTCAAAGCTGAGAAGTAAATACAAGGAGAATATCTGAAGAATGTGAGTGTTTATTTTTCTATTCTTACCTAAATATATGTACTTTCTAGGTTTTACATGTTCAAAGCAGACTCATTACTTTCGTGTAATGATTGAATTTGAATGAATTACCCATTATGTTTGGTGAATCTATTGGTCCATGAAACAAAATGACATAATGAAATGAAGGTGACATAAACGTAAAAGATGCAACAAAGCAATATAGACATAAAAAGGAGAGTGGAGCGTGGAGAAAAGGTGTCATAATGTTTAAGACACAAGGCTTCAACCGAGCATTAAATGTGCTGTTGTCAAGCCAGGTCTCATTGAACGTGCATTTAACCCGTATTAGATGTGAAGTAATGTTAACTCTAAACTATAAAGCAGAAAAGTAGTCAAATTAGCTAATTGCTGGATGTATTTTGTGGTGTGCATCTCTTTGTACTGTTGTGTTTGTAGTGTATTGGGCACAAGACAGATTAACCCATGCAGAAAAAGGAAAATAAGTGAAACCTTCCTGTACGTCACAGGATTCAGTCTGCCTCTTCTCAGTTGCTCAAATACAGTCCAATGTTACCATGTAGCCTAATAGCCAAATGGTGTTTGGTTGTGTACTGTTTAAATGAAGACCTTGTGTAAAACCCAGAGGTAAACAGCAATGAAAAAGGCTGAACAGGACCAAATTTTGTTACCTTTGACATTTGGTGCAGATTAATTGTCTGCTTTGTGTTCATTCTGGGTTCCTGAAAATGTCTGCATCTCACTCCAGGCCATTTGTTAACCCAGCAAAATGATTCAATAACATTAAGACGAGAAAATAAAATAAGTGTGATTGGCTCCAGGGATATGAACATAGTGACCCGGAGTCACTCTTTAATCCCCCAATGACAGCACAGCCTCGTGTCACCTGATTGGCAAAGTTTTCTGAGCCCATGTGCACTTATTTTTCCAGCACATATTCACACAGAAATTAAGTAAATACACTCAAATGATAATGCCAAATTAAGTACAGGGCACAGGGATATAATTGTACCATATTATCATTATTTCAGATTCCTTTTTGCCTAAATCAGTGTTAAATTAGTTCTTCTGTATGTAATTTTGAGTCACTAAGCTTTCTATGAATGTGAATTGTTTATTATAATCATATATATATTGGGTTTACAAAAGAAATTTGATGTTTCCATCACAAATTGTCACAACATCTTCAATATTTACCTATTTTTTCCCTGTTCCACAGATCGGTTACATGGACCAAACTGGGTCTTGGAAGTGTCATCAGTCGGCAGAGGTAAATATATAAAAGCAAAAATATCATATGTGAATACATTTTCATAATTAAAACAGATTAAATATGTTCTCTAGAATAGGTTAACTTCAGCAAAGGTAAGTGAATGTAGAGAAAAGGTCTCAGTAAAAGACACAACAACATTAAAATGATGTAACTAGATGGATGTGATGTAAAGATGAAAATGATGTAAAAGATACAACATGAGTAACATAATAATAATAATAATAATAATAATAATAATAATAATAATAATAATAATAATAATAAATTGCATTTATAAAACACTTTTCATTCAAAGGAATCTCAAAGTGCTGTGGAGAAAAAGAAATTACTTGAAGTATGAAAAAATAAAGTACTACATGTAAAACAAATGGTGTAAAAGATGTAATGAGATAAAAATCATGTAATAGAATAAACCAAAAATGAAAGAACAAGATGGATATGACGTAAAAGTTAAAAACAATTAGCCCATTTACATCCACACTAATACTCCAAAATCTGATTTCTGTAGTCATCATATTATTCAAGTGATCATGTAAACAGTATAATCTGATTATGGCAGTAATCTGATGTCTTCATGCATGGAAACCTATTAATCTTATTTATTTCATTCTTTTACATCTGCTCATGTGTAAAAAAAGAAATCGCAGAAAACAGAAGTGACATAGTCTAACGTGAGTGGAAGACAATAATAGGAAGTTTCTCAATTACCACATTTCTGACGTGCATGTAAACGCGTCAGGTCTGTTTACCGCAATTATCTGATTACTCCCAGTTATCAGATTTTTATGATCATGTAAACAGGCGCAGTGTAAACAATGCAATAAGATAATGCGCAAAATATACAGCGACATGTTGAGATGATGTATTTAATGGAGGCCAAAAGACTACATCTAAGGAGACACTGTATGCATGAAATAGTCTTCCAACTCATTAAAATGACATTAAAATCCAGGTTGGGCTGTATTATAGATCACTCCTTCCACAGGATGAAGGATTGAGTTATTAACTGATTATTCCAACTTGAATCCTTATCACGGCAGAGGTGTTACAGTACCTGAATGTACCATGGAGATATGGTAGAGGGGACACTAAGGTGCGGGTCTCACAACCAGGACCTGGATAAGCAGAATATAACATAGATGGATGGATGGATTTTCCAATAATTCATGTCAGAACACTTCACTTAATGCAATATTTTAACACTAAACCATTGCTTTTTAGTGGTTCCTGACCCAGTAAATATGACCTTGGGAACCATTTTGGATCAAGAGTCAACACTTGAAGAGCAAAGAAAACCAAGGTATTGAGAATTAGAATAAGTAGTTACATTTCCATCCAGCTGTTTTTTTTTTTTTTTTTAGCATTCTCAAAAAACATTGACAACTGATAAACTTCAAAATATCACAGAGGAGGTTTTATGCTTGGGAAAGTTGTAGCATCGATGAAAGGTATGTGCCATTGAAACAGATTTAGTGAATAATCGTATGTCTTCAATGTTCACTGATTTAATTTAAGAAACAAACAGGTCTGAATGACCATCATAAATAGAAACAGCAATGAAACGCCACCATGTATAAAGAGCTGCAGAAAACAAACGTTAGACAAATGCTTTGACAGAGCATGGAGGAGCTTGAAACAGCGTTGTATGATCCAGACCAGCAGTTTGGTTCAGAGGCTTCAGCTTTTTCTCATCACACCTATTAGTTTGGTCAGCTTCTCATTCAACAGCTGAGGTTGGACATTACTGGTCTCTACATCAAACTGGAAACATTTTAAACCAAACCAGCTCTTAAAGTATTGATATTCCAATCCAGCAAGTGGAAGTCATGTACCAAAACACACTTAGGAAAAACCAAAACCACCAACGAATCAACACCATGTATCCACAGACTCTTATCAATCAGTGAAGAAAGTATAAAGCTCATTGTTTACACACATCTGTATACTGGTATCAGCAAGTTTTCTTCTTCAAACTCAACTCATAGCTGCTTATTTTGTTTTGACAGTTGCTCAAAATAACACTGTGTCTTATAATCTACACATACTGCACGAGCTGATAGTTTACATTAGGGGGTTTCAAAATTTTTCACCACTTTATCATAAAAAAATAAATAAAAAATTCACAGACCACCAAGCCAGCCAGTTTTCCACTTCCACCCTAAAAACAACCCTTTTTAAACAGCCTATATCACAATATTATTATATTTTGTATATTACAAATTAAGTCTGCAGTATATTACAAATGGTGCTAACAGCTCGATGCTAACAGAATGTTTTTGCACCTTGTTGCTAACACTGGTCGTCGTTTCTCCAGCTTTGTTCTTCAGTCACAGATCCATTGTTGTGTTTTAGAACTGTTCAAGTCACTCTGTTTCCTTTCGTTTCACTCTTCGTTTCTTATTAGTTGGCTATTCTACTTCATTTCCACCACAACTGACAAGTCACGAGAGGTCTTTGTTATGACAATAGGCAACCTAGGTAACCTAAATGTATAGAGACAGCGACAAAACATGAGTTTGCATAGACAAATTCAATAAAAGTCTACTCTTAGGCTTATTTAGGCTACATTTGATTCGCTCTTAATTTAGAAAACAATTATCTGTATTCATAACTTTGCTTTGGAAGTCAGATGAGGGTGATGTGAGAAACACTGATATAAATTGGACTTTTTATGACATTCTCTCGCGGACCGCTTGGGGACGCTCATGGACCACCACACTTCGGGTATCACTGGTTTACATTATAGCTCTGTTAGCTTAGGTCTGTTTTTAGACTGAAAACTGCCCCAGTAAAACCACAAATTACCTCTGTTTTCTGTGCGGTTTGTGTTGTCAATAGCTGAATTAAATATCTGTTTGGAATCGTTCAAACAAAGTCAGAACTGTCGCAGTTTGGTCTGAACCGTGAATCTACAAACAGCAACTTAGCAAAGATAATAACATCATATTATAACTTAATACCGTCATGAGCTTCATAATCTAAGATGAAACGCTGCCATTTTATCATCAAACTCCATTCTTTTCATTTAAAGCTGAGTTCAGAGATGAAAACAACAGTGCTTCTAGCTTTTATGACTTTGTCACTTTCCATAACTCTGAAAGTTTCTTCATGGTTCTCATCCCATCTGGTCACTTTCTGATGCTTTGGTCAAAGCCCTTGTGGTGTTAGTTTTCTTCAGCTTGGGAGACCGGAAGAGTGACTCACTACTCCCTCTAGTGGTCACATAAAGACCATCAGTGTTCACAATTCAATACACTGAGATTATTGGCAGAACTACTCTAATTTTATTAATATTTGAAAGTAGAAATACTCCACGTAGCCTCTTTAATAGTCACATAATGTGAATGACTAGCAAATCACATACATTCACTTTTTTTTTTGCAGATTTTTGGCCATTTTTTAAAAAATGTGCGTGCTATATTTGGATAGAAACCATCCTACTAATAGCTGCGTACTCCTCACTTGTCAGATTCTGGGCTTTTTTTGAAACTATATTAAGTATATAGTTGCTAAACAAATAAATAAAGTCAAACTCCAGTCAGCACAGTGTGTTGCAGGGTTTGCTTGAGTCCACAGTGAGCTCACCAGACGAACATCTCCACCCATTCCACCCACGGTGCTCGGCCTGTCAGAGATGGACCACGGCAGAAGGATGATTAATATCCCACCTCTCACCCCCCACTGTGAATTAGAGACCACAGGTCGAAGCTATTTTTCTCGGTGAGCAGGAGCACGCTTGTGGCTAAAAAACGGGGCAAACACTGTTTATCATCTGCCTGACGACAGCCCTCCTCGGGGCAAATTAAGCACGTGGCCATATCGACTGGCACAGGCCGGGAGTCAGTGCCCCTTCACTTTGATTAATCTCCCCATGTTCCTGTTCCAACTCTATCAAAGTAATATAAGTGAAGACACACAGCATTGATCTGTAAACACAGCATAGCACTGTACAGTAAACACACACACAAACACACACACATACAAGAGGCCACACTCACTGTAGTCAAGCTTTTCCTCAAGTTATGGGATGTTTACATGAAGATGTTAACCCATTTTTAAAGTGAAAATTAGTAATACATTGTAGGTAATGCATGGAGAGGGCAACTGTGTTTTTTTATTGTCATGTTATTAAATGATTTCCTTGTGTCTTGAAAAGTTAAGTGTTAAAATCCAATGTAAGGAGGTTAAATTCTAAAAATCTTGTAAAATATAACAGACGTCATTGTTTTTTTTTCAGTTTTGGTTGTTGTAAAATTGGTTTAAGTGGCAAAAAGAGGCTTAAAAGTCTTAAATCTAAGTTGCTCCAGTTCTTAGGAGCGTTAGTCATTATTCTTAAATATGCTTATAATCAAAAAGTCATGACAGCATTGTAATAAATATAGACCTTCTGTATCCAATTTTCAGTTTTTGAGACAAAAATGTTAAGTTTTTGCAGTAAATTTGACTCACAGCTTGTCAACTGGTCCAAACACAAGTTGCAAGCCACTTAAATAAAATTTAAAACAAGAACAGAACAAGACAAAAATTTGGAGTTGTCAGTATTTATGGGTTTTTATGCTATTACTTTACTGGTCAGTGCCACTGGAGATCATATTGTTCTGTATGTGGCCCCTGAACTAAAATGATTTTGACACCCTTAATTTTTAATATTGTCAGTGTAATTTTTGCACCTCATCCCACAGGCCAAATAATAAGTCTCTAATAAGTCTCCTGCCTCATTTGCTGTGCCAGGTTTTGATTGAGAGCTTGTTTACCTGCTGAGTCAGACTTTCAGAGTTTTTATTTATTTAATAAAACACAGTTTTTCCTGAAAGACAGCTTGACAGTAGTTGTGGTTAACAGGTTCCACAAACACAATGGCAAAATGATTAGCTCTGACCCTTTGTACTCAAACAGCTCCTCCCCTTTTGTCCAAATATGGACACTTCTGGCACCAAAAAATCAACACAACAACAGCTAAATCACAAAGTACAGGCTTCAGAACAGCAGCTCACAAACCAATGAGTGAAAACACAGTCCCTCCATCCACTAATTATATACAGGCTGTGCTCTACTGTTGCTGCAGTAGAGGAGGAAAAGACAGGCGCTGAGGAATTGGAGAGAAGGCATGGAGGTTTTAGTGGAAAAAAACAACCCAAGTTCTCTGTAGTGAAACCAGTTTACAGGCAACAGAGACACAGTGCAACCCAAACTTTACACAATTACACAAATGTGTAAATGTTAGATGTTACATATTGAGATTAGATTAAAAAGACAGTTATGTGTTGAAACCAAACCATTATTACCAAATAAGATAGTGTTGGAATTAATAGAGTCTTATTGATTCCAGTGCAGTTATCACTTCTGTTTATCTGTCTGGTTCAATTTTTTTACTTACTCTTGATTTTTTTAGCTGAAAATGTAAGCCTCCACACTATTTTTATTTATTTTAGTTTAATTGACAGGGACATGCACAAAAAACATTCATCTCATGAAGGAAAAGATACATTGCACCAGATTTAGGCCATGTCTACATGAAACATCTTTTCCATCCATCCATTCCATCCATTCTATCCAATCTTTTTCTTTGTTGTTTTCAAAAAAGTGCTCCATAAACACGGAGTCGTTTCTGGAAATATCTGCGTCCACATGAAACCACTGAAAACAACTGAAAATGATGTAATACAAATGCCAGGCCTGTATGTGGCATTGTAATGCTTTAGCAAAAAGAAGACGTGGAACATGTGCATAAAGCTTGCTTGGTTCTACCGGGTTTGATCCAACGTTACCTCCTGGTTGCTCCTCTCCACGGTAGATCCAAAAGCATGTAGTGAATATGGTTGTTTGTTGCTCTTTGTGCTGAAAGAGGAGCTGAAGATTTTGATTCAGTATGTCCAATAAGCTCAATAGCTGTTGTAGCGTGAGCACTACTCTGTAGTTTTGAAGTGGCGTCATGCTTCTGGGGTGAAAGGTTAGAGAGGTGGGGCTATGACATCATCATTTTAGAAAAGTTGGGCTTAGGTCGTGCAGACGATGACATGAAACTGGCATTTTCAAATTCCTGCGTTCTGGGACCAAAGTTGCCATGTCAGTGACTGAAAACGCTGGTTTCGCGTGGATGAAAGACTTATCCGATACAATACATTTGTGGATACGACCAAAACCATCTTCGTATGGACAGGGCCTTAGCTACTAGCTGCTCTCTGTCTGCAAACACTTGCACATTAAAAGTACTAACTACAATTTGTAAGGTCAAATATACATACATAGGCTGATGACACCATGCCCTCACAACTCACTCCATATACAACTCACATCAGGCTTCGTCAGGCAGTTTGGATGGATCAGTCAACTTGGATACAGTTATTGAGTCCCATCGCTATGAAACAGTTGAATAAGACGCTTAACCACCTGCAGTGCAGCATCAAGAAGAGGACTTCATGTCAACAACACATGTAGCTTTGGGATGTCCTTTGAGGCCCTTCTTTATATTTCCCCAGAGAAATCAACATCATTTTGATCCCTGTGTATAAAGTCTGGCTAATAATGTTGCAATTTGTATTCTTATATTCAAGGAATGCTCACAAAATGTCGTGTTAATCCATTTCTGCATCGCCCAGCACGGACTACACCACATATGCAAAACAATCAGTTTTATGTGCAGTGTTGCCAGCCTGTTTGGCAGACAGTAACTGAGCATTTTTTAACTGTTATTTCTGATAACTCATGTGGATCTGCTGCTTTAAATCCTGTGGCGTGACATTTACAGTACCCCTCTTCCTATTGTCAGAGGTTTGGATTTTACACGGAAGACAGTTGCTGCATGCACAGTTTGCATTAAGCCGGACGGGGCATCGCAACGTCACATGTGCGATATTTTGGGGTCAAAAAGATCCTCTCCAGTTGTCTGTGAGTAGGAGTTGTCTGCATGCACAAAAAAACCCTGACATGGAGATCGTGTGGTATAAAAGCCTGGAGGAAAATAAATTACCCGTGGACTTTAAATTAAGTCAGTGCTAATTTGTTTTCTGAATAATGCATTTAACTAGCAGGGAACATGCATTGAGAGATAGTTTTTTAGAATTGTCTGATGGTGAAGTAGTAAAAGTGATGCGATGGACTGAGATATTTTTGTATTTAAGATGTGGCCTGGTGCCTGGTGTTAATTTGCAACCTCAAAAAATTGCACAAGAAATAGCTTTGGATCAGTGCAGATTTTGTCTTTGGCTGTTCCATGTGGCCAGCGTGTGTTCAGTTTCTATGACTGAACTGAACAGCACACGTTTTCAATGAGCTGAGACTTCATAATGTGTGTTCCAAAGATAAAACAGATGTGTGTCTGAAGTGGCCTCTGTAAGTTACTGTGCCAAATTGTTTTAAATTGTTCTACTCTCATTGAGATTTACACTTTTTTTAATTTATCTCATTTGTCACAGCACTGTTTTGTGATCTGTTGTCATGGCTTTTATTATCCAGGTCATTTGTCTTTTCTCTTTTTCAGCTGTTTCTGTTTTCTGAAAACGCAATCCCTCCTCTTGCTCTTCTTGAGATTTCTTCCATTTTTAACTCCTTAAATTAAAGTTTTTTAAGGGAGTTTTTCCTCATTTGAACTGAGAGTAGAATTATACATGAGGTCACACAATGCACAGACAATAAAGAAGGTACTTAAGATAAATTTTAGATAATGAAAAAGCTGAATATTTGGTTTGAAGAAATGCTTTTTTGGTTATTTTCCCTTTCTAACCACACATTAAAAAACGTGACATAAACATTCCCCAGGGATCTGTACTGGGCCCATTTATATTCTCTTTAAACATGACTGTAGACTGTGTGAAGCCTCTGTGACATTACCCCTTGGTTTGTGGTCTGACATTTGACATTTTAGGGATGACGCTCATGCCATTTGTGGTGTGTTTATTGAATGAAATTCAAGAGTATATGGTGGGCTTTCCGACAACCCCACAGAGTATGAGTCTGAGATGGAATGACCCTGAGCTTATAGAAAAGGTAGTATTTATACTGGTGATCAAAAGAGTTGGGAGGACACAATACACTTACAACACTAAGGGTGACACAGAGAAGCAAACCAGGGTCCTAAAGGTTGGGAGGGGGTACTGTATACCAAAGTCTCAACAAAGAGTCACAAAATGATAGGAAAGGGATATGTTATAGGGGTCATATTTTGCTAAACCCACTTTTATTAGTTTTTGGTACCTTTATTTGTGTATTTGGACCCTAATAGTTCCAAAAGTTTGAATTTGAACCCTCCATGTGCTGCAAAGCTATGCTTATATTCATTCTCGCAAAAGTCAAGTGGATTTCTACAACTTGTTTCAATTCCTGCTTAATTTGTTACGTTTTATACCTAGTTATGTCACGACATTCGCACATATAAGGTCAAGACTTCTGACGAACATTTCTCTGAGTGCGCCATAATTGTTTATCAGCAGCAGCGGTTGGAGTAAAAACTGAAAATACGTTCAGACTTCGAGCCGATGACTTAAAATGTTCAGTTGTTGGTTGTATTAACGAACGCAAGTGGTTGAACGGGACAGAAAGCATGGTCAACAACCTGGAGGGGGTGGGCTGTGAAGTGGCTCACTTGCATTTAAAGGGCCAGCGCTCAAAACGACTTTTTTCCTGTCATTACTCAGAAATAGGGTTGAAGATGGACCTGTGGAGTTGAATTAATGAAGAATTCAGACCCAAGCATAACATTTACAGTATATCTAGACCACAGGGAAATGTTTTAAAATGCATAGTTCCATTTAAAAAAGCAAACTATCACTCTTTAAAGGATTATCCATGTTCCATACTGGTGAGTATGGTGTTTACAAGCAGATAATCGTCCTCATTCACCATGCTAATGCTAATTTAGCTATTTAAAACTACAACAACTAACAGTGTCTTGTAAAAATGCAACTGGAAACATACAATTTTGTTTGATGACAGTAATGAATACACACACTAATTAACACTAGTTGGCTTAATTAACAGGCTAGCTGGCAGACCATAAGAATGACTGCGAACACTGGCTAATTACTGCTAACAGACTAGGTATTATAATTAAGAACTAGTAAATGTGTACAGACATCATCTGCCAACATGAAAACAAGATTATCAGAAAGACAGCAATTTTAACACGAATGGCCTCCAGGGGGATATTGGGAAGTTTTGGCCTAAAATTTGAAGTGCTCTCACAATGTCCATCTCTATATACAGTTGCAGAAAAAATTATTAGACCACCCTTGTTTTCTTCAATTTCTTGTTCATTTTAATACCTGGTACAACTAAAGGTACATTTGTTTGGACAAATATAATGATAACAGCAAAAATAGCTCATAAAAGTTTAATTTCAGAACTGATATCTTGGCATTTTCCATGGTTTTCTTGATAATAACCAAAATTACTTAAGTTCTTACGTCAATAGCTATGGCATTGTACTGACAAAACAGTGCTTTTCGGCGTTCCATGTTTTCTTTTCTGTCTGTTTTAGTCACATGATACCAACAGGAGTTAGTACTTGATTTGCATAACTACTGGTTTTGATGGTCTAATATTTTTTTTCCACAAATGTATATTTACACAGGTGAGTTACATACAAATTTACTCCCTGTAGGTGGAAAATTAGCTAAAGAGCCCAAGACCATTTTTTGTACCAGGTTGTAGACATTTATTTCTGTCTTAAACTTTGACATTGTATAATTTTGAGTGTATGGGTCTAATGGAGCCAGCATCAGCTCTCCATTCAAGGAACTACAGATTTTCCTGCGTCGTCTCTCAGACCCAGAGGATGTAATTTTGTACAATTCATAAATGATGCAGTTTCATATGTCACTGGTAAGTATAAAGACATGTCTTTTTTCCCTGTTGTTGCCCTTATTTTATTGCTATCTATTGATTCATCAGTGTTTTCTTATTTTTTTCTCTTATAGGTAAGAGACCATTTGAGAGCTGGTTGAAAAAAAGTCACTTTTTCACAGGCCAATCTTTTGTCCAACAAATGAAAACGTAAGTTTAACATGTGAAGAACATCATAAAATGCATGAATATCATACAGCGTAAATTTAGATTATCATTGTTGCATTTTTTTCCATTAAAGTGATTTTCTCTGAGGAGTTTATTTGAACTGACAGTCTTAGAATAGAAGAGGGTCAGACGATTATACTGTAAAACCACTTCAAGGAAATTTGAGGGTTATGTAAATAAACTAATAAATAAAATCCATTTGGACCTGATAAAACATTTTAACTACACACTTTTGTATCTTTTCTTACAATTATGTTGTTTTTGTCTCAGTATTCCATTTTAAAAACATTGTATTCATCTTGCTCACAGACTGACAGATGTGACAAATAAAAACAGATGTTTGTCTTATGTCTTTTTTCTTCATGAAATTCATCTTTCAGCCACGCTGTCATCATTTCAAACTCTGCACTAAATGCATTTGAGTTGTCCATCGTCATCATCTGTTCACAGTTTAAAAGAAAGCAGCTGTTAACAAATACAAGCTATAAAAAGTCAGGGCTATGGAGAAAGAAGATGAATACAGATGGCTTCATTCAAGAAAGTTGAAGCTTTTGAAGTGCCTTTGAACACAACATTTGATGAAGTGATGATTTTGCCTATTTTAACTTTTCAGTGCAGATTTTGAGAGTAATGCAATATGACACCTAATCTTGGTACATGTAAAGGTAACGCATATTGATAAAGTACTACTAAAAATTATGATTGATAAATAAATGAATAAATAAATATATTAAAATTGCATCACAAGCATCTTTGAAATCATGTGAAAAGGGATAAAATATTACTACGTAATATGATAGAAAAACAAATAAATGTAGTGAAAAAAATATAAGAAGTTATTCTGAAATACTGCATACTCAAATTAAGAATAGAACACGCATAGGAAATAGTGTTGAAATAATATTACATATTATCATAAAATACAGTATACTTAAGTAAAAAAAAATAAAAAAGGTGTGTACATTATAACACCTGATGGGTATTAAAAAAAAAAACCAAGAAAAGTTATAAAATACGGCATTCTCAAAAAACAGAAAAATACAAAACAAATGTATTCACAGTAATAGAAAGAAATACAATATAAAGTGTACAGAACAGCATACCAAATACTATGCAAAGTAATAGGTCAATTGGTAAATTGCTATGCACGTAATAGGTAAATTAGTATTAAATACAGCAGATAAAAGTGATACAAACAGACAAATAATATACTGTTCTAGTATTTTAAAAAACGTTTTGGTTTTAAATAGTTTTGAAATCATCGAGATAAAAATAATAAAGTAAAAAAATGTAAAAAAAAAAAAAAAAAAAAAAAAAAAAGCAAAACAATTTTGATCTGACGTAACACAACTTCCGCTGCTTCATTACTGACGTCACCGAACAAACATGGCGGCGTCCTGCGTGCGAACCGTGGGCTCCTTCATCGGAAAATGTGGACATTGCAGTTTGGGTATAAATACAATTACATCGCAGGTGAGCCGACAGGTAAAGTGTGATGTTTGTCTCTGGCTAGGAAGTTGTGTTTTGCGTTTTAATCGAATGTGTGGGAGAGAAACACCGCAACGCAAAACCATAACGTCCTTGAGTTAGCATCCAGCCATAGCTCTGAAACTCCATCTGTGAATGCATGAAATAACACTCAACCAGGGTAGTGTTGGATTTTAGCACAGTGTAGGACTCTATAGTGTAATCACATATAAATTTGGACCTCCTATCTGCAGTTCGGCTGTAAAAATTTGCTGCTGCTGTTGATAGGTTAAGAGTTAAAATAGCTGTAGCTCCCCACTTCAACAATAACAGCAATGTCAACAACAGTAATGACAGCAGCTTTCTTCGTCCCAAGGTCCTGAACAGGCAGATATGTGTGAGCTCTGCCCTCCACGGAAAGAACATAGCATCTATGGGACCGGAGAAATTCACGGCGGAGTTCATCCAGAAGCAGGTGGAGGAGTATAACATTGGGAAACGACACCTGGCAAACATGATGGGAGAAGACCCTGAGAACTTCACCCAGGAGGACATAGATGTAAGTGTGTCAGTGCGTTATGATGTTAAAGAAACCCCACAGTGGGCATTATTTACCTGTCTGGAAGTAAGCGAACATAGAGGTGGGCTGATCCAAACCAAGACATCAGCTTTCTTCTAGTTTTCCTCTCATCTTCTCCTGTTTCTGGAAACTGGAACTGTGTGATGGCTTCTTGTTGTTGTTGTTGTTGTTGTTGTTGTTGTCTCTATAGAAACCCATTTTTGCACAATTTATATTATATTTTATATGATATTTAGTTTTAGATTAAGTAAACCTCAGTCCACAGTTTCCTTTACTTATATCTGCAATGTTTCCATCAGTTATGTTGAATTTTATGTCAAAGGTGCCTTTACCTACAGCTGTGACATCTGTGTAATTCAGACGCACTGCATGACACAGTTCAGAGAGCCGTCCTTGTGAAGGATTTATTATTAGTTTTGTGTTGATTTTTCTGATTGATTTGGTTTCTCTTGGCCCCTGTTAGGCACTGCGTCTTTGTAACCCATTCCTCTCCAATGATAAGTTGTAAGACAAAGACATTTATCTGACTTGAAAACTTTCACTTATAAATATTTAAGCTATTTTGATAATCATTTAGGGGTGCTTTAAGAAAGAAAGAGCATCTTCTAAAATGTCATAATTTAATGCTTTACTTTGCTCTTTGTCAGTTTTATCATGTTCATAAAAAGTAGTATTAGTATTTTCACCTAGAGCTCCAGCTGATGATTGTTTCATTGGCAACTAATCTACAGATTATTTCTGTCAGATGCATTTATTTTTGATTTTCCTGTCAGTCAGTTGAGTAATGTGCAGCAGTGTCTGATAATGTAGCATATTATCTGATATTTTGTTTTGTCTCAATGCTAAAACATTCAAAATATTAAATCTTTAGTAATATATATATATATATATTTTTTTTTTTTTTGCTGCTGATAAAGTTAGATTGATAAATCAGCAACATTCACGGTTAAAAGTGTTAAAACTGCAGTGCTTGATAGGTTTTTGTGGGAAAACAAGGAAAAGACTCCGTTATTACCTTTCAGCATATTATTTAAAAGAACAAGACAGTTCATTGTAGAATGATTCACTGCATCAGTGTCACATGGTTTCTTCAATTCCCGACTCCTATAAGAGACAAGAAGCTGATCCGATCCCATTTATCCCAGTGGGAAAAGTGAATCTGATTGAGAGATTTTGACCAAATTACCTAAATAAATATTGAACCTATCTTTCTCTAGCCATATTTCTATTGAATATTCAGACAGTAAAATTATATTTCTGAGACACAAAGATCAGGGGAAAAAAAAGGGTCGTATTTAGGAGAGGATAGGATAAACTTTATTGTCCAAGACGGGAAATTTGTTTTGGACAACAGCATTACATATTGCTGCATTCACATTCAGACCCATACAATCACAAAACAATCAAATGATTTGAGACCTGTCTCTGTCACCAACAGACTTACATGAGCTCTGGAAACACAACACAAGCATTTGGATTCTGTTGTCAGGTTGTAAAAAACATTGACACACTTTGTTTAATCGCTGGTGTTTTCAGACTGGTAGGAGGTTAAATATGTAATTCACATCTGTAATTACAGCTCACTGTTAATACTCAGTCAGTAATGACTCTGTGACTTGACATGGAAGCTTGGAAAAGTGGCTTTGCTTAAGCACAAAGGTGAGATTCATCTATATATTTTATTTAATCTTTTAATTTGTGAGTTAATAAATTCTGGGCTCTTTTAGTCCCTGACTTTGGCTCCTGCAGCTTGATAACATTTCTATATTTTATATGTTGTTTTGTGTTTGGAGAGGGACTACAGTGAAATTAGATAAGAGTTTGTCTTCTTGTCTATCAAGAAATTAAAAAGAATCAAGAAACTTTTTTTTATTCCAGTTAATCAGCAACAGCATTTTATAGACAGACTTTTTTGATGCAAATTGGGAAATTTTAGAGCAGCAGCAACATAGCAAAATAGAATACAAGAATAAAAGACAGAACACAAGAGCAAACATACTATACAAAATAAATTAGAGTATAAAAACAGAATTGGTAAAAAATCTGGACAATTCAGATAGTTAACTGTAACGTGCAAAGTAAAAAATTGAATTTTCATTGGGGAACAGGTAGATAAATAACATCAAAGTGCATAGTGGAAATTATGTTTATGAAAGGGGTTTTAACATCAGAATATATAGTAGCGGAAAAAAATTATTAGACCACCTTTGTTTCTTTCAATTTCTTGTTCATAAGAGTTTAATTTCAGAGCTGATATCTAGCCATTTTCCATGTTTTCTTGACAATATCCAGAATCACTTAAGTTCTTACATCAATAGCTATGGCATTGTATTGCCAAAAACAGTGTTTTTATCATTCCACATGACACCACAGTCACATGATACACACAGGAGTTAGTACTTGATTGCATGACCATTGTTTTTGATGACTGTTGATGGTCTAATAATTTTTTCAGGGACCTTATATATACTGTTGGAAGGACTTTGTGTTTTGGACAGGAAGAAAGTTAGCTTGCCACAGTGATATGTAAATGGATAAACAGAGTAGCACTTTTTGGGAAAGCCTTTCTACTTCAAAGGTACTCAAAGCACTTAACATTGCATCACATTCATCAATTCACACATCAGTCAAACAGTCAGAAGGAGAAACTTTGTGGTGTAGTGTCTTGCTCAGGGACACTTGGCATATGGACTGGAGCCCAGGAATTGGATGCCAACTGTCTGTTTTGTGGATGATCTGCTCTACCCCCTGAACCACTGGCTTCCAAATGTTTGTATTCAGGAAATGGAATGGAAACTGAGTCATAACAATGTCATTTACCGACTGTTGTCTTTAACAGCTACTGTAGTTTAGGCAGTTTGTCCCACAGTGAGGCTACATATTTAATTTTTAAAGAAAAATGCATGAAGCAAATCGTCATTGAAAGGCTGCAGAACCTCGTAAACCGAGACTTGACAGATTTCTAATTAGCATCTGTATTTGCCAATAATAATCTTCTCCCCGTGAGACAGTGAGTAGAAGCCACAAGCAGTTAAAGCGTTGAGAGAACCGATCCAGTCCTACCTTTGTGCTGGACAGGTGGGGTGTTTTAAAGTGTTTCACATCATCATGATCATCATTAGCAGTGGTGACTCCACAGACAGCAGGCAGGTGGGGCCTGCGTTTGCTAATCTGCTGCGTCAAGGATATTAGCAACACCCTCAAGACACACACATCCCTACTGCCCACTCTGACAGTACATTAGCCCTCCCTGCTCTAAACATTTAGCTTGATTTCCCACTCTCTTCCCACTGGCTCCCCAGCGTCCCTCACATGTAATGAAGAGAGTTGTTGGCACCGGACTGTGAAAGCCAAACCGACGGCTAGCAGCCCACGCGGAGCTGCGTGGAGGGACACGGGGAAAATCTGTGAGGACTGGAGCCCCCTCAGGTGAACCGCTGATGAAGACCCGTGAAAAATCAGGAAGATGTTTACATCCAGGTGGAAAAGTGGACACTGGGCGTCGGCCAAAGAAGAACTCTGTCAGCTGGAAACTGAACAGTGAAAAATACAGGAACTTTAAAAATGCCTGAGTGAGCGGAGGCCAACATGAAGCCAGAAAACCAAAAGTAGAACAACTGTTAAAATAAAACAGTATGGAACACAAGAGTCTGCACAAAAAGGATTGTATTAAAACAGATGGGAACAATTGTTTTTGGGCTGAGATGAGCACAGTCGATTCTTAGTAATCAAGGAGACCAGTAACTGATAATTTGGCTGTAAAATGTTAAAAAGTAGTTAAAATACTTTCATTATCACAACATATAAGATTTTAGGTAAAAGTGTTTAATTGAATATAACAGCGAGTATGGTTTTTGATTACCATGGTCAAGATTAGGAAGGGTATATATTTGGACATAGTTTAATAATTCATAAAGATAATTATGACAAGTTCACACAAATGTATACATAAAATCATGATTATGTGACATTATATTATACAACATGCACATTTTCTATCCACAAAGTCAAAGTTCATCTTCATTCAGGAAGTGCATGAAAGGGCAAACAGGGAAAAACAAAGCTGGAAAGACATTGTAATAATGACTCATGATTTTAGTTAGAATGATAAAATTTGGGTTTCATTTTCTCTGAAAGAAATATTTTTTAAAAATGTGATTGGTCTGCTGGTGTCTGGACTAAAAATTACTAAAACAATCAGAAATAGACCAGGACATCTCTGTAGTACTTCACTCATAAAGGTGTGCTGCAACACATTTGAGTTTTTATCAAATAATTGTAGCTCTTATCATTTGGATACTGCACTTGGCCATATTTTCATTGCTGACATTTCTATTGATTGTTCAGCCCTTATTGGACATGTTTCACTTGAATTAGTAAGACTTTGGACTGTGCTGATTGTTGCTATGCTGCTGGGATGAAGGTGTGTGTGAAGCATCTGTAGTTGAGACTCAGTAGACTCTTCCTGTCCTGTCCTTTGTGTTTGGCAGAGACATTCAAAGTGAGTCTGTGCTTGTAGTTGATCATGTCATCCAGTCTGATTCCAGTGTGTGATGTGACATCCTCCCGAGCCGCTCAGTTGGACGGGTTGGACTGTCTCTTCTTCTTCTGTCACTCTGTCTCCGGCCCTGTGGGATCTCTGCGGCTCTATGCAGAGACTCAGGGGATGCACAGGTGTGTCTTCATCTGTTCCCTGTCCATCTCTTTGCCTTCCCCTTCTCCTCTTTTTTTCCCCTTTAACTTCTCACTTGTCTTTCTCGTTCCATTTACACACACGTTTGTCTTGAGCGCAGCCCTATTCTCTTTCCCCGCTTTCCGTCGTTTTGACAACCTTAAAGGCAGCAGCCTGCTCCCTGAACGCAGCACCTGCTGCCGCACTAATTGAACCGACAGAGAGGAGGATGAAATGAAGGCAGGAGAGGGGTGGAGAGACGGTGGGACGGTGGAAGAGAGAGATGAACAGACTGTCTTGACGAGTGTGGCGGGGCCAGCACACTTCCTGTCTCCTTCTCACACACTTCTAGGGCCATCTGTATCCCCGCTAATAACACAGACACACACACTCTCACGGCAGAGGATGAACTTGGAGTGAACTGTTGGACGTCCACAGTGTCCTCTGCTCACTGTCAACAAAGCCAAAAACTTGTGCCTTTTTCTGCTTGTTTTCTCCCCTAAGTTCAGTGGCTGCAGTAACAACCACCCACTCACACACACACACTCACACACACACTGAGCACCAGCACGCTCGCCTTTCCTTGAACCCGCCAGCAGCTTGCGCCGCTTCTTCTTCTGTCACTTTCCCTGTCGTCCGTTGGTGTGACCTCTGTTGCGGAGACATGTCAGCGTTTGTCATAATCTGCCATCTTTCACATTTCCTCTTCCCTTGTTTTATTTATTTATTTATTTAGTTAGTTATTTCTCTCTCTCTTCTCCAGAGAAGCATCGCCTACCTCTTCCCCTCCAGCCTGTTTGTAAAGGAAGCCCGGCCCGTCATGAAGGTAAGTCTGGAGGTCCTCATCTCCACCCTCATGTAAACATACAACAGTCATTCCAATGACTATTGGGTTGGAAGTGAACACATACTAATTAAAGTTCATGTTGTTGGTACATTTTAATCTAGATTTTCTAAAAATATTTTATTCTTTTCTATTACGATTTCATCCTATACTCTCTTCTGCTTATATTTTTAATATTCTGGTCTTTTAGTGATTAAACAATTTGTTTTTCTTTCCTTCTGGGTATTCACTTTCTTTATCTAAAGTAACTAATTTTTGTTCAGGGGCCACATACAGTCCAAAATGATCTCAAACAGGCTGTACCAATAAAATAATAGCATAATAATGTATAAATAATGACAACTCCAAATGTTGTTCTTTGTTGTAAAACAAAAAAATAAAATTACATGAGCATGTTTGTAATTACAAGCTGTTGCAAAATTTCAAGCTAAAGCTTCATTCCTGTCATTGTTGACAACCAGTGCAAACCAGGAACACTTAATGTGCCGTTTTGGAGATGCTGACCCAGTCCTTTTTCTACTGTCAAAGTTACTCAGATCTTTACAATGCTCATTTCACACATTAACTTCGAGGCCATTGTTATGACATCACCCAGCAATGGCCATAATGTTGTGATTAATTGGTGTACGAAGGCAAGCAACTAATGACGACTTGTTTCCTCTTGATTTGTTATTGGGAATGTGGTAAAAAATCTAAGAAGAATTGGCGGTCCATTGCACTGGTTCTTGCAAGTTCAGTTATAAAGTCACCACTAAACTGTAAGTTGGAACTATTATCGTTATAAAGCAGTGTGTAGTGTTCAGTCACAATATAGACATGAGAAGTTAATCTAAACTACTCGTGTAAAGTCCAAAGTAGCCACAATATTGTTGCAGAAAATGACATCAGTGCTGTTTTTAAGGCAGTATTCATCACCATGTTGACATGAATATCTCATAGGAGGCTGAAAATAGCTTATGTTAATCACCAAAGTTAAATTTGTACAGATTTTTGCCATTCTTAATCAACTACTAATAGGATTTACAGACAATACATTTCAGTGTACATTAAAAACATTTGCATAATTGGAAAACTGGTGAAAAATGTGGGATTTGTCACAATAACACAAACAAAAGTTGTTAATATCTGTTTTGTTTTTCATTTTTAATGGTCTCTTTCATTTTCAGCATCCAGACATAATCTTTCCAAAGCAGAAAGGTGGGTCATTTGTGTTTCTGATGAAGCAAAATTGTGTTGTAATGGTGTGAACTCCCTTATAACTGATGGTGTGTCTTGCCCCTGTAGCGGCCCAGTGGGGAGAGGATGGACGGCCTTTCCACTTCCTGTTCTACACAGGCAAACAGGCATACTACTCCCTCATGCATGTGAGTACAGCAGGCAGCTACTGAGCCAAAGCCATGAGCAGCACTGTCAGGGTCTGCTTTTTTTATTCTATGTGAGGTGGAGGTAAATCTTTATCCACCTCAAATCCTTGACTTTTTCCCACCTGCCCCCCCGTCGCACCCTCGGGTCATATCCTATTCAGGCAGAGAGAGTTGTGAGAGAAGGCCGTGCTGTCCCTGAGGAGAGCCCATGTCAGATCCTCTTTTTCCACAAGGAGAGCTGCAGCTGAATAGAGTCGGGGTGAAAGGGAGGTGTGAGATTAGAGGGAGGTGTGACAGCAGGACGAGGCAGGACGGCAAAGAAGTCAGGATTAAAGGGCGATTCTTCGGAGGGAAACCGGAATCTACCTGCTCTGCTGAAAACGGAGCTCGAGTAGTTCAAGGAAACACCGGCATTTTCAGTCAACCACTGAGAAACATAATAATAACAATTACTAACTACAATGCAAGCAGTTATAATGGGTCCAAACACAGCCACCCAAATGAAGCCCCTATGACTTAGAGGTCGTAAACTTCATGTACAACATTAGGTTTGTTGGTTTGAAGTCCTAATGACCACAACACTGTATTAAGATCCAATCTAATATATGTGAAGTATCTACAGCAGTAAAAACAAAAGTTTCAGGGAAAAAAACTGCTGACTTTAATCAGCTTCCACCTCCCTACCTGCTCCCATGTTTCACACACAGCTACACTGCATCTGTATCTGCAATTTCACCACTAGATGGCACTAAATAGTATACACTGAACTAAGATTGGGAAATATCTCAAGTTCATTTGATTAATCTAGGTTTTGCTGTCTGAAAACCACAAAAAATGTCTAAATTGCTAAATTATTCCTCTGGAGATACTCAAGAAAATATCAAAATGCAACCTGTATGCTTCTTAAAAATAAATTAATTGTCAATGTGTTTCTCCATTGAAGATCCATTCTGTATGTGAAGTATGTACAGCAGTAAAAACAGAAGTTTCAGGGAAGAAACAGCTTCTATTAACCTTAATTATCGTATTTAGCCAGACCTCCATTTACACTTAACATGTTTTTAGAGCTTTTGTCTGGACAGTATGACATTTATTGCATCAGTTTTCTAAAGTTTTATACCAGTAATTTAATGTAACAAATAAGCAAAATGAGCCACAAACTGAAAAAGTAATCAACACAAAGCCAAAATGAATTGAAAAAAACAAGAAAATGAATAAAAATTTGACAAACCAATCAATAAAATGACCCAAATAACCAAAACAAAACCCCAAAAATTAACATATATGAACAAACTAATCAACAAAATGAACCAAATAACCCAAAAAAACCAAACAAAATGAACAATGTTGAACAAAACACAAAAAGAGCAAAATAATCAACATAATAATCAACCAAAAGAATAAAATACTCAACCAATTGAACATTCAACAGCTTCTATAAACCAAAATGGTATTTAGTGTTCAGCATCATGGAGTCATACTTTCACAGATTTTTTTGGTTTTCTTTTTTCTTTCTTTTTTTTTTTTTTTAAAGCAGATATTCCAAACCTTCACAAATTGTGCTTATTTGATGATTTCCTACATTTTGGACCAAAATGTGGCCGATAGAACAGGAAAGGAGCCGGTTTTGCCAAATGATTAATAGTTGAATTGATGAAAAGGATCAGTAGCCTAGATTTTTTGTGTAATGCAAATGGCCTTTAAAAACCTTGTATTCATCGTCTTACATTACAGAAGGTTAACGGTCAACCCATTTGACTCTAAGATGTTGTTCAACATGTATCAAATTTTGTTTTTTACAGTTCAGGCTAGAGAACGTTTGTTACACGGTACAGATAAAAGTTTAGAATTGTATCTCTGTTGTTCTGTGTTGCTTGCTGTTTATATATACATAGTGTGTTAGAGAAATGTACATTTTTGTTTATTCTAGAAGCTACTGATAGTATTTGCCTCCAAAGTCTAATGAAAATATTAACATTTCCAACATTTATTTGCAATAATGAAAACAACAAAAGTGCAGTGACTTTAGTTAATGCAAAGAAAACAAATTGATGTTTTGATATTTTACTCCCTTAAATGTAATTTCACAAAAAAAAAAAAAAAAAAACTTTTGGTGGAACACTTGTGATTTTACAGTTTTGGTTTTTTTTCCTTTTTCAGAGCTCTATTAATTCACAGTCCAGACAATAGTGGTAATAATAACATCTGTAAGTGTCCAACAGGAGGCATTAAATCTACCACCCCTCTGGACCTTTTAGGATATTGAAAATATTTGAATTTGGCAGTGATAAAGGGTTTGATGAAAGGTTTCGGTGGAATAAATTAAAGCTCAGAAAAGATGAATATTAACATTCATGTCATATATTTAACACAGTCTGGAAACATGCGTTGATGCGTAGAATAAAAGAGCAGCATATGTGTGCAGTGATTGTGTGTCCCAAATCGTGTTCGAGGTGTGGCACGTCTGCCGTGTCAGCCTTTGTCCCTTCATGGGGAGCGACTCCTCCACAGGGATTTGGAGGGAAGTGGGGTGGGGCGAGGTGGAACTGGGGTTGGTGGGTAGATGAAGGGGAGGGGTGGCCGAGACCCCCAGAGAGACCAGGAGAGAGCAGTGATAGTCCTCCGCAGACCTCTTCCTCCACCTTTTGGTTGTTTTCTCACCTTCTCAGAAGCTGCTGACCTTGTGCAAAGACATTTTTTTTTTTTTTTAGATGAGAGGCGTATCTGAGACAGAGGGGGCGGGATCTCTATATATGGGTCCAAGTGTCTGATACAAGTGCAGCATTGTGCCCTGCAGCTACAATCTGCAGTGCACCCTGCTGTGGGTTTAAATAGGTACATCAGACATGTCTGAGAGCTCGCACTGCCTGTCTGCACATCAGACTCCGCTGTTCCTTTCAGGGATTTTCAGATCTGGATAAGTATGGAATAAATTCAAGGCAATGGAAAAAAAAAAAACGATCTCCAGACTATTGGCCCTATGCTCTTTTGTAAAATGTTAAACGTTAGTAGAATTTGTAGAAATAAATTGATGTATGATGTAAGTTCATGGCTTGTGGAGCAGGTAAAATGTTTACCCCTGTGTGAGAACAGGGTTAGCCTTCAGAAACAAGTCAAAAATAAGGTGTGTCTGAAACACGTAGAGAATATTATGTCAAAAATTGGTTTGTCTACTGCTGCTTTGACGCTTGAGTTTGGCCTTTTGTAGCCATTTTGTTTTTTGTTTTTTTTACCCTTGGCCTTCGCCGCAGAGTATTGTCATCAGTTCGTTGTCCATCCATCTGTCCATCTGTCCGACTGTGTGTGCAAAAACTTTGGCATGGTTTTCAAGTGTGGGCATGTTATGTTTTGTTCTGTATTTGGAAGCTGATGAGGAGTGAAGAGTTAAAACTCGGCCAAGCTCATGCTAACTTACAGAAAACAATGAACGCACTGTTAATTATCACCGTTATATCAGACACCACCACCCAAACTTAGACACTATACCGGCTGAAAGTGTAATAATGTTAGAAGAGAGTATTCGTTATCAGTACTGAATTAGTTTTAACATCAGCAGAGGTATTTAACGGGTGCTGACAGGCTGGGTCCTGTTGGTCACTGGTGTTAAACATCATGAAACATTTGGTTAACAGAATACTTGTGTCATTTTTCAACCACAGTCCATCACTCCTTTAACTGCCTGTACACTTGTCATAAAACTTTTTGTACCAGGCTGTAAACGTGTTTATTTCTGCTGTACAACTGGACATTATAACATGGGGGACATATAGGAATTGACTCACTTCTTAGTAGATGCTTAAGGAACTACATGTTTCTTTGTATTGGCTTCATTTTTCAGTGCTGCCTCTACACCTGCAGTCTCAAGGGTTTGGTGTCAATTTATAAAAGCTACAATGTAAAGCTGCTGTCTTCTGGGAATTGTTTTGTAACATCATAGCACCCAACATAACCGATCAAACAATTTATTAAAAACATGAGGATGTCTGTACTCGGATCAAATATGGTCTGAAAATTAACAGAATGTGTGGAAAAAAGTGGAGTTTTGATGTAGAATATGTTAGTGAACTTCCTCCTGTGCTTACAGCCTTTCCTATTCCAGCTCCTTTTCGTCTTGTGTCCATTCCAAGGCTTTTCATTTGCTGTAGCCAACCATACCACAAACACTCACTTTCTCTCTCACACACACACACGCGCACACACACACACACACACACACAGAGCGGTGTTGCCAGCAGGGGGCAGTGGTGTGTAAAGCAGACTTCCTGCTCGGTCGCTCTGCTCTGTCTGTTTAGCTGAGCCCAGGCATTGGAGGTGCATTAACCTGCTCACTGCTCCACTGAACCCTTTATGGCCAAGCGCCCTGAGGAACACCCCCACCAGCCCCTTGTCATACACTGTACCCCCCCCACCCACCCGCCCGCCCTACCTCTGCATCCACTGCTCTTTGCTCATACTTGTATTCCTGCTTAGTTAGTCCAGTTTAAATGCTTCAAAGTCCTCCTCTCATAACGAAGTCTGAGCCCGGAAGCATTAAAGGCCACTCACAGAATGGAATGAGTGGAGCTCTAGTTGTCTGTCTCTGTAACAGACTAAATGTATCTAGATACCGGCCCCCTCCTCGCTTTTCATCCAGACAATCCATGCGAGTTATTCCTCACCATTGTAGGGCCCAGTGTTTGCAAACGTGTAACGCAAGCCCCTTATCCAAGCCTCCTGTTCTTCAGATTCTTTTTTTTTTTCACTTTTTCTATTACACTTTTTTTTTGTAAGGAAAATTGGTTTTGCTTGATGTTTGCTTTTTTCGTGCCCCCTCCCCTTCCTCTACCCCTCTGTCGCCGGTCGGAGTGGCAGCGGATTAGGCACACTCTATCAAGAAGGAATTAAACAAACATCTGGTGAATAATTGACGGGGAAATGAGTTCTCACCCAGGCGCTGGGTGGCTGAGGTGTGTGAGAGAGGGATAGATGGGTGGGGGTTGGGGGATCTGCCTCGGGGACGTGACCGGCATGCCCCCCCTTCAGTGCGTCTGCACCAGTGTGAGGTTGATCTAATAATGTCAAGTGAGCTCTGATGGGCATCCTGTCAGTTATTTAGTGTCAGGTTTCTCGACCAGCATGGTGCAGTTTTGTCTTTGTCCAGTATTTCAGATCAGAAAAACTTGTTTTTCATGAAGTGTTTGCTTGATGTTTAACTAGTTTAATCCCGCTGACAACAATTACTCTATGGTTATTTAACTGTTTAATGAGACTATGAAATACAGTAATTGCATTGTTGTCATTATTAGTTCCCCTCAGTTTGCATTGCCATGGTATCTTTATATAGCCTGTCTAATAAAGTTCTGAACACACTTGTGATCATACCTAGTTATATTTACCTAGTTACATTTGTTATAATTACATGTTATTCTTAATTTTTATATGTTTAAAGAGGTCAATTTTGAAGAATTTGTGAAAAATGTCCACTGTCAACATTTGGTGCAGAGTGTAAAACTTATATTTTCACTCAAATAACCAACACAAAATAAAAATAAATAAATACTGAATATGTGTTAGGGAGGTCTAGAGAGTGAATAGTTGTATTTTTAAGCGGAAAATTTGGGATTAAACAGGTTAAGATTCAACCGATGTTAATAAATATGGAATGCTAAGTATTTGGACAGAGAGACAAATTTTGTAATTCTGCATCTGTACACAACAACAGTGGTTAAAATGAAGATATGTTTGGTGATGTTCGTTAGTTCCAGACTTCAGTTACTGAACAGGAAGGATTTTCACCTACCTATTAAAAACAACATTCTTATTTATGAAGATTAATTAATCCAATTACTTTTGAGCCCCTGAAAAGGGAGCATTTATGAATAAAAACAGTTATAATTTGTAAATGGTCAATGCACTATTTTTGTGAAACCTGTAGAATTAGAGCTGAAAGTTCACCCTTCAAACACATCTTAATCGTTAGACTAGATCCGGGTGTCAAAGTCATTTTAGTTCATACACCCAAATATGATATCAACTGGGCTGGGCAGTATAATATCTAAAAAAAAAAATAAAATCCCATTATGAAAATGTTTACATCTACAAAATTTCCTTAAAAATCTGAATAACATGAACATCCTAAAATGTCTTATGAAAAATAAGTGCAATTTTAACAATATTATGCCTCAGTTTATCATTCACATTACAATTTACAGATCACAGTGGATTTACAAATGCACAAAATATTTAGTAACAGGCAGAATATTGTTAAAATTCCACTTACTTCCCTTAAGACATTTCAGGTTGTTCATATTTGTTCAGGTTACTCACATTTTTTGTGAAAGGATATTTTGTAAATGAAAACAGTTTCATGTAATTTTTCGTTTTTACACTAAAACAAAAAGAAAGATTTAGGGTTGTCCTTATTTATAGGTTATGTTATTATTTGACTGGTCTGACCCACTCGAGAGCATCTTGGAACCTGAACTATTATGATTTTAAACATCCTTGATTGTTAATATTTTCAGTGTAATTTTTGCATTTCACAAATTCATCACACGGGCCAGATCGGACCCTTTGGCAGGCCAGTTTTAGCCCACAGGCCACATGTTTGACACCTGTGGCCTGATTAACAAAGAAATACAAACCAGGCATTCAAACACATACTGGCTTTATTGATTCATATGACAATTTTACGATGAGTCTATAAAATGGGACACTGTGTCACATAAGTGTCGGGTTAAAATTCTTAAAACTGTGCATTTTGTCTGAGCAGTTGTTGGAAACACTGATATTCAGATGATGCTGATTTAAACCAGAGAAAGACAGTCCATCATGGTTGAAGTCTGAGCCTGTTTTACTGGTGTTTTATAACCATTTTGAATCAGAGTACCTGTTGAACCCATGTGGTGAAAATCTTTTTTATTATGTTTTTCTTTATTTTATCCAAAGAACCATTTACAGCCTATAATGTGGATGTCTCTGTATTTTTAGGATCTGTACGGAAAAATCCTCAAGCTAGAGAAGTACCAAGATCGTCTGAAAGTGAAGGGACTCTTCTCCAGTGAAGGCAAAAAGGCGTAAGTAGAGCGTCAGGGTTTAGGGAAATAAATGTTGAGTTTTATTAAACGATGAATTGAAATCCCGCCCCTTCTCCTGTGCCCTATGGTATCTAACTTGAAACTGTGAAAAATATAAGCAGTGGTCAATGGTTCGAGAATAATTTAAATCTATACTTACTATGATTGTCATTTTAAAAGAACTTTATGAGGCAAGAAAACCGTAGTTTTTGGTAAAGATTACAATACATTTCTAGCGTTGTATTAAACAGCTTACATGGATTGTGCACGTCGCCAACACCTGAACAGCTGTTACCTCAGCACATTTCACAGCCTTCAAGGGTGATGTGAAAAAGTATTAAATCAGATTAGAATTGCCACAATCTGAGCTGCAGACATAGACAGTGGGCCTGTTTACATGGCCATTAAAATCAGATAACTGGGAGAAATCAGATAATTGTAATAATCAGATCTGACGCATTTACATGTACTTTAGAAATACAATAATCGATAAACTCAGGTTTAGACATTTTAGCCCATGATGATTATTACTATTATGATCCTTTGCTCACATGTGACTGTCACGTCTTTTTTCTACAATTTTTTTTTTTTTTTACACATGTGCAGATGTAAAATAACTAAATAAATCAGATTATAGTATGCAATCATGAAAACATAGAATATTGGGGACGAATCCAGATGTTTTAATCTGACTTCTCATAATCAGATTACTGTTGTTGTCTGATAAAACAGATCTGATTATACTGTTTATAATAATCTGAAAACTCTAGAAATCAGATAATGATCAGAGTATTAGTGTGGATGTAAACAGGCCTCCATGACTTTCAGTTTGTGTAGTCTTTATATTTATATATTTTCAGTCTGACACTAAAATGTTTTACAACATATTTATTGATTATATTTATAATAACTGCTCTCTTTGTACATTTCTGATTTAATCATTTTTAATATATTTATATACATACATATTTTTAACACACTTGATACAGTAGCTGCTACAAGAGATCGCTGCTGAACAAAGTCTCATTGTATCGTGTTCAATGACAATAAAGCTTCTTCTTCTTCTGATTATTACAATGATCTGATTACTCCCAGGTTTCAGAGCTTTATGGTCATTGTAAACAGGCTCAATATGTTTCCACTGACAGTACCAACTCAACTCATACTTCTTTCCTCTTCTTTTATGTGATCACAGGTACTATTTTAAGTACCACCTGAAACCTGCAGGTCACATATCGATGGATCCAGAATCATTGCACTATCGTATTGCAACCCTAACCCCAAATCAACCTAATGAGAAAACGTACATTTTCAAATCGGCTCTGTCTTGATAAATCAGTGACAGATTTTAAATCAGAAGAACTACACTAATATATCTTGCCTGAAAATTCTAATCTGTAGTTATGAGGTACCTCTTCCACCATTGTTACACTGACAATGAGATGACACTGTGTTTACATTGTGTTGCTGTGACAGAGCCAAGTTGAGTTGAACCTTGACCTCATTTAATTTGTCATTGGAAAATAAATGAACAGTATGGAACTGTGACTCAAGACTGATGGATGGAATTATTACACCTGTACACAAAAAGATATGAGGAAAAAGTCAGAAACAAAGGCATTTAATTCTCTGCCTTTGGTTTTGTTTCTGTCCATCAGGTCTTTGGGATTGAGTCGATGGTTAACGAAGGAGGAGCTGGAGCAGCTGCTGGTGCAACCCACCTCCCAACAGGATGTAAGCACACACTCATCTTCTTCTAGATCTACTCCTACTTCCTTCCTCATGCAATCACTTCCAAAAATGTGCAATAACCCTGTATCATGTGAATTATGTGCAGTAAATTGTGCAATAATCTTCTGCACTTCATGCAAAATCCTCTGTTCTTGCAAAAACAATGCAATTTTTATTGAATATTTATCCAAACATAAATGCTCTATTTTGATATAGACTTGAGTTCATAGATAGACAAACTGTTAATATTGTTAATATTATGTATGTTCATATTTTATGTTTATTTTCATTCTACTTTTAGTTCTATTCTTATTGAACTTTTTGTAAAAAATTTTACGTCCTATTTTCTTATTTTTAGTTTTTACCCCACCCCCCAAAGGGAAGGCAAGGGGTATAGTTTTTGGTTTGGTTTGTTTCTTTGTTTGTTAACACTGTAGCAGCAAAACTATTGGTTGAATTCATACCAAATTGGGTTTATAGATTTCCAGTGACCCAGAATTGATATGATTACATTTTTGGAAAATTAGGTCAAAGTTCAAATTTTTTAAAATTTTTTCATTCTTTTTTTTCCTCTGTTTACTTACAATGGCCAAAATTTGTCTATGCTGACATCAGCACACACATAGACATGATGACATCAGCTGGATCAATGCGAAAATATGCTACAATACGTGCGAGGGGCGGGGTTTGTTGTGCCTGACACCACTTGTTTAATTCTGTATTCATTCTATTCATATTTTCTGATGTATTGTTTGTTTGTTTTTTAATTAATATTGTTGCACTGACTGGAGTCGCACTCTTTATTCTATTCTATTCTATTCTATTCTGTTCAGTAGAGGTGAACATGTGTTTTTTTTGTCTTTCTCCAGTATAATCACTTCATCCAGCTGATAGAGCGCCTACTGTCCATGCCCTACAGCGGCACAGAAGAGGAGTTTATCCTCCGTTACCGGTACCAACTGGAGGCTGAGTCCAGGAAGCAAACTGTGCAGCCACTACAGAAGGACGAAAAGGGCGTGGCCTTTAGCTCCGCAGAGGGTAAATCCAGAACATTAAATCTATACATGTAGAGTGCTGGTCATTTCATGAATCATTGCTGTTAATTAGATTTTCATGCTCATAGACGGCTCAGATGTCTAATATGTGGACTTTGATTGACCAGTATAATTTGAACTCCCTTCAAAGCTTTGGTTTCTTTAAATTAATGAGAATATTAGACTTCCGTTCTTTTGTCTTAATATGGTCACTTCCAGTTCCAAAAACACACAAGAGCAACAGCTGAAATGCACATTTAAAGCTTTGAAACTGGAGTCCACAAACCAGCATCTGAAAAAAGCTAGAATATATTGAAAAAGTGATTTTTTTCCTATAATTGAATCTAATATCTTCTAGATTTATTACACAGAAAATGAAACATATCAAGCTTTTGTTTTGGCATCTTAGTATACATGTAAGAACTCTGGCACATCTACAATCTTTTATAATATTCTAATATTTTTAGATGCATCCATAAAAGCTACCTCTAGGAGTTAAATAAGCCTGGGTCAAGCACAACCTACTCAGCGGGTGCCTGTTGAAAGTAGTGCTGTAAAAGGCATTAGATCGTCATGGAAAATCAGAATAACATAAATCCACTGTAAAAAGTCAGGCCCATTCTGAATCTGCACAACAACTAGGTCTTAACTCTCATTCATAATGGATGTGAACGTTTTGTTGTTTTTATTTATTTATAATTTTATTTTTTCATTTGGGAAAATACTTTACAACAGAGTAAAAAAAAACAAAACAACTAAGCACATTTGTAAAAATCAACAATGGCAAAACATGAAATTTAATATAATATAAACATGATAATAATTTTAATAATAGTTTAATATAGTTAAACTAGTTTAAAATAGTTTAATATAATATAAACACATTCCATATAAGTTCTCTGTTTAGAAAAAAAACAACTCTTCTTAAAATAAGTCTTCCCTTTTTTTGTTATATTTTGTTAGATATGGATGTAAAAGTTTTAAGCCTAAATGATTGAAAATTGCAGAAATTAAGGAGGACATGTTTATACGAGTGGCTCATTAAACACACAATGCCGTTTGTTTATTTCTATCCTGTATATGGTAAGACCAAAGGTGTGTGTTAATGTCGTGTCCACAGGCCGGAGAAAGACGTCCAACTCATCAGTGATCCTCAGAGACTGCGGGTCGGGCCGAGTCACTGTCAACGGCCAGGACTACCTGCACTACTTCCCCTTCCTCCAACACAGGTACAGAACAGAGCCTGACAGAGAGGGGGAAGTGTGTTTCCACTGTGAACAAACGGAGCTTTCCACATCACAGGCTCCACATTCACAGATACCACTGTCCTTAAAATGCAAGGCATGATGTGTTTCACCCCCCCAAAAAATTAAAAAGCAGCTTTTTCACTCTTCACAGCATCGCCTCGTTTTTTATTTATCTCCTTGTAGTAAGTTAATTACACAGTTGAGTGATTGTGTGTCAGTTTGTGTGTGTGTATATATGTGTGTGTGAATGTCCAGAGCGGGTGTTGTCACGCAGTGTGAGGACGGGCTGTAATTGGAGCAGAGAAGTGACAATTGACTTTGTCAGCAGCCATAGGCCATTCAGCCTGAGACGCCATCCAGAACACTTTCTTTTTCACACACTCTCACACACTTATACACACACTCAGCTCTTATCCTTTTCCTGCTGAGTCAGAACTTACTGTGTAATATGTGGTGGTGAGATTGTAAGAGAAAGCTTTTCACAGTGCAGGATCCTCTCTCCTTGTCTGAAAAGTCACCCAACCAGACATTAAATTAGCTAAGCCGGCGCTGTTGATACCGCTATCTGTTAAACAGCACACACTTCTCCCACACTCCATTCTCTCACCTCAGTTTTTATCATCCCGTCTTTTTCCTTTTGCAGGGAGCAGCTGATGTTCCCTCTACAGTTCGTGGACATGCTCGGTCGCTTCGACCTGCAGTGTACGGTGAGTGGCGGCGGACCCTCCAGCCAGGCAGGGGCGCTGCGGCTCGCCATATCCAGAGCCCTGCTCAGCTTCCTGTCTGAGGGAGACATGGAGAACATGAGACAAGGTGGGGACTCTTCTTCTCTACTCTAAACCCTCCCAGTAACTTGGACAGATTTCAATTCCAATTTCTTCTGGTCTTAAACAATCAGCAGCTAAAGAGATGTAAGATGCGTTTCCATAAACATATTTAATGCATTTTTTGACATTTCACACTGGAAAATGTTTTTGGAAACACAAAACAAACTAAAAATAAATGGAGACTAAACAAGACAGCGCTTAACCTAACATTTCCACCTTTAATAACGGCCTGGAAGTCCCTCCAGACCTTTAAATATAACTGACTATGTAGTTTATGTATCATTAGTTCATATGATGCATTCTCTGTCATGGAGTTAACCCGTACCTTATATTCAGGTCTAACTTGGGTTTTCCAGTGACGAAGGATCAGCCAATATAAAACCTTTAGGGGCTAAAGCAAGTGCATGTTTGGAAATCCCCAACAAACATGATTTGTCTCCCAATAGATAGAACTGAATGGATTCATGTACAGGTTTATTTAACCAGCACTAAAGTGTTTTATTTAACTTCTCTCCAAAACTAAACATTACATGAGTAAAGGAACGGTCATGATTTTACATTACTAACACAAATTGTTCTGTAGTTTTATGAAGATGGACAGGTGTAAAATAGTGGTGATTGAGTATCCTATAATAATAATAGTTATTATTATTATGATGTAATTTTCCTTGAGCATCCACAGTAAACCAGCCCACATTTGATATCAGGGTAAGGAAACAGCAGATTTTGGAAAAACTTTCTCACAAAAACATTCTTTGGTTGCCTGAGATGGTTTTTGCCTTTGTTTTTTGTTTTTTTGTTTTGCCAAAGAGCAAATGTGTATAGACAACACCTTTTTTGAGTAAATTCTGGTAATAGTGAACATTTAACATCGATCATCCTGATATTCTATGAAATCATGTCTGGTCCGACAGGTCGGAAAAAGGAAACTACATTATTCCTCTGCCCTCTCTGCCCTGCTTCTTCTACTCTGTTTAAGAGATCAGTGGGAAATATAACCTACAGCACCACCTGCTGGAAGCATAATGCAGCCTAGCGCTGCAAACCAGTTTATGGAAACATATTTAATTTGCATTTTGTTTTTGCAAGTTTAAAAAAGTTTTATTTATTTATTTATTTTTTTAATTTATCATTTATTTACTTCTCAGGTATTGTACACAGCCGTTGACAAAAGCCACCCCTACTTTCCAGTCTGTTGATCATTTTATAAATGTTTCGATACATTGTTTGGTTTATAAAATTTCTGAAAATGGTGAAGCGTTTCCCTAAGCCTCAAATGTTTTTTTTTTTGGGTCCCCAACCCAAATATATTCCATTTACTGTCATAGAAAGGGAAAGAAAACAGAAAATATTCATATTAGGATATTATTAAGATACTGAACTCAGAGAATTTAGACTTTTGTTCCATGAAAAGTCACTGATAATCATAAAAAATAGTGACTGATTAATTTGTAAGCTAACTGTTGCAGCTCTTGTGGTTCTGCAAAATAAATGAATAAATAAAGGAATCTATAAATAGATCATAAGATGGTGGGTGTTATATCATTTGCCTGTTTGGGAACTAATCCAGAAGAATCCTTTTCTTTATAAAATGCCCAAACAGGAATATAAAATGAATTTGAAAAGAAAAATCTGTGTTCTTGAATGAAAGAGCTGAGACTACAAATGCATTTCAGTAAAATCTTCAAATCAGATCAGAACGGACAAAATGTTCCCATACACTGGCTGAAGGATGGGTGGAATAATATTCCACAGTGAAGGATTTTTTTTTTCATTGTTTGTAAAATATTAAAACAGTTGGAGCGGCTTTGGTCATTACTGTCTGAACTTCCAGTGAAGACCCAGCAGATGGCAGTGTTTCTACTGTATTGAGCTGAAAGCCATTGACAAGGAGAGACAATGTATTGAATGGATGTAATGGTGATAATCCTCCATTAATAAAAAGGATATTATACATATAGATCACGACAAGTTAAAGTATACATGCAGTTGCTATTACAGTGACAGGAAGCAAGTTTCTTGGACAATAGGGTGAAAAATATTTGAATAAACAAATTAGGTGTAAAAATGGTCCAAAAAGCAGCTCAGTGGTGAACATTTGTGAATTAACATGAAAATTAATTCTCTTTACTCTGTGTCGGTTTGCAGCCGGTCTGTTGACTCCTGACCCCAGAGTACGAGAAAGGAAGAAGCCAGGCCAAGAGGGAGCACGCAGGAAATTCACCTGGAAGAGGCGCTGAGGAGGAAAACCCCAAACCCCTGACCTGAACCTGAAAATGTCAGATGCAGAAACGTGTCTCTGTATGGAATAAGTGCCTGCACTTGTTTTACAAAACAGCTGCAGTGAACTCCTTCACCACCAGAGGGAAGTCTGTACCGAGGAATTTATATTAAATGTCACTGTTAAATATGTTAACCAATAAATTAAGTTTTCATAGAATGTAGACTTTGTGTATTTGTGTTTACCATTTTAGCTGCTGTGGATTGATAATATGAATATTTTACATATTCATATCAAATTTTTCTTTTGCCAACTTGTGAGCTATACTGAAGTCATAACTTGACAGTACATGACAGAAAAGTTCATTCAGGTTAAAAATAAATAAATAATTTAAACTAGGCACTTAAGGCAAGCTTTTAAGCTTCAGAATATCTGGATGCTCTAAACAAGATTACTTTGATATCGCAGCTTTTCTCTTGGTTAATTTTTATCATAGGTCACTTTATACGTTCAGATACATTTGATGTTAGATTAACATGCTCATTACTAGAAAAGAAAAACTTTTCTCAAGCAAAACAGAAGTTTGATAAATGATGAAAAAAAGTATTTTGACTAAAATGAATAAATGTTGTCAGTCAAGACCCTCTAAACTAATTGATGTGCATATTAAATACATTTAATGTACATATTGTTCTTCCCAAGCCTTAATATATTTCATTTGATTTAATTCTTTTTAGTGTTATTATAATATTTTTCTTTATTTACATATCCATGCACATAATACCTGTTATCACAATGAAAACTTGGTTTGTGCCAGAAAGTAGCCATCCTAACCTTTAATTACATACGATACTAACATGCTTACATTTATGTCCAATCAAATTCCCAAACGTCCCGCCCCCTTCTGATACACGATGCTTATTGACAGCTGATTGGTCAATTAGATAAGTGAGGCTGGGTCAAGTTTGTTTACACTGCAACATTATGATGCTAGTGAAATACGATTTTACAACGACTGCTAATTTAAAGAATGCTGTAAAGCGAAACGGAAAACCTTTATTTACCCAAAAACGTGAATGACAAGAATGTGTCTCCTTTGAGGTGCGAGTGTGTCAGTAGGTAAAAGATTTTATGTTCATTAAAAGTTTTCATGGGGCTATAACTAAATAACATGTAAGCTAATATTTTAGAGTTAGCATGGCGTCAATTCTTGCATAAAAGACGCATATTCAGCTTTGTGGTATAAACGCTTTATTATACTAAATATTATGCATTATTATACAAAAAAAATAAATAAATAAAAATGAATGCCTCTAACACGAGTCAAATGAACTCTGGGATAGAAACCAAGCACTGTTATGACCAGAGTCGACCACAAGATGGCGGCAGAGGAGCATAAATGTGAGGGTGAGTCGCTGCTGATTAAATCATTTACTAGAACATGTAAGTCTGAGTCAATATTCATTTTGGTGAGTAAATATGTGCTGCAATAAATGTTTCTACGGCTTTAAACAAAGCTCAGACTGTGAGTAAAAAATGAGAAGAACGACAGAAGAAAGTAAAGAACGTTTACGTGAAAAAGCATAGATTAATGAGTTGGTTCTTTGTTTGTTGTGCTGCTTTTTCTTGTGTTGTTTTGGCCTTACACAGGTGTGCGTGTGCTACCTGGAATAAATCCTGCGGGTTGTGGGAGTGGAGGTGGGGTGTGTGATGGAGGGGTGGAGCCACTGGGTGACCGCACAGACAAGCGGACTAGACAGATTACTACCGCTCCAGAATACAGAAATCAGTGTGAGGGAGACGGGTGAGGCGCAGCGCATCGGCCCTACCTGTCCTCCATTTCTGCTCCACAGTGGAGGATAAAACTGCACCTTTCTATGTGTTCAGAGCCAATGGAGGCAGCCGTACTCAACCCCCCCATAATGACCGAGGTGGACTGTAACAGCAACACCCTGAACGCCGAGTTGGAGGTGAAGAAGCTGCAGGAACTCGTGCGGAAGCTGGAGCGGCAGAATGAGCAGCTGCGGACCCGGGCGAGCGGCGGCGGCCCGCATGTGCCGCCTCCAGCCCCGGCGTGCGTCCTGGGCAGCGCCGCGGGGAGCTACTGCCTCCCCAGCCCGCTGCCCACACTGCTGTGTCAGTCGTCCTTGGGGTCTTTTGAGGAGCCTTTTGACTATTTCCAGCCGCACTCCGCCGCTGATGCTGCGGGGGAGGAGGAAGATGAGGAGCCGTCGGTTCTGGATGAGCTGGAGCTTTTAGACCTGGATTCTGTGTACTCAGAGGAGTCTGATGAAACATGGTCAGTGTCTGAAATGTGTGCTTGAATATTCAACCATTTGTTGCTTGCAAAATTCTTGTCTATATGCTAAAAGGCCAGAATTGTGTGTGTTCTCAATAATCAGTTGATGTTACACAGCTGGTCTGAGTGTCTGCAATGCCCAGACAAAGCCACACACACCTTGGAAGTTAATGAGACACCTGAGAGGAGTGGACCACATGTTATCAGGCCTGTCATCAGGCAGCAGGTGCAGCAGGACATGTAGATTAGTTGACTCCTCCTGCACACCCTCAGTTCATCGAATCTTAACAAATGGGTTGTTGCTGTTAATGGCAGCACGTTGGCCTCTTAATTCAGGTGTTTCCCATTCCCACATGAGCCAGAAGTGGTACGACCCTGATCATGTTCTTACAAGAAATGTATTTACCTTCTCAAACAAACACTTCATTTACAAAGTAAACTTGGGTACCATGGTTCTGTGAGTAGATTATCTTCCATTTTATTGGAGTTCATGGGGGAAAAAAATATTATCCAGGCTACGCCACTGGTTTTGCACCCAACAAGTAAGTTCAGTCCCCTCTGTAAACCCTTAAAGTAATCTAACTTTGTAGAAGAAGCTCTTCTCTGTGTATGATTCTAATCATGACATACTCTCAACACATCAGAGTTGTGCTGCAGGTGGAGTTAAAAATGATTGAGATTCATATCATGTCAATTTTAAGAAAATATTGTTTTCCTTCTAGATGCTAATTATAGTTTTGTCCAAAGCTGGAGGTGACTGCCTTGTAATTCTCTTTACAGAGGAAAACAAAATCCTGTTTTACATCATCTACTGGAATAGTGACATTATTATTAGGAATACATACTGGTCAAACTGACACTCAAAAATGATTATATGTGATTATATGATTGAATGTGTTTTACCCTGTTAATAGGATATAGGATTCCCATAACTTGTATTAGAATGGTCACCCTGTCAGTAATCGAACCATGTGAGCAGCAGGTTAGTTGTAAATCTTTGAGTGATCAGCATTTAATAACTTAACCACATACTCAGCGCTTTCATTAACATGACAGATGTATTTTGACAGACAAACTTAATAAAATGGCAAAAACAGGATAGAAAGATAGCTTTTCTTAAATAGGAGTTTCACAAGTTGCCTGACTTATAACATGATGGAAAAGTGTTTTTTTTTTTTTTTTTCATAGGTTATAGCTCGTGTCAGTTCATATAATTGTATTTTTAGTATTTAGTATAAGATATTTATCATAAATACGTGGCTCATGTTAGAGGACATAAAGAAAACAACCTCTATATCAGAAACAACCCACATACTTACTGTGTAAAAGTTTTAGACCACAAGTAGGTTTGTTGTTTTAGCAGGAATGATATATGATAATGTATGTATGCATTTCTCAGTTTCTAATGAGATTCAACTGAAATATAAAACATTTAAAAACAAGAATTTCAGAAAAAGACAAATCTAAAATGTATATATTCTTTTGTGCTTAACATGTCTTGAACATGCATTACGAGATTTATTGAACTAATCTTCTAGTGTTTTACACCAGGTTTCATTCAGGTCATGGCCAGTGTTTCTTATTATTTTGGTTACATTTTTTTCATGAAAACGGACTGTATTAAATACAGTTTCCTGTAGAAGCCGCATAGTTTAACTTTTTGTTAGTTTGTAATGTTGTGCACAGTATTTTCCTCTATTTTTGTTGTACTTTAATATAGAGACTGAGAAATAGATATGCTTCAATCAGTCAAATTATTACAAAATTATTAGTCAAAATCGACAATTCATTTACAAGATAGATTTTGTAATAGGACACCCTAGAAGCAGTCCTCAGCTTATAAATGGAGGCCCTTAGACATGCTCATTGCACCCATGTGAGAATAATATAGTTAAGGGTGGTCTAAGACTCTTGCACAGTCCAGCATCTCTTTATATGTGCAGTTGATGCCTGTTTAGTGTTTTCCTCCTTGAAAAATCCTGACGAGTGGTTTCAATCCTCACATTAAATTGAGGAACTGAAATCTTGCTGATTTAGTCGCAGCTTAAAGGGTGAAGTAGACAGCTTGTGCAATTCGACACAAAGGAAACCACTTTCTTTGAGTACAGGATGGTTTGTGTGGGCGATCAGAACTGCAGCGAACAGATGCTTTCATTAGTTTCACTAATTAATTGACGACTTCTTCACTGATTCAATGATTGGCAACTGGATTTGTCTGAGAACAGTTGCCTGGGGCTGATATCACAGACTCTGCGGCCTAGATCGAATCCCAGTCAGACTTTAGATTGTCTACATGAACCTGTTACACAAGGCTGTTTAGTTCTTCAGTCTCTTAAATTGGAATAATTTTGCTCTAAATTCTCAGTAACTGAAGACATTTCAAGCTAAAAACAAATACCTGATCGTGGTTTTGTTTCAAACTTTTCACTTCACTCCAGCAAAAGAACTTCATTAGGAGCAACAGTTATTCTCCACGTATGTTTTCTATCTTCCCCCTTTTGCTGTATTATTGGGGACACATTTTGGGCAACAACACTGTTTGTTCCTTACCTCCATTAACTGCTAATGTGCACAGGCAAAACAATATATAAACAATGTAACTTCAGTCCATTGTGTTCTTCTGTTTTATTGCACTGTGGTTCTGTCTGAAACAAAAACTCAGACCTTAAAGATGTTTTAACATAGGATTTCACGTACAATATTGATAAGACATTTGTTAAAAATTATATTAATTGGACTTAAAAAGGAAAAAATAACATTTATAGAAACAAACTTCAACAACCAAAATTGTAATTGTCTTTTTAATTGCTGTGTTTTCCCAGTTGTTACTTCCCAGGAATGTTTTCTCATTTCTTGTCACAAATTGCGTTAGACAAACCCATGAACAAATCTGAGCTTGGTCTGTCATTTATAAAACCAGCAACAGGACCCTTGTTATTAAAGCGCAATAAGATTAAAATAACAACATAACTGTTTCTATGTGATAAATAACTTTAGATTTATACCTAATACCTAATAATTTATGCAATTAAGTAAAATAGTATTTTTATGATAAGTGTTTCTGATTAGATCTGGGGTGATTCTGAGTGATTTTGAAGAAATGAATGCTAAAAGTTTAACCACATGCATACATGATCCTTGCATAGCAATGTATTTGTGCAGTTTTCTTTATTATTTGCAGGAAAATGTGTTGTTTTTGTGAAATCACACTGACTGTTGGCCAAAATCTAATCGATTCATCCAAGTCCAAATGACTGTTCATACTAAACTGTAAAGAAAACTCCCTCAGATGATTATTTTCATAAGAATGAGCAGTTCAAGTCGGTGTTTATGCAGAATTTTGTGGCGTTCTGTCCATTTTAAATGCACCATAGATTCCTCTGGAAAAAAAAAAAGGTCAAAATTCTCTAAATCTGGATTCTTTAATGTGATGTTTTTCAGACTCCTCTATGGCTGTGAACTGACATTTGTCATTGTTTTCTGATGCTGTCGATCAAACAAATACTCACGAAAATGATCATGAGATGGATTGACAGTTATAATAAGTGTTAGTTGCAGCCCTATTTCTGGTGTTCTTATATTGTGAGGAAATTATAGAAATGCAGCAGCTTGAATAAGAGTACGCAGAGAAGTCCTTCATGAAAGCATCACATTCAGGTTCTGGAGTCTCCATGTTGCACCCGGTCTCCTTCCTGCTTCTCAGAATAGTAACTGAGGTGTTTGTGTCCGCTCCCCTTCAGGTCAGACTTTCACCTGATGTCTGTGCAGGTTTTAATCTATAATTCAGTTTGCTCCATGTTGCCCGCAGAGCAGAGCGACGAGAGGGAGTGCTGAGCTGTCACAATAATCTGATCCACTCCATTTGAACAGAGCAGCTCCCCTTCCTCATGTCTTAAACCACAGAGATCGCTCTGACTCAGGAAATATGGAGTCTGAATATTGATCTGTCTGGGCTCAAAAGAACAAGATCTAAAAGAGAGTTTTGATTTGGGTCTTATTTCTTTTAGGTTGTATGTGTCACAAAAAGCTGCAGAGTCGTCAGATCCGTCCCTCACGCCTCTGCAATGGTGTCGGCAGGTTCTGGACAGTCCAAAATCCGAGGTGGAGGCCTCCAGGAGATCGCTGTCCCTCCGACTGGAACAAGGTGCGAGACGATCTCCTGTTTGTTTGTGTGTGTGGGTGGAAAAAATAACCGGTTTTGATTGGGCCCAGGGGGAGTTACTGTGCATGTAAACATCCAACTCTTACTGTCAGCAAAGGGTGTGAAATGAACTATTGTGCTTTTTCACATGTGTGTGAGGTAATGAAAGACAGTGAAATCACACCACGCACTTTGATATAACTATCAACTGTTCAGAGCTGAGCTGTGCAAGGAGGCTCACAACTGAGGAGACAAAACAAAGACCTTCCAGTGACGCTTTAGTGACGTCATTCATTCTCATTTGTTTTAGGGGTTCTTTAAGGCTTTGTCAGCACCAGTGTTGTGCAAGTTACTTCCAGACTGTAATTCATTACAGATTACTTGTCACTGTTATTTAAAAAATAATTCCTTACCTTACAATATTACTGTCTCAGAATTGTAATGTGTTACATGACTCCTGTATTACTTTTGAGTTACATACAGACTCTTGTCAAAAAATGGCACATGCGCAATAGAACTCAACCCCCCCCCCCCAAACACAAGCAACAGGAGAGCCTTGGGATACATAAATTTGCACCTTAAAGTACATGTAGACGGATAGCTCAGTAAGTAACGCTACAGTCTGTGATGTTTGAATCCCAGCAGGAACACTTACATTTTTTTCAACATTTTACATGTTTGAAGGGGGGGTGCAGCTAAGTCCACAATCGATAAAGAATTCTAACTAATCATAGAAATGTTAGCTTACCTTGTCTTTGCTGATCACAGGGATCATGCTAACTAGCTTCTTAAAGCAGGGTTAGTATTGAACATACGTCCATGTGGCCTATGTACTGTCTTCTGCTGTCTTCACCCATTGACTGAACACCAACAGGAAGTAGAACATGTACGGTCTTGCTTTTTTTGTTTGTTTTTTAATTTGAGCTATTAAATTATAGGCGGAAAGTGTGTTGTAACACAAGCGCTATTGAACCCATACTGTGTAAAATATTACTGAAAGATGATTAATAATGTCTTACACTACTGCATTACAGCAAAAAGTAATGTTTGTCACAACCCGGCTCTGAGGTGGTGACAAAAATGGAGACAGAGGTGGTGAAAATGTAACAAAGATTTATTAAATAAACTAATGATAATAATAAAACACAAAGTGCTGCAAAAATGCCAGTTGAAAGGAGCAGGGCAGAGCAGGACCAGACCAGACAGCGAGCAGAACCAAGACCAGACCAGAGCTGAGCAGACCGAGAGAGAGACTGATCATCCACGTCGAGCTGCTTAAATAGTCACGCCACGACTGCCACAGGTGTCACCAATCAGGATGTCGCCATGTGCAAAAGAAAACTGATAGTGCCCCTAGTGCCCAAAAGGTGCGGGGCCGTCACATGTTACTATATGCATTACTTTTGTAATGTATAAGTCCCAACACTGGTCAGCACTAAAAGGGTTCATGTCGTCAACTTTAACCTGCAGGAGTTTGTGTCATGCTGTTTGCTGCTGCTGTGAAATAATGACTTTTTCTGGTGCTCTTTAATAGCATCAACTCATTGTTCCCCATTTGTCCTCTGTTATTAGTTGAATAGAGAACTAACACTGAAGCAGTTTATTTACATGGAGAATAGTAGTTGGGACACGTTGAATTCAGGTGTTTCTTTTCGAACAGGGGTCTGGGATATAAAACTGTAATTATTTACCAAATCTATTAGTTTACAAAGATTGAATGTCACTCTATTGACATCCTATCCTTGTAAACTAAAAGCTGTGTGGAAAGGGATGCAAAGAAGTATAACTAAATCATCCTCTATGGACTAAAATATATCAGACAGCAATCTATCATCTCCTTGGTGGAGGTAAAAATGTTGAAATTAGTCAGTAAATGCACTTTGACGACTTACGCAAAGACTCTGTGTGGAGAAACACTGTAAAATCCATCACAAAAGGAAGTAATCTGATATATTCCACCATCACTATTTTGACCCAATGCTGGTTTACAGTGATGCCTTCCAGTTCAAGAATGAACTAAACCATGGAGGGAAAACTTGATAAACCTATCAAATGCTTCAAACTGGAACAAAACTGAAAATGAACATAGCCAGTTTAGTCTCCTTCCATATTCCCCTGAGACCCAGGAAGTAAAAGTTTTGTTTTTTAATGTTAAATAATTGCCTTGATTGGAAACGGCATGATGCAACTCCTTTTATCAGATACATTTTTAGTTGTGTATGGAATGTCCTTTTTTATTTTTGTTTTTTTTTAAGTAAAGCTGTAAAACTCTTGTCCACTACAGAGGACACAAATGCATTGTTTGGTCTCAGCCGGTTAAAAACTGTATGAACATGCATGACAGATGTTGGTTAATGTGTGTCTATGTGCGTTAGAGCTCGTTTACCATCGAATGAACGATACTGCAGTGTTTGTGGAGCTAGGTCTAAATATGGAGCGTCGGTTTTCTTCATGTCCACAGGTTAAAGTTGGATCACCTTCATCACTTCAGTGTGACTAATGGGCTCACAGAGTGTAATCTGTCCACACCTCATAGCATTAAGCAGATCTGGCCGTGGTCAGCTGACCCAACATCTCCCATGATTACAAACACCACTTTACTATGTCATCACTGAAGGCTGAGATGACTGTGGAAGGAGTAAAGAGATGTGGGGAAACGACTCAGGAAGAGAGGTCACCGAGCTTCCTGTCAGGGTTATGTCTCCTCAGCCAGTCTCGGTTTGTGTTAGACGTTGCCATGGTTACTCGAGGAGCCTGAATCGACTTTTCGAAAATAGATTCTGTGTCTCCTTTTATTGACAGCAGACCAGGGAGAAGGAGATCGCAGTTATCAACTGGGATGTCTGTGGGTTTCAAAAATGTTCCTTTGATCAATGTAAACTGTTTTGTTGCATCGGGCTGCGTGTGAATGGAGGCGACGGCTCCCACGGCCTCAGCTCAACAGGCAGCTTAACACCCTGAAGCCTTTAATGAGAGGAGATGGAGCTCCACTCACCTGCGTGGGTGAAGCTGTGTCTGTTCTGCCTTCCCACACTTATGACTAATTATCTGCAGCATTTTCACAGGAACTGTAGTCTGTGAACTGCTCTTTCCATGGTCGGATATTAGAAGTAGGCAGTTAGCAGCTCTTTGCTATACATTAGAGCTGTGTCATACGAATATTTCCATTTCGGCTTTGTCAGATCGGTTATTATGACTGATCGTTACTTGTATTTTGAAGTCTCACATTCATGCCCATGGTTAGTTCACTGTATATAATCCCATACATGCTATGTGCTTGTGACAATAGCAGAACATCTGTCATGTTATGTAATGCTCTATGTTTATCTCGTTCATGTCCGTTTATTATATCTGTTGACATTTGAGCGACTTCTTGCATTGTGTTCACAGCACAAATGCAATGAGTGTTTTTATTACGAACCTCATTTTGCGACTATAGATGAAGCTTGAAAATCACCACCTTCCTCATTTTTGGACAAACCACTTTTTTGCCTAAATCATCAAATATTCAAGTTTTTTTGTGTTTCCTGAAAAAATGACTGGGGTTAATTATTTTTGGAAGGTGATGAAATGATTAGCATTTCCATGTGGTATTTTACATGTCATTGTTTAGTTTAGGTCAGTATTTTTTAGTTCAAACATTATAGATTTGAATTGGATTTTTTTTTAATCATGTTTAGTTTTGTAGGGTTTTTTTATAGTTTGCAGCTCTGCTCTTAAAAATCTATTTCATCTCTTCGCCATGTGTTGTTGGAGGATATAGTGGTCAGTATATATGCATGTTCTCGTTTCCACAGCAGAATGAGAACCTTTTTTTTTAATATACTGTATATATTCAGTGTTTTTCCACTAAACTTGCAATAATTTATTGGTTATGAAGTGGTGACTTTTGGTCTTCTGTACATACACCATCTATTATCCAGTTGCCATCATTTGGTTTGTTATGGTGATTTGGTTTTCTTTACATTGTTGACTGACACCAGGTCATTTTCTTAAACTACTTGACTTTACTGTCAATAAGTCAATGGACCTCAGCCAACATTGATAACAAATATCACTGTTCAATTTTAGTGGCAGTTGGAGGATATGTCAATCTCTGATGGCTCCGGTTATATTTTATTGAAATTTCCAACTAGGACTCAAACTAAGGATGTGTTGAGTAAAATCCAAAGTTTCTGTGCTGATCCCAGACCCAGTGTTTGTAAAGAGGCTAAACTCTTACAGCATGTTATAGGACATGGTGTTTTGACCTGACCTGCACCAGCTTCATTCATGCCAGCTAACGGCATCACCTGTGACTCAGCCTGCCAAATCTTCTGTGGCTAGTTTTAGAACACAGTGGGAGTGGAGTGTGTTTTTGTCAGTGTTTACAGACTGGAGATACTGTAGAAGTACAATTAACATTCCCCTGGAAGTCCTGCCTTCATCGTTTTTTGTCTGTTCAGTGTCGATGAAACTAACTCCTGAACAATGAAACTGGCTACAGGAAAGGGCTCTCATTTTATGTTTTTATTACTTGAAATGCAAAATCTTAGTTCAGAGACTTGGTGATCAGTGCTTTGCAAGTTGGTGAAAGTTTTTGCTGGTTTCATTGGAATCTTTGTGTGGTTTTTGGGTTTTTAAATAACCCTTTTGACCAAACTATGAATGAAGCTGATGGCTTCTACCAAAAAAGAATTTGAAATTTTATTTTACAATGTCTCTTGTTTTTAGTGTCCTGACTGCATTTTGAGATAATAAACAGGCCATTTCCTCATCATGTTTACCGCTCAGGGCTCTAGATGTGTTCATATATAGGTTAATTCATCATTCAGACTCTTTACAAAGATATGTCTGTGGAACAATTTGACAGAATGGTGCAATAATATTCACTCGGACTCGAGGATGACATTATTAGACGATGGTTGAGGTTATCTCACAATTTGTGGCCATAACTGCTACTTATGATGCAAGGATAGTCAGTGCATCTGATTGAATGTAATATTCATGGAGGACATTTGTCCCCAAGTTAACCTGTTAATCACAGATGAGTCCTGATTTTTAAGAACCACAGAAGTATGAAAAGCAGAGGAATGTGTAGAGCTGAAATGATTTTCCTTTAAAAAGTATTTCAGCTGGGATTGTAAATGTTGACAGCTTTGAGTGAAATATATTTAACCCATAAAGACCCAACCATCCACTGTTGACCAAAAGCATCTACTGATCTAAACTGTCAATCCACTAATCCTATCAGTCCAAGTAAATAATTGGTGTAAAATACAGTTCGTCATATTTTCATGGTCATCAGATATGACCCGTTTGGACGTTCAGAGGCTCCATAGTGAATGTGGAAACACTGTCATCTTCTACAACATTGATTCACTAGTAAAACCCATGGAGTTGGATCAATGACAGTGGATGGATACACTGGGTTTATGTTCTGTTAATGATAGATTTTACTGAAAGTCACATTTTCTTCCGTTTTCTCTGTTTTGATAAAATAACCTTTGACTTTACTTTGAGCTTTTATGAACATCTACATGATCAGAGAATTAAGTATAGAAAAATTAAATATTTTCACTGAAAAAAATACAAAATTCAGAGGATAATAGTATAATAAATCATGATAAATCTGATAAATCACTAAGGAAAGGTTAAATGGATAGAAAAATTCATTTGGGAACTGACATGTAAGTCACACTGGGTCCTTATGGGTTAATATGTTTGATCATATTAATAATATAATTAAATCTGTTGGAAAATTTAGCAAAGGTCATAATTCAAAATGGAATAAGAAGTAGGCCTCTCCATGTGGTAGTTTTATATGAACTATTATTCATTGAATTTGTCTGAATATTGAATTTGGACACAAAATAGGATTCTGGTCACATTGCCAAACAATCTATATTCTTACTGATCTTTTTTTGGGATGATCAGCACAAAAGGCTATAATAAACCTTTTGTAGTCAGACTCCGTGTAATGTCTACATTCTTGTAGTCTTTGTGCTGTAGTTTGTGTAGGTATGTGGGTCACTGGTCACTGTGAAGTTGCACCAGCTGTGCAGCTTGTTGCATCAGAGGCGTCGAACCTGCTTTGTGGATGCTAACAGTCGCCCTCTGTAAAACTGCAGAGGAATCCTCCCACCAGCTCGGCCTCGTATCTCTCTGCCTGAGGTTGGAATACAGTGAAATGGGGAGCCGTTGCCATGGAAACCGTTTACATGAAAGCAACGCGCCTCCTCCTTAGCCAAGTGGCTTATATTCATATTGACAGGTAGCCGAACAGAGATAAACCCTCCTCCTGTATCTGTGGCTTCAGTAACACACACATGTACTTGTACACATATACACTCTGTGTTCATCTTTCATCTGTGTGCCTTTTGATATCACATGAGTATTCCAGATTTTTCTATGAATAGTAATGCAGGTAGGAGTGTGTGTTTGTCTGAGACACTCAACACTACATTCAGCTGCAGTGTGAGGGAGCTCTGTGGTGTTGAATACAGCTTTGTCCTCTGTGCTGAGCACAATAGAGCGGTTGGTGACAGCCACTGTGTGGATGGTGAGGCAGCTGCTGCACAACACTGCCCTCTTTTCAAAAACCATGCATGTTGTTCATAGTGGTACCTTATTTTTCACCTGCTTTTACTTTGCTTTGATGAAATTGCTTTTCAAGTTCAGACTTCTCCAAAGGGACTGGTACATGAATAAAATCCACCAGCGATGCACTCTTTTTCGGTTCAAACTGTCTGCATAGTGGGTATGAATTCAAATCATATTTTAGTAGTATTAAAACCGCTACAGCAAAAGAGAAATGATCACAGATGCTTGGACCTGTTGTAGAAGAATATTGCTGACAGTAAATAGAAAATTTTCCTTGGAAAATCTATTTGTAATCTTGCAGTTAAACAATAAGAAAGGAACAAAAGAAAAAAAAAAAAAAAGCATAAGACAATGTAAACTGTTAAATATCAGTGGGCATCCAAGTATTGATTTCCAAGTTTTGGTTCATCTAAATACATCATGAAGTCCCTGTTGATGTGTGAAACTCCAAAATGGTCAACAAGAGTCTATTGCAGCACAAACTGGCTGCTGTTGAATACTGAAACCTTGTGTCGGGTGTCTGTCTTTTTATTACAGTTGATGTTTTAATCATTCTGGAACTAATTATCTCCTCCCGTCTTTGTCTACCCCTCCCCAGTGTCCAGGTGGCGTAGCTCTCTGTCCAGCCCCTCCCCTTCCTCTTCCCCTGGCCCTCCCCTGAGCCGAGTCGCTGGAGTGTCTCCCATCACTGCCTCCCCTCCAGCAAAATCCTGCTCAACTCCTCAGTCATCTGAGAGACATGGTAACTGTTATGCTCATTTTCATGGTGAAGGTCAGGTGGGCCTTCTTGTTTATTACCCTGCCCCCCAAAGGGGAGGCGAGGGGTGTTGGGTTTTGGTTCAGTTTGTTTGTTTGTTTGTTTGTTTGTTTAACATTCTAGCAGTAAAACTATTGGTTGAATTATACCAAAAATTTGGTGTATAGATTGCCAGTGACCCAGAATAGATGTCATCACATCAGTATTTTTTCAATTTACTTCAAACTTGGCACATATATAGAGGCAGTTGATACACTGACATCAGCACACGCATAGGTGTGATGACATCACCTGGATTGATGCCAAAATAAGCTACAATATATGCGAGGGCTGGGGTTTGTTGTACCTGGCATCACTTGTTCAGTTTATTTTCCCAAAGTGATTTTTAACTACATGGTTTTGACTTCATAGCTTACACAATTACTGTTTTATAGCTCTCAGCATGTGATGGTGGCCACTTCCGGGTAAATCACAACCTGTAGTATTTATTGTATCCAGAGGAGTACCCCAGGGATGTGTTCTCAGACCCTTTGTAAGAAAAGGGTCCTACCAGTCCCCACATGTAAAAGTACATTTACATACAAAATGAATATAAAGATGCATACTAGTGTTGAATATGTTATATTTCCTCATTAAAATGTGTAAAAATTAATAGCTGTGTGTCATATATTCTCTTCATGTTTGTAAACTATTTCCTCCTTAGTCCCAGGAAAGTAAGTTTTGGCATTTTAACATTTAACAAGTGTCTTGATTAGACATGGCATGATGCAGCAGTTTTTTCAGATACATTTTATATTTTATGTATTTATTTTTTTTATGGAATGTCCTTTGCAGTGAACAGCGTTTTTGATTTTTTGTTTTTCCACAAGAAGTTTAGTCTGTCACCATATCCTCCTGAGACCCAGTCAGTAAAAGTTTTGGCTTTTCTACATTAAGTAATTACTTTGATCAGAAACTGCATGACGCAACACTTTTTTCAGATACATTATTTGTTTTGTATGGATGGTCCTTTGCAGTTGACAGTGGAGTAGTTTTGTTGTTTTTGTTTTTTTAGTAAAGCCGTGAAACTCTTGTCACCTTCAGAGGAGAAACATGCATTGCTGGGTCTCTGGAGGATATCTAATGTTTCCAATGATGTAAACATTTACAGAGATGTCTAATTTCATTAATTCTAATGGCCCATTCCATTTGGTTGTCTGTCAGTGGCATCATATCATTAGTTACTTTATCAGAAAATCATGAATATACTGTGCCTTATTAAATGCAATGGTTAGATTACTTCTTCCCGAGAAACAAAAGTGTCATGTGCAGTGATGGTTAAATCCTGACAAATCTACATAGAAAATGTTTTTTTTTTTTTTTTTCTTTTCAACATACAGACCATAATTTTAATGGCCACTATCACTATGTAGAATATTTGATTTTGTTCTTTTTCATGCTACTGATTTATCATATTTCTCCACTCCCTTCCCTCCCTCCACTGAAGGTGCTTCCTCAGCTCCATCCCTGCCCTCCCCTCTCCACCCAGTCCTCCATCGGACTCTGAGTCCCATAGGGAAGGAGCTCTCCCCTGTAGCTGAAAGGGCTCCCACGTTCCTTCCTCACCTCGCCAACCGCAGTAAGCCTCCCTCCTCTACTGTTCCATGTGCAGTCCGTCCAGGCTTTAACCCATAAAGACCCAAACATCCATCACAGACCAAAATATTGAAATAACAATCCTCCATTTTAATCTGAGCTTTTATGGACAGCTTCATGAACAATAAGTTAAATATAGAAAAATACCTGATAAAATGCAAAATCCAGTAGATAATATTATAATAAACGGTGATGAAGCACTTAAGATATGTTAGACATAGAGAAAATTTCATTTGGGAACTGACACAAAAGTAATGCTGGGCCTTTATGGGTTAATATTAAACCCATCTTGACTATCTAAAAACAATCGTATAAAACTGGGTCAGCCTCAAGTGGTTTTCACATATCTGTATATGGGGTTATACTTTCATGAGTGTAAGAAAAGGCATTTTAGTTGGATCCATTTTAAAATGCACCACTTCTTATTGCTCATTAGTCACTTATTTGGTGCTGGAGATGGATTACATTAGAGTGTGAGCGGGTGGCAGATTCAAGTGCATTATTAGTGATGGAAAATATAATGTTCCAGACAGAGCAGGGGCAACGCTTCAGGGAGCTACAGAAGCCACATTGGAGAACTGCTAATCCCTAAAGGCAGAGAGCGAACATCCTTTGTTTCATATAGCAACAGAAACTCAGCAAAATGAAAGAGCCCCAACGCTCTACTACTAATTAAAGAGTCTACTCTTATATTTTGTCACAAAACTATTTCAGTGTATTTAATTTTAGATTCTTAAGTGTAGCATCTGTGTACGTTGCATCAGTGCCTGCGATTGTCTTCATCAACTAGTTGTTCATTCTGATAATACTAATGCTGATTAATACTAGGTTAATCCCAGCCAGCATTGTTACATATAGCCCTGCAAATCACTAAGAACGCAGAAATAATTAACATAGTATTTTGTCAGTAGTTAAAGAGTGGCCTTTACTAGCAAAATCACAAAAAAGCACTGTGGGAATACCACACAACCATTTACAGAGATGAATTTTAGAGCCCCCCTCCCCCACTAGAGAAAAAACATTTTCCAATAACAATTAACACTTTGGCCAAAAATTACAGATTTCTTTATTGTCATTTGACAGCACAGTGTACATACAGCACAGAGTACATCAAACGAGATTTTGATCGATGATTAGGGACATCGGGCCGCTGCAACTGGTGCGCCACCATAGACAATGAACTTCAAAGCAGGGGTTCCCAGTCCACAAAAACGTTTAAGTCTCTGGTTACAGCAGGATTTGATTTGTCCATTTTATACTTTTTAGTGAAGAGAATGACCCCAGAAAACCAAAAAGAGGAAGTCTGTTCTGAGCTATTGTAGAAATACGGTAGTGCAGCATGGTGTGAAATTCACCCTGCTCCCTCTGCAGATAGAAACACTTCAACCAAAACACATTTTGATATGATTATGCACTAATGAAAACATAATTATGAATATTATATTCCATTTCTGCCATTAAAGCCCTCTAAATCTGACACACTGGACCTTTAAATGCTAGTGGAAGACTAGAATTTCATTAGTAAATTCAAAGGAGAAAAGACAGTTTCCCAAACAGGTCCCCAGTAGCTTTTTATCCCATTATCATTCAGGCCAAGAGAAGACTACTGTTGTAAGAGTGTAATAATTCAGCACAGAGAGTAGCTAAATACCTGAAGGTAGTTGGAGCTAGTTTTTAGGATTTTGCTGCTACATAGATAAAAGACCAGGAAGGAATAGACTGTGCAACCAAGTAACCCATTTATACATATTTTTATTCAGTGAGTCATAGAACAGTTTTTTCTCTCCATATAAATGGAACTGCAAACCCAAAATGACCTAAAAGGTGCAGAATCATGGCCCGAGTGATCAAATGTGCAAAAATGAAGCGAATAATACCTAAGAGGATTACTTTTGCTGAGCAGATAGGGAGAGTCTTAAACTGGGGAGAGGTTGATCTAACCTTTATGATAATATCTGTGCCACATTAGAGCTTAACAGGCTCTAATTCTCGGGGCCAAGTATCTCCCTCCATTAGTGTGGGTGCCTTATCTTTTATGTAGAGGACACTCGAAAGACTCAAGGGGGCTCTTCTCATTACGGAGCTACCAGCAGTGAAGCTACTGGAGCTGAAGAGTCGCTGTGTGTTGGAACCACTTGTCTGACTGGCATGGTTTTCATTTGTAGGCCGCAGCCTCCAGCGCTCGGCCCTCAGTCCGCAGTCATCCATGGACAGCGATCTTGGTGCTACAGAGGCAGAGGACAGTTCGATCACTCTGGGATACAAACTGCAAGACCTCACAGACGTCCAGGTTATGGCCCGACTACAAGAGGAGAGTAAGTCACTGAAGTGAACTCATTGTATATATTCTGTACAAATAAACAATATTTACTTTTTGTGTGTATTGTCAAAGGTAATTATTAAAATGCATAAGTATGAGTACAGTATGAAGCAAATATTAATGTATGAAAAGCTAAATGGAAAACAATATGTGGTCAAAATTATCCAAACCCAAAGTACTTTAACAGTAGATATTCTTATAAATGAATACAAGCCTAATATAAATACTTGGTTGGTAAAATGACAAATGTAAAAATGGAAGCAGCAGCAAAATAAGGCTCACAAATGCATAAAACATAGCTACTAAATATAAGGCTTCTTTCATCTGCCAAATATAATTAATGAACATATGCTGCTTCTAATGCTCCCCCCAAAAAACAAGCTATCTAGTTTGTCATTGTATGTGACATAAGGAGTATTAATGTTGAGGCTAATACTGTGATGAAATACAAGTAATATAGATGTAACTTTAGGCTAATTAATTATAATAATACATAATTACAGTTGAAACTATGTATCAGCTGTTTTCTGCAGTAGCCATTAGCCGATAGTCACAGTGATCCACAAAAGGATGTCTGGTCATTTGAACAGCTGTTATTCTTGAGTTGACCAGCCAATAGCAAGGCAGGGCATACCGTACAAATTAGAATAAAACGAAAAATTTAGAGTTAATGTTTATAGGTTATTACACTGGGGCCTATTTTACTGGTCCAGCCTACTTGAGATCAAACTGGGCTGTATGTGGCCCCTGAGCTAAAAATGAGTTTGACATCCCTGCTATTGTCTCATGAGTAACAGAACAAAAAGACTAATCAAGCATCATATGCATGATAGATTCTATTGTCACATGATGTGTACTGTATTCCATCGTATCTCACAGCCCTACTGTCAGGTTTTCTTTGGCTCTGGTCATTGATTTGTAGTTGGTGCTTCATTGTGTCCCAGGTGATGACTTCTGCTGACCATCTGTCTCTATTATTCCCTCCTCTCTAATACTTTAACATATGGCACAGACCTCAGAGCTCATCGCTACTTCAGCTTCATTAACCCCAGGAGGTGATGATTGTTGTCCTTTTCCCTGTGTGTGTACGTGTGTGTGTGTGTGTGTGTCTGTGTGTGTGTATGTGTTCTGCACGCTGGTCCTCATATCTGGCTCCATCAGGTCTAAGACAGGAATTCGCCAGCACGTCGTCCGTCCTGGCCAACCGCCGCAGCCAGAGTTTCACGTTCCAGCTCAGCCAGCTCAGCGCCGGGCCCGACCTGGAGGAGGAAGACGAGGAGGACGACGAAGACTACGGCCTCCTTCCGCCACCGCAGCCACGCCTCACCCGCCTACCGCACTCCCACACCTTCTCCAGTATACGAGAGTGGCGAAGAAGCACCAGTTCCCTGTGCACCCCTCCTTCCACCCCCTCCACCCCACCGTACCCTTCCGCTGGGTTCACCTTTCAAAGCCCGCCTCAGGCCCTGCCCCAGGGTTTGGGTCTGGGACTGGGCAGCCCCTGCACAGTCGAGCAGGGCTTCAGACCAGGATCAGGTAAGAAGGCCTCATTTAGCACTTAGCATTTAGCATAGAACACAAAGATTTTTATCTGTGAATATCCTCCTGAGACCCAGGAACGTCAAAGTTATGGTCTTTTTTTACATTAAATAATTGTTTTCATTGGAAATGGAGTAATGCAACAGTTTTTTCAGATGCATTCTTTTGGCTTTTTTTTTTTTAATAAGTAAAGCTGTGATGCAGAGGACAAAAGTGCATTGGTGGGTCTGAAGAGGATATGGACCAAATATTAAGTAGTACTTCAGTCCAATGCTAATTGACTCATTAAATACCAAGCTGTTACTGGTAGTGGTACTCAATTTCTACCTCTTTACCTCAACCTACTACCTCTTTAAATCATACTAGTACAGTGGTACCTTGACTTACTAGTTTAATTTGTTTCATGACTGAGCTCATAACACAATTTGCTTGTATATCAAATCTATTTTCCCCAATAAAATGTATTGAAATGCCATTAATCCATTCCAGCCCCTCAAACACCACCCCAATTTCACATGTAATTTATAGATAACTTACACCAAGGAAAGCTCCATGTCATAGCCAATAAAAAGAAAAATGTTGGAGGACAGCTAGTAGGTATTCTGGTGGTGGATCCTCCAGGTCTCTGCTCACTGCGGCGTCTTGAGGAGTACTGACTGGTTCCTCCTGTCGATCCCATTTTTATATAACCTACTGGGCAGCTCTAGAGCCTCATGTGGCTCTTTCATCCCTCTGCTGCAGCTCCCTGTGGCTTTGGAAAATTAATGAGTATTTAATTTCAGTTTTTTTTTTTTTTTTTTTAATTTCGTTAGCTTTTTTAATGTAAGTCTAAATTTGAAGATTATGGTGTTACTAGGTATTTCGGGTATTATCTCCTGCTGCACAACAAAGTCTGGTCGCTGTCCAAAAGGGAGGTGCTGAAACACTTTGCCACATGTCTGGAAGAGAAAAGAGGTTGGACCCATGGTTACGAAAAATAAATTTGGCTAAATGCATAAAAAGCATAAAATGTGAGCACAACACAACAGAGATGCTTCCACGGTGAGGTAACCATGTGAAGTGAATGAGTGAGACGAGCGGCGGCATATCTGAAGCTCGCTCATAACTCAGAATTTGTCTCGCAACTCGAAGCAAAAAATCAACCGAGCACCAGCTAGTAACTCGGAAAATTCATAAGTCGAAACACTCATAAGTCAAGGTGCCACTGTACTATTAATATTATTACATAGATGTCATGTAAAGAGCTGCCAAGTTTTGTTGATCGGCCTTTGTTAGTGCATGTCTTTTAAAATCAGTCAGATGGACTCTGGATCTCATTGCCTTTTGGATAAATGATTATTGTGTTGACCTGGACTAATCAAAGTTATCTCTTTTCTTATGTTCATGTGCACTATCATTGTGTGTTTACTGTTTGTGTACATGTGAATATTGTTTTGGGGAAACTGCGTCACGATGCCCAGCCGAATATGAGAGTAAGTCCACGCCATTAAGTGATATTTAATACTTCTAATCTCATAATCACGTCTCCTCATCAGCCGTCACATCCCTTCAGAGTCTCCTTATTTCAGTCTTCAGTGTTTGTGTTGCAGTCCTGGCTGACCCACACTGATGCTCTAACCACTTAATAATAACTCTGTCTAAGCCTCTTGTACAAGCGCTCCTAAAGCTCTTAGACTGGCGTGCCTTTCCGTTCTGAGGCGGAGACGAGAGAGAGTTTGATGGGATTACAGTTAGCAGTGTATATGTGACTGAGGGGGCTGGAAACCCTCTGCACTGAAGGATCACAGGGATGGATCCGCAATAAAAGAATATGCATGACCAACATCTCATTATGTACAATGTGTAACACACACTAATGTCTGTGAACACACCTCACATGTGCAGTGGGTTAGTTTTAGGTTCATGAAGATGTGTCTACATTTAAAACCTGTCCTTTTCTTTCTTTGTGTGTGGGCGTCTGTCTGTCTGTCTCTGTTAGATAAATTGCGGAGGAGCATGCCTAACCTCGTCAGAGCTCCCAGCATGCCAAGTGTGCCCATTCCGACCAATCCCAGTGCTTCCCCTTCTTTGCTTCGCAGCAGCCAGAGCTTTGACTCATCCAGTGGACTCGCTCGACTGCACTCCTCCAGTAAGATGTGCTTTTACTCATTTCAGGTGTTTTTTAGTTCAACAGACAAATAATTCAACATGGATTATCATCATTATGAAACTGGATTAAATCATAGTTTAACATTAAATCATGTTGCACCAAATTTTCCAACTATCAAAAAATTAAGAGATTACATTTATGAACATGGGTTAAATTTATTATTTTGTGATGAAAATGCAAATACACTTAGACTTGACATTCATTGATCAGCCCTAACATTCTGACCACTGATGTTGAAGAGGTCATAGGGTTTGTTATTCCATAGCCATTGTCACTGATTTAATCTTTAAAAGTTATGTGTTGGAAGCAACGAAATGAGCAGCATGCCTAAATTCTCATTTGCCCAGGTCACTTGGCCAATGACCCTGAACAACGACACAATTAGCATATGAAAAACAACGTCCACAGACCACTCCCCCTACAGGTCCACTTTCCCCAACCAACTAAGTTAAGAAACTTAGAACATCCAAGAGGATGGGAGACAAAAGGTTTTCAAAAGACCAAAACTAGTCCAGTTGAACGAAGAAGAATAAAATGAACAGCATAAAGATCTGAGCAACTCGACAAGGGCCATATCGTCACCATCCTAAAATAATTGTTTAATTAATTTTTTCAGGGAACACCACAAACTTAAAATAAAGTACTTGATGATTTTGGCAAAAGTCAGTTTGGTTAAAAAAAAAAAAGACTTTGGCAGTTATTTTAGGAAGGCGATATGGTGAGGGTGGCAACTGGGTCAGAGCATCTCCACAACTGCAGCTGGTGGTGGGTGTTCCTGGTCTGGAGTGGTTAGTACTTACCAAAAGTGGACTAAAGAACAACAATCCAAACTGGAGACATCTGTAGAATTTGTTAGATGAACAATTCTGATCCATGGAGGCTCCACATCACACTTTACTGGAGTTACAGGATGTTCTGCTAATGCCAGATCGTGGTTGGTGATGATAATGTCATGGTCCCACAGATGCTTGAATGGGCTGAGATCCAGACATTTTGTTTTAGTCCATTTTGGTTGGTACTACCCACTACAGACCAAGGACATCCACCAAGACCTGCAGTTATGGAGATGCTCTGACCTAAAGTTGTGGCCGCCACAGTTTGACCCCTGTCAGTGACAAGCATCCTTGCACAGTCCATTTTAGCGCTACCACAAGTCAACTTTGATGTCTAAATAAAATGTTATTACCACTTCCTATGTGAGTGGACATTGTTATGGCTGATAAAGGCTATTTCAGATATGTAGTAAAACAGGCGTGTCAGTCATTGTAGTTCAGAGGCCACATACACCCACTTAGACCTCAAGTGGGTCATACCAGTAAAATAATAGACAACTCTGAATTTTTCTTTTTGTTTTTAGTATAAGTAGGCATTACATTTACAAACTACCCTTAAACAAAAACTATGAATAATCTGAACTTCCATGAACAAACCTGAAATGTCTTCAGAAAAATAATTGTAATTTTGACCATAGTGGATCCACAAATACACAAAACATTTAGTAACATGCATCTGGAACTGAAAAATATAAAATTTAGCTTTGTGATTAATACAACTTGTTTGTCAGTGTCTTTGTGTAATCTTTGCAAATTCATCCTAGGGGCTGGACTCTTTGGAGGGTCAGTTTTGGCCTACCCAGTTGCCTTCAGTTATTGATTATTTCATAATACTTCAGTCTAAACTAGACCACTGCATGATGCTGTTGTAGAGTCTGCTCCAATCCATTATACATCTTCTCAAATTTGATTCCATTTGTTAAATTGGTCAGATTGGTCCAAAAACTTTCTCCATCATGAGTCGACTGACGGGCATTCAGAAGGATCAGGTTTACTGTTCTGTACTCTGTAGATGCTGACGTCATCTGCCCCTGTCCTACTCCAGTCCCCTCCCCAGGCCAGCTCCAGAACAGGGTCCAGAGCGTAGGGAACTTCTCCTCACTGTCCCGGCAGCCGCTGAAGGCCACGGCCTACGTCAGCCCCACCATCAAGGGCTCCGCCTACATGCCAACCTCCACCAGCCTCCAGAATCTGAACAGCAGCGGGACCAACAGCAGTATCCCCATGCTCAGTAAACCACCAGGCGGAGGAGGAGGGGGGACTCCTATGTCTACCCCAACCCCTCCCCGCAGCGGCCTACCCCGCCCCTCCTCTTTTGTTGGCACAACAAGCTCCACCCCTCGCAGTAAATTGACCCAACCAGCGCGCAGGTAAGTACACGGCAACTAGTGATGAACATTTTCTGCTCTTAATCTTTACATAAGTATTAGCTCAGGTTTTACCAAGATGGCAGTCATGAATAAAATCATAAATGAACTTCATCAGGAATGCACTAAATATCTGTGAATTCAGCATCAAAGCTTTGCTTAAGTAGTTGTTGCATCTGAGACACTCCCTGTCCTTCCACATAAATGACAGGAAGTTGGCATAGGATTGATGCCAGAAAGAGAAATAAAAGCAAAGGTGCAAGAATATTGATACTGATGGCTGCAAATTATAATATTTAAAAAGCTGGAAACGTGAGGTTTTCAATGAAAACTGGTTATAAATAGTTAATTTTAGGTCAGTCAAGCAAGTGTACATACAAATAAATGTATAACAAGGGATAAATGTATTTCATCAGCTTGTTATCCTATATGTTTGACATGTTCATACAATGTTTGAGAACGAGTAAATAAAACTGTGAAGTGCTTAATTTAAACCCCAGTTCAAAGGAAAATAAGATGGAGATTAAAATGTACAGTAGATAATTATTCTGGTTCCATCATAAGGGTGGTCATTTCCCTCAGTGTCAGGACTGTCATTCTTCATCCTTCTAACTACATTATTCCCCTGCACTTCTTTAAAGAACAACCTCCTCATGTGCTGTTTCATTTATTTTGTGGTGATTTCGACCATGACACACATTCCATCAGAACAACTTATCTGAACTGAGACAGAAAATCATTGCATTATGAAACAATGATCATGAATTGTGTCTTACTTTTGCTGTTTTTCAGTCATAACTTGGTTTTATAGGAATGAAGTGTCTATTATCATCTAATTCATTGTTTTGTGTTACATTGAAATGACTCCAACTGGAAACAAACGGCCCAGGGTTTAACAGGTTAAAGAAGCAGTGTCAAACTCATTTTTTTTCAGGGGCCACATTCAGCCCAATTTGATCTGAAGTGGGCCATACCAGTAAAATAATAACATAATAACCCACTATAAATAATGACAGCTATAAATGTTTCTTTTTGTTTTAGTGCCAAAAAATAACTAGGAAAAAATTTACTTTTACAAATTATCCAAACAAAAAAGATGTGAATCATAAGAAAAATAAGTGTAATTTTAACAGTATTATGCCTCAACTTATCACTTACACATGTGCGTTATGGATCAGATCTACAAAGGCACAAAACATTTAGTAACAGGCTTTATTTTGTTACAATTGCACTTATTCTTTAGACATTTCAGGTTGGTCATATTTGCTCAATAAAAGTTATTCACATTTTATTGTTAAAGGATAGTTTGTATGTAATTTTTTTTTCAGAATTTAATGTTAATTTTTACACTAACACAAAGAGAAGAATTGGTAGTTGTCAATTTTTTGGCATAATGTAATTTTTTTTTTCCACATTAAACCAAGAAGGAAATTTGGACTCATTATTTATAAGTTATTATGCTATTATTTTATTTGAGATCACATTGGTCTGCATGTGGAACCTGAACTAAAACTACTTTGATATCCTTATCCTCCTATCCAGTTTTGGCTGCATGTTTGACATCCCCAGGTTAAAAGTGTAAATATTACAAACGGCTCCTTCAAGGTTGTCTTTGTCCTGTTTCCTCAGTTTACTGACGCCTCCAAAGAGCATGTCCACCCTCAGTGCCCTTCGCGACAGTACCTGGAGGGATGGCTGCTACTGATGGGTGAAACCGTGTGGTGTCCCCCTGCTGGACGGGGTGAGTCACCGCATCCGAACGCCTTGAATGGTTTTGACCGAAAAGTCACTGTTGAGATGACCTGGACTCTGAGATCCTGCATAGAATCCCCAAACATTTGACAACCGCAGTCGCACTGATCTCGCACGTCATCCGTTTGACTCTATGCAGAATGTGTTCGGCGAGGCGGGTGGTGTTTTTTTTTCTTCTGGATTCGGGTGTGCCAAGGGGGGAGTCGCTCCCTGTTGCTCTTGTGCAATAAACCACTGGCTGCAGGGCACTAGATCTACTAAACCTGCTGAAGAGGGCTGCCAGTTTTTAACTAATGAGCCTCACAATATTGTATTTATTTATTTATTTTGAATAAAAGTTTTGACAAATCAGGTGTTTCCCTCTGGCAACAAGCGCCACTGATGCTGCTAAAATGTAATCTTTAATCAGTCCCTGTTCGTTGGGCACATTTGGACTCATTTTTACAAGCGAAACATTAACGTACTGTATGTATTGTGTACAAAACTACTAAATAAGTGTGCATATATATATTGATGCAGTATTATTGAATTTTAAACGTTAATCTTGACCAAAATGAAAATGTCTGAATGTGTTTACAGAATTGTCTCACCATGGTGTCACAAAAATCTGAATATTAACACTTTACAATTATTCAACAAACTATAAAAGATCTGTTCTTGTTGCACTTTGTATAAATCTCTGAACTTTAACTTTTTATGTTGTTTACTAATGATTGCACTTCCTTTTACTATTGATCTTCTAGATTTAATGGAAAGAAACACTTGATGTTTTCACAGTTTCACATGGCGTAATGTAGCACCCTCTGTTTCAACTGTTTCTAAATAACCCTTTCATGACACATTTCACAGATGCCCTGACTTTTGTTACTTGGTGGGATTGAATGAGTGAAACATTTTAATAAAACGCTGAATAAACCCTATTGTGTGCGTGTTTTCTTTTCAGTAGAATATTAGCATATAATGGCTCATTAGTAAGATGTGGAAACTTGGTGTTTCAACAGTGCCACCTGCTGGTAGGACGGGGATAAGCAGCCTTCTCAGACTGACCTCAACCACTCCCACACTTGGATTTCCTTGTCAGTTTCACACTAGATGTTTTCTTCAGGTAAACTGTGAGGGTTGGAAAAATAACTGAAACTGAAAATTACAGATTTGTCGAAGTGCCATGGACTTCATAGAAGTTTCTACCTAATTTTTAGAACATTTAAATGTCTAATCCATGATGTATAATTCCGGTTGAATTTATATCCAGCGCCCCCTTCTTCCACTTAAAACGTGAGAGAATGTGTGTTTACTCAAGAATGACAGAGAACCAATGGCTTGTTGTACCATGACCCCATATGAGGGTTCAAAGGTTGTTGTTCAGGTCTAAATCTTCAAAACAGGATGAAAATGAAGCAGGTCTTAAGGTTTTATTGAGACAAATTCTTACACAGGAGAAAAAAAATCAGAATATTAAACGAAAGTACAGCAACAGAAAACTTAACACCTGTAGTGTATTACAGTAGTGTCCTTCACACATTCACATCCCTTAGTTTACATTTTGGAGTACATAACGTATAGTAAGACCCCGACCCATATACACATCTGCCCATCCCACTATATTAAAATATTTAGTTGCAAACAAAAAGCAAAATCCTGCATCACTCATTTCCTCCAAATGACAGTTTTATGTAAATGAAAGATTTGGAGCAAAAATTTACATTTTAAGGACAAAATGAAAAAAAAAAAACGTATTCCTCATTCTCAATAATAGGCAACTGTTTTTTTTTTGTTTTTGTTTTTTTTAATCTCAAGGTTACTGTCAGAGCTGTGGATCCTATGATGTTACAGAATTTCCTGATCTGACAAAGATACAGAGATGACATGTGGTCAGATTTTTTTAATGTACTTAAAAACAGTTCTAAATAATCCCAAAGGCATTAATTAGTGATTTGTAAGGTATATAAGGGCATTTCAAGCTATTTTTTAGGTGGGGGTGTCACCACAGTCCACTTCTAATCCCACCTGGAAACTGAAAATGTTGCATCAGATTTGTAGCTTCCCTGAAGATGATGATCAGCTGGTCTTGGGTTTTGAAGCAACAAATGAAACTTGAATTTTTTTTAAAAAAACTGCATTTTTGCAGTTTACATCAGCACTGTGAAAAAACAAGTTAAGTTTGGTCTCATAAGCTGGACAGTTTTTTTGTTTGTGTCTCTCAAAAAGGCACACATAGGCTGAAAACAATTTCAGGACTTTGTAATATAATATACAGTGGATATGGAAAGTCTACACACCCTTATTAAAATGCAAGGATTTTGTGATATAAAAAAATTAGACCAAGATAAATCATTTCAAAACTTTCTCCACCATTAATGTAACCCATAACAACCTACAACTGAATCGAAAAACAAACTGAAATCTTTTCTGGAGGGGAAGTAAAAATAAACAACTGAGATAATGTGGTTGCACAAGTGTGCACACCCTCTTATAACTGGGGATGTGTCTGCGTTCAGAATGAACCAATCACATTTAAACTCATGTTAAATGGTAGTCAGCACACACCTAAGACCATTTTAAGTGCCTCTGACTAACCCCAAATAAAGCTAGACTGTTCTAGTAGGCTTTTCCTGACATTTTTGTGGTCACATCTTAAAGTACAAGCCATGGTCCACAGAGAGCTACCAACACATCACTGGGATCTCATTGTTCAAAAGTGTCAGTCAGGAGAAGGGTACGAAAGAATTTCCAAGGCATTAAATATACAGCAGAACACACTGAAGACAGTCATCACCAAGTGGAGAACGGTGACATTACAAGAACTGGACATCCCTCCGAAACTGATGAAAAGGCGAGAAGAAAACTGGTCAAGAGGCCAACAGCAACATTAAAGGCAACAATTTCTAGCAAATACTTGTGATGTAGTACATTTGAGAACAATCTCACACGTCTGGGCTATGGGGAAGGGGAGCAAGACCCAAGCCTTATCTTATGAAGAAAACTACCCAAGCCTGGCAACACTTTTTAAAAACACATTTTAAATCTCCCAGACACATATAGGAAAATGTGTTATGGTCAGATGAAACCAAGGTTGAATTTTTTGGCCATAATTCCAAAAGGTATATTTGGCGCAAACACAACACTGCTCATCATCAAAAAGAACACCATATCTACAGTGAAGCATGGTGGTGGCAGCATCATGCTTTGGGGCTGTTTTTCTTCAGCTGGAATTGGGGACTTAGACAAGGTGTAGGGAATTCTGAACAGTTCCAAGTACCCGTCAGTGTGGGCAAAAAAACCTTCAGATTTCTCCCAGGAAGCTGAAGCTGAAGATGAAGAGGAACTTTATGTTTTAGCATGACAGTGATCCAAAGCCCACATCCAAATCAACAAAAGAATGTCTTCACCAGAAGAAGATGAAGGTTTTGGAATGGCCCAACCAGAGTCCAGACCTGAGTCCGATCGAACATCTGTAGGGTGATCTGAAGAGGGCTGTGCACAGGAGATGTCCTCACAGTCTGACAGATTTAGAGCATTTTTAGAAGAAGAGTGGGCAAATATGACCACACAAGATGTGTCACGCTGATAGACTCCTACCCAAAAAGACTGAGTGCAGTAATAAACGCCAAAGGTGCTGCAACAAAGTATTAGCTTAAGGGTGTGTATATTTATGCAAACAGGTTATCGAAAGTTTTTTATTTTTCACCTTAAAAGTTTTCATTTTGTTTTTCAGTTGACTTGTACAGGTTATAGGTCTCACTGAGGGTGGAAAAAGTTTTGAAATGATTTACCTTGGTCTCTGTATTTTACATCACATAAACCTGGCATTTGAACAGGGGTGTGTAGACTTTTCAGTATGTTCAGTCATAGTTCAATAGTTTATAACCATAATAAATCTTTTGGTCTGGTGAGATACTAGAAATAGATCTAGGTTCAAGTCTCATGCTCCTGGAAGTGGTTTAAAGCAGAAAAATAATAACAAAACCATGTGACTGAGATACACCTGAAGGAGATGAGTGTCCATTTATTAACAACCAAAATCAGTATATCTGATCAAATATGGTACCTTGGGGATACAAACATCTCCAACTGTGGTTGACTGTTTTAGTTGTATCAATGATATAAATTAATATAATAAATATATTGAAGTGTGTGGTATGTAAATGTAGGAGACGTCTATCCATTTGTAAAGATTTTACACTCAGGACAAAAAGCTGAGAAGACAAACAGATGTATTTAATGTCTTGCAGAAAACCAAACTGCAACTGTAGCTTGTGTTTGATTGTCCATCTGTTCTCTCGGCACTTATTTCATACAGAGAAACACAAACTCTCTCCCACATTTGACGTTACAAATAATAACCAGTAGAGGGCAGCACCGCAACAACCTAACGTCTCGTCAAACTAACGCGAGAGGATGACTTCACTGTGCGCAGGCGCAGTTCCTCGCCAAAACAACAGTTGCCAACATGACGGAAGCTGCAAGCCAACCGCGAAAAGTTTGAATGAGCGTTTCCAAAACAGAGGTAGCCCATGTTTTAACCTGTAGCTTTCACGCAAATAATGAGTGTTAAAACAGAACAGCACAGTTAGTCCCATCATGTACTCCAAACATACCACACGTATGTTCAGAAGTAGCACACCAGACACCACGTGCAGAAAAGCTAAGGTGGCTAAAGCTAATATCTGTACATAAATACAGACTTGTGCACTGTGTCTGCTGTGTGCACATTACATTGGTGCACTGTATTAAAATGGGAAACAAATCTTACTGAAGGTGATTCAGTCCAATAATAAGGGTTTCTTTTGTCATGTTACTTAAGAGTTTGATATAAATTTACTTATGGGTCCGATCAAGCGGTAGCACGTGGGCACATTTGTTGTTCAATAGTCTGTCATGAAAGCAGAGGAATTTATATGCATGTGTAATACATATTTGAGTAGGTATTTATAAACACTTAAATATTATGTATAACAAAATTTGGAGAGATAACATTTTTAGGTGGAAAATGTCAAATTACTGCTTGGTAACGCGTGGACTTGAAACTGACATCAAATTTTTAAGCTTTATGCAAACATTCAAAACATGCGGTTCTCGACAGAAGCTGATATCAAATAGGACAAAACCTTTTACATATTAAATATTTTCAGCTATGCTGAAAATAAATGTTGGAGTGAAATATTGAAAAGTCTGTTTTATTGTCATGAGAATGTGGTAACACATGGACGACTCTTTACTATTGTATGCATCACCCAAAATGTTGACTTTCCTATTTTTTAAAACAAGCCAGATATAATCATAATGCTTTATTTAATGTATTTATTATTAACACTGTGTTATTTACAACTTGTAGTGGTCCACACTGATACATGTCAATTACAAATAAAGAGTAGCTTCTTGGTAACAGTTCACAGATAGTCTTTGTAAATGTGACCAGTGTATGAATTCACAAACTTAATTATTCATAATTTTAATTTCTCAAAGTAATAGACAGTCTTTTGCATGTCTTTTTGTTAATTTAATGCAGCCTAGCAAAAGGTTCGGAACTTCTCCTGTACTGTGTAAGTGGTGTTTTAAAAAGGATAACAGTTCCATAAAATAGAGATCTTTAGCTAAAAAATGAGCCCACTTGATAAATGATGTGTGCAAATGTTCACTTTCGCTTGATCTGACCCTTAAACATCTCCTGAATGTTTACATCTGTCTCAAAATGTCTGTTTCTGTTCACAATCACATCCAAATCATGTAGCTGTGTAAGCGATGCAGTTACACATGTATAAAGGTAGAGATGTACCATATGAGAGAGTATTGTGTCCACATGTATACTGCACATACAGTAACCTGTTTGAGCCAAGTTGAATCAGACGGTGTCACTTTTTAACCATCTCTAATCTAACGTGTTTAATGTGTGTGTTTATATCCAGGTGTGGTCAGTGAATGCAGCACCATACAGACAGTGATGGAGATGAGCCACAGTGACCTGAACATCACATGGACTATGAAAGGAATGACATTTCTAGTGTCACTATAGAACATCATATTAGATGGTATATGTGCATTAAATCCATGTTATGCAAAATATCATCTTCATGTTCCATAGGATGTTTACAGTGTGCTGTTATTTATCCCACTTGTAGTTCTGCTGCCTCAGTGAATGAGATGATGGAGATGAAGGAATGTCATACAGAACTGATACCAACACCACCTCTGACCTGATGCTGCTGGGTAAGATATTTTATCTTTATTACACTCTGCTTTGACTGAAATTGGGATCTTGGTTTTGGGGAAGATGTTTTAAAGAGAAGTTTTGACTACTGTGACTGGCTTTGTAATTAGCTGACATACTTTTTATTGACCTTTCATTCATTCAGATGGTCTTTATCATGTTCTCTGTAGGATGTTATGTCATGTTTGTAATTCTTGTGTCTCACTGGTAGATTTGCTGCCTGGGTGAATGAAGTCCTGGAAATGGAGGACCATCATACAGACCTGCTGAAGCTGCTGGGTGAGGTATTTTATCTTTATGACTTAAAAGCTTTTTTGAGTTCAGTGAATGCTCCAACTGTGTGATGGTTTTGATCTATTGAAGTGGTGATTTCCTCTGTTGAGTCTATTAATGCCAGTGAAGTTGCTCTGTTTGGTCTGAATCAGTATTGACTTTCAGTGAGTAGTTTATGTTTATTGTTTATGTTGTTGGGCCTGTGGTCCTCTGCAGTTGTGTGAAAAGCAGTGAGACAGGAGGTGTTGGCGCCCCGGTGCTCGGCGGCTCAGTGGCTTGGTCCTTGGCTGTTGTCCGGCCGCCTGTCATCGGCAGGTTGAAGGTTCAAGACTCGGGGGAGCTGAGTATCGGGAGCGGATGGAGAGGGAGGGGCGGAGGGGGCCTAGACCCCTCTGCGTTTCCTGAGATGTGTCAGGGAGGGGTTATGGAGCAGGAGATGATGAGGAGCTGGTGTTTTAGAGTAATGATTAGTGTTTGTTTTGTATTTGAGGTTCCATGAATATGTCTTGTGTTTTTTGAAAGTGTATTTGTATTGGTTGTGTTTTGAAGCTATTGAGTAGTTTTCCTAATGTGAAGTAACTGAGTTGAATTGTCTGTGTAATGCTATTGGTGTGTTTTTTGAAGGTTATGTTGAGTGTAAGTTTTTGTGTTGTTTTTCTTCCAGGTTTTGACGACGACGACGGCAGCGGCTGGCCCCTGACTCAAGTTATGTTATTTGTTGCCCCTGTGGGTAAGAAATAGCATTTCTTGGGTGTGAAAGGGGAGGGAGGGAGGGGGGGGGAAGTGTTTTTTCCACCTGTTTCAATAAAAAATTTTGGTACAACCCCCTGGTTTTCATGTGAGGGCTCATTATGAGTCCCTAGTTTCATCACACCCTTACCGAGCAAGCCCAAGAATCGAACAACCGGCCAGCCTCACAGTAGTCAGTTGCGTTTGCGCCATTGACCTTCTGACTGAGCTATCTGTGAGCTACTGATGAAGTGTTCGGAACTTGTATTTATTGTGTCCTTTTTGTTTTGGCCCTGAAAGGCTGTAAAAGCTCACATGTTCTCTGTGGGTCTTGAACTAGCTACCCTTGAGTGTAGAGCTTGAGTCTTAGCCACTGAGCTATTTTACCAGCTATTGATGAAGTGTTTGGAACTTGTATTTATTGTGTTTTTTTGGACCTGAAAATGTGTAAAAGATCAAGTGTTTTCTGTGGGTCTTGAACTAGCTACCTTACAGTGCAGGGGAAGGGTTATACATTAGCTTTAACCACTAAGCTATTCCATCAACTGGTAGTGTCACTTTGGAAGTTGTATTTATTGTGTTTGTTTCCGCTCCTCTGTTTTTTGAGTGAAAAGCAAGTACCTGAGCGGGACTTGATCTCACAACCTTGGAATCTGTAGCAAAAGTGTGCTTTTTGCTTGATGCTTAGACCACTGAGCTAAACTTGAGCTTAGAAAGTTGGAGTCAATTTCCAAGTATAAGAAATGTATACAGCTGAAACCCTGAGGAGCGAGAAGGGACAGAAATTTTGAAGAAATAGATCCTGCTGTGGGAATTGAACCCACAATCTCAAAAGTTGTAGGATTGTGTGATAGTTGTCCTTTTTCTTTTCCACTGTGCCACAGCTGAATTGCTGGTGTGAGAGGGGTTTTTTTTGGTATTTGAGGTGTAAACTTGAACTGTGAGGACAGACTCTGCTCCATCTCCAAGTAGGGTCTAGGCCTTTGGCTCAATGAGGTCAGGAAGGGGAACTGAACCAGACTGAAAGTCATGTGAAGTCTGTGATACAGACAACTCACCACTACACCAGCCTAACCTGCCACGTGACAGAGTCTGGTCGACACCAGCTCTGAATGGAAAGTGTGATGTGGTGCTTTATAAATAAAATTGAATTGGTTCAGTGTTTTCTCCATGAAGACTGATGTTTGCAGTCAACAATCAAGAAATACTAATAAAATCTCAGTGGTCTAAAACTGGTACAGGACTTTACAGAAGCACTAACAAAAAACAGACTGCAAAAATATATGCATTAAACCTCTGACAGCACTATGAACATCAGTCTGTGTGATTTGGTGCTTTGTAAATAAAATTGGATTAGTTCAGTGTTTTCTCCATGAAGACTGATGTTCATAGTGCTGTCAGAGGTTTAATGTATTACCTGCATATATTTTTGCAGTCTGTTTTTTGTTAGTGTTTCTGTAAAGTCCTGTACCAGTTTTAGAGCACTGAGATTTTACTAGTTAGTATTAGTTGATTTGTCCACTTATTATTTTTTGGGTAACAGTCACTGCAGAATCTATCACATGGCAGGTTCGGCTGGTGTAGTGGTGAGTTGTCTGTATCACAGACTTCACATGACTATCAGTTTGGTTCAGTTCCCCTTCCTGACCTCTTTGAGCCAAAGGCCTAGGCCCTACTTGGAGATGGAGCAGAGTCTGTCCTCACAGTTCAAGTTTACACCTCAAATACCAAAAAAAACCCCTCTCACATCAGAAATTCAGCTGTGGCACAGTGGAAAAGAAAAAGGACAACTACCCCACAATCCTACAACTTTTGAGATTGTGGGTTCAATTCCCACAGCGGGATCTATTTCTTCAAAATTTCTGTCCCTTCTCGCTCCTCAGGGTTTCAGCTGTATACATTTCTTATACTTGGAAATTGACTCCAACTTTCTAAGCTCAAGTTTAGCTCAGTGGTCTAAGCATCAGGCAAAAAGCACACTTTTGCTACAGATTCCAAGGTTGTGAGATCAAGTCCCGCTCAGGTACTTGCTTTTCACTCAAAAAACAGAGGAGCGGAAACACACACAATAAATACAACTTCCAAAGTGACACTACCAGTTGATGGAGTAGCTTAGTGGTTAAAGCTAATGTATAACCCTTCCCCTGCACTGTAAGGTAGCTAGTTCAAGACCCACAGAAAACACTTGATCTTTTACACATTTTCAGGTCCAAAAAAACACAATAAATACAAGTTCCAAACACTTCATCAATAGCTGGTAAAATAGCTCAGTGGCTAAGACTCAAGCTCTACACGCAAGGGTAGCTAGTTCAAGACCCACAGAGAACATGTGAGCTTTTACAGCCTTTCAGGGCCAAAACAAAAAGGACACAATAAATACAAGTTCCGAACACTTCATCAGTAGCTCACAGATAGCTCAGTCAGAAGGTCGATGGCACAAACACAACTGACTACTGTGAGGCTGGCCGGTTGTTCGATTCTTGGGCTTGCTCGGTAAGGGTGCGATGAAACTAGGGACTCATAATGAGCCCTCACATGAAAACCAGGGGGTTGTACCAAAATTTTTTATTGAAACAGGTGGAAAAAACACTTCCCCCCCCCCCTCCCTCCCTCCCTCCCCTTTCACACCCAAGAAATGCTATTTCTTACCCACAGGGGCAACAAATAACATAACTTGAGTCAGGGGCCAGCCGCTGCCGTCGTCGTCGTCAAAACCTGGAAGAAAAACAACACAAAAACTTACACTCAACATAACCTTCAAAAAACACACCAATAGCATTACACAGACAATTCAACTCAGTTACTTCACATTAGGAAAACTACTCAATAGCTTCAAAACACAACCAATACAAATACACTTTCAAAAAACACAAGACATATTCATGGAACCTCAAATACAAAACAAACACTAATCATTACTCTAAAACACCAGCTCCTCATCATCTCCTGCTCCATAACCCCTCCCTGACACATCTCAGGAAACGCAGAGGGGTCTAGGCCCCCTCCGCCCCTCCCTCTCCATCCGCTCCCGATACTCAGCTCCCCCGAGTCTTGAACCTTCAACCTGCCGATGACAGGCGGCCGGACAACAGCCAAGGACCAAGCCACTGAGCCGCCGAGCACCGGGGCGCCAACACCTCCTGTCTCACTGCTTTTCACACAACTGCAGAGGACCACAGGCCCAACAACATAAACAATAAACATAAACTACTCACTGAAAGTCAATACTGATTCAGACCAAACAGAGCAACTTCACTGGCATTAATAGACTCAACAGAGGAAATCACCACTTCAATAGATCAAAACCATCACACAGTTGGAGCATTCACTGAACTCAAAAAAGCTTTTAAGTCATAAAGATAAAATACCTCACCCAGCAGCTTCAGCAGGTCTGTATGATGGTCCTCCATTTCCAGGACTTCCAGGCAGCAAATCTACCAGTGAGACACAAGAATTACAAACATGACATAACATCCTACAGAGAACATGATAAAGACCATCTGAATGAATGAAAGGTCAATAAAAAGTATGTCAGCTAATTACAAAGCCAGTCACAGTAGTCAAAACTTCTCTTTAAAACATCTTCCCCAAAACCAAGATCCCAATTTCAGTCAAAGCAGAGTGTAATAAAGATAAAATATCTTACCCAGCAGCATCAGGTCAGAGGTGGTGTTGGTATCAGTTCTGTATGACATTCCTTCATCTCCATCATCTCATTCACTGAGGCAGCAGAACTACAAGTGGGATAAATAACAGCACACTGTAAACATCCTATGGAACATGAAGATGATATTTTGCATAACAGATGGATTTAATGAATGTATACCATCTAATATGACGGTCCATACTGACACTGGAAATGTCATTCCTTTCATAGTCCATGTGATGTTCAGGTCACTGTGGCTCATCTCCATCACTGTCTGTATGGTGCTGCATTCACTGACCACACACACACATTAAACACGTTAGACTAGAGATGATTAAAAAATGACACAGTCTGATTCAACTTGGCTCAAACAGGTTACCGTATGTGCAGTATACATGTGGACACAATACTCTCTCATATGGTACATCTCTACCTTTATACATGTGTAACTGAATCGCTTACACAGCGACACGATTTGGATGTGATTGTGAACACAAACAGACATTTTGAGACAGATGTAAACATTCAGGAGACACACGAAATACAATTTGTATGGTGTGTAGCGTAATTTAAGAAACTCATAATATTGAATGGAATCACCTCCAGTATCATGTGTTTAATATTTTAATATAGCTGACCAATGTAATGTGAACACAGCAGACACAGTGCAGATGTCTGTATTTATGTACAGATATTAGCTTTAGCACCCTTAGCTTTTCTGCACGTGGTGTAGTATGTTTGGAGTACATGTGACTAACTGTAGCTGTTCTGTTTTAACACTCATCATTCCCGTGAAAACTACCCGCAGCTGCAAGTTAAAAAAATGAACTACCTCTGTTTTGGAAACGCTCTTTCAAACTTTTCGCGGTGAGCTTGTAGCTTCTACTCTGTTGGCTACTGTTGTTGTTTTGGCAAGGAATTGCGCCTGCGCACAGTGAAGTCATCCTCTCGCGTTAGTTTGACGAGATGTTAGGTTGGTTGGTGCGGTGCTGCCATCTGCTGGTTTTTATTTGTAACGTTACATGAAGGAGTGAGTTTGTGTCTCGTATTCACCCTTTCATGCATGAATTATAAGAACCTTAGTCAAGATTTTTTTTTCTGGAGTGTTTTTATACCTCCTTTGGCATAAAAAAATTGCGATCGAGTTTTTTTTTTTTCATGGAGTTACAAAAATGTCCATGCATTTAATTTTTTAAGTAAAGAAATATGTATTTAAAACCGAATATCAGAAAGTAAAATGAAAACAATGAAATAAAAACATTTTTAAGGCTGCTAATTTGATGTTTTCTCACATTTTACCATACTCTAATGCTAGTTATTACCTCATATAACATGCAAAAAACAACTCTTTTTGTCTAACAAATAACAACTGATTTACACTTAAACATGTTACTGCAGATCAGGTTTATCAAGAACAGCAAAGTTACAGTAATGGTATGAATTGCAGTGTATTATGGGATGTTGCATAAGTGTCCACTGTGTTGGCTCATATGGAACTAAAACAACAAAACCTATGAATATACAAGAGAACAGCTGGAGAATAACTGTCCACCGTAGTGACCACAATGCATGAAAGGGTTAAATAAGTACTGAAAGAACAAACGGACACAAACTATAGCTGCAGCTTTATTTTCTGCCAGACATAAAATACATCCGTTTGTCTTCTCAGCTTTTTTTTTTTTTTTCCTGAATGTAAATCTTAACAGTTGGATAGAAGTCTCCTACATTTTCTTGACACCACCACACACTTCAGTATATTTATTATATTGATTTAGATTGTTGATAAAACTAAAACAGTAAGCATCATTTTGAGATGTTTATATCAAAAAGGGACCATATTTTACCAGATATACTGATTTTGGCTGTTAATAAATGGACACTTATCACTTCCAGGAGTGTCTCAGTGACAGCAGAACATTTGGTTCCTTTTGTGTATCTGGGTCAGTTCAGGACTGTTATATTGGCTGCATTTATAAGATGATATGAAATGCCACATTTTAACAAAAAATATGAAATGAGTGCTGAGGCCTGCGGTGTGTTATTACATCAAAGTTACTGATGGATCATTAATAGGCACTTTATCAGTTGATTATAAATATGTGGAAATGAAATTACACGCAGCATTTTCAGTATGGAATTCTAAAAATCATAGCTCTAATTAATTTTGTACCGCTTCGCTCATTAAATGCAGGAATCGGACTACAACGCGGGGCATTGTGGGTAATAAGTACAACCTTCTCACAGCTGCAGACACAGCCGGCCCCCTGGACAGCAGGACGCACAGCGCACATCCACACTATTAGGACCAGACTTACTTTGGATCATTATTTCATCGCAAAACCCGCGTTTAAGGAGGATTTCAAACAGGTCAGTTATCATTTAGTTTGACGCACTTTGGAGAAGCTGCATAAAGGTTTCACATTTTTTAAATCAATACTGATGTGTATTTTTACGCATCAATTTAAGGGATACCAAAGTAAAAATAGGAAATGCGAAATCTTCTAGAATCTAGATCGTTTCATTCAGTTAAGAGAACTTTACTGAATATGCAAATTAGTAAAAGAAATATAGATTTGATAGACATTTTGCGCGTAAAAATAGTAATAAGTGGTTAGAGAACACATACACTGATCTGCAAGTTTTTATAAATGATCTACCTCAGGTATTACATATGCAAAATCTTACATATGATGAAATGGAAAACAAATGACAAACGTGTTGGTTATATATGTTAGATATGTTAAATATATTTATACAGTAAATGCATTAATTTTCCAGCATAAAGAACCTGTAAAATGTCTGTATATTAATGTACAGATACTGTTTTGAAGTAGATCTGGTAACTCTGAGATAAACATTTGTTTAGAATAAAACCCATTCTCTTATTATTTTTTTTAATTTTACATTTTGACCCAAGACTGTATCTTGTTGTACAGCCAACTAACATTTTTGATTTAATTTTACTTTTACTGAATATTTTCCTGGGCATTTTACCTCTAGACCACTGTGGTAGTTAGTTTTTAGCTACTGCTTTACACGTCATTTATAAATATGTGTATGATGAGAATATTCCTGAATTAACATAACCACCTCTGGTCAGGTTCAGTCTTGAAAAAACAGAAGAAACTGTTCATCTCACGCATTACTGCAGACATTTTTACATCTATCACCTACAGCTCTATAGTATATAGATCAGACACGAGGCTCTTTTAGACATATATTTGGGTGAAAAAGCTTCAGGGTCGACCCATGGATGAGTGGTTTATTTGATGCTGTGCAGATCAATCAACTTAACTCTGGTAGAAATTAAGTTGTCTTTTGAGTCACTCTTTATAAAAATGCATTTTTAGAAGAACAGGAACAGTAGGCTGTCATGTCAGATGCCTAGGAAGGAAACAGGGGGAGTTAAGTGCCTTGCTCAAGGGCACATCAGCCATCAACTTCTCTCCTGTTCCAGGGAATCAAACTGGATATGCCACGACTGCCCATGACTGAATAGTTTCCACTACAGCTGCTTAAAAGTACACTAGTGGAAGGGGAATCTGAAACATCTATTTCTGATGAGGAGGTTTCACAGTTCATCCACATTTTTCGGCGCTGTTGTCAGGGGTGATGGTAACATTTAAGCTGCGTACTCTTCAGATTCAATTAGCCCTGTGAAGTCCTTTAACTTGGACCTGAAGGAATTGTTTGATGCTGATTGAACTTTGAGTCAAATAAACCCTCTCCATCGCTCTCCAGCTGAAACAGGGAGCCTTTGTATCTAATCCCTGCACTTCTGCTCCCTCCTCAAACCGGGTTCTACTCCAGGCAGCTGAGGTTAGAGAGCTTTTCTGAAGTTTTTCTTTTCAGCATTTTGTTATGAGCTATACAGTAGAAGTACTGGTCTGAAGAGCTTAATAAATGCAGGACCATGGACTGGAAGACTCACTGAATCCTTTCAAAGAATGCATGCTGTGTAAAACATTCCTGTAGTGCAAGAACACAGTAAAAAAAAAAAAAAAAAAAAAAAAAAAAAAATCCAATATCTTCCCTAAAACTGAACTGATTCCTACACATACAGGTTTAATTGAACTCCTCTGATATCCTTAAAGTCTATATTTGAGTGTGTTACAGTATGGGATTTCTGGTTAAGACATGGATCTATTTTACTGGGGCGTGAATAATGCAAAGAAAACAAGCATTTACAACCACACTGACCTCATAATGCCTGAGGATACAGCACATAATAAAAAGTCAAAGGCATCTGAACTCAGCACTCACACAGATCTACTGATCTCTGTTCAGAGGGAAAACCAGGTCATCTGGTGTTTAATTCATTGACTGACATCTTATTGAATCCAAGAAGAGGATCTGTTATTTCTACACAAACCGAATTCTGACAAAATGGCAAAACCCATTATGAAAACAGGAATGCGCTGCGTAAGGTTTTTAGATTCCCTGTTGAAATGTGAAGCATCAAAAGGGGCTGAGATATAGTTTCAACTATTGATGTCACATTACTGTTTTATACACTTTCTCTATGACAGTGTTTAAAAATTTTGAATTAAACTGAGGTGTCAGCCCTTAGGTTAAGTTCATGATCATTCTGAGCTGTGACAATTTATCAAAAGTGGAGAGATAAATAGAAATGGCAGCTGATCAGATCATCTTTAACTGTTTTTACTGTGTTTTTGTGCATTGAATTATGTGCTAGAGGCTGATGGTTAAATCTCAAGCATTCATAGTATGCTGGCAGGGGTCATTATGACTTCTAAATTATGAAGAAACCTCACAGCATGAGCAGCACAAACAGCTGATCACATTTATAGACTATATTTGCTCAGGTTTAGTCACATTTCCACATTGAGAAGCTTATCTTTTAGCTATTTAGAACAGGGGTGTCAGAATAATTTTAGTTCAGGGGCCACATTCATGTAAATTTGATCTGAAGTGGGCCACACCAGTAAAATAATAACATAATGATATATAAATAATGTCAACTTCAATCTTTTCTCTTTGTATTAGAGTGAAAAAATTAAAATTATGTCATGAAAATGCTTACATCGGCAAACTATCCTTTAAAACAATGTAAATAATATGAAAAAACTGAAAAAATAAGTGTAATTTTAATTAATATTAGGCTTCAGTTTATCATTTACACAGATACATTATAACTTATAGATCACAGTGGATCTGCAAATACATAAAACATTTAGTAACAGGCAGAATATTGGTAAAATTTCACTTCTCTAAAGACATTTCAGGTTGTTCATATTTGTTCAGGTTATTCACATTTTTTGGTAAATTATACTTTGTGTTGGTGTAAATACATGAAAATGTTTACATTTACAAAGAGAAAAATTTGGAGTTGTATTTATTGGATTTTATGGTAGTATTTTACCAGTTTGGCCTACTCAAAATTGAATTGGTCTGTATGTGGCCCCTGAACTAAAAGGATTGTTAATATCTTAGTGTAATTTTAGCATTTCACAAAGTCATCCCAAGGGCTGGACTGGACCCTTTGGTGGGTCAGATCTGGCCCTCAGGCCACATGCGTGACACCCCTGATTCAGAGCACTTCAGTACAAAACATTAACAGTATCTTTAATTCTGGTGATTACTGTGGAATAAAAATGTTAAAATACTTGTCATTTGCTCCCACAGTGTTCAACTGTTCAAATATACAAGTGTATGAAGACACCAGAGGTCATCATGAAGTCCTGGCCAGTGGCTCGTGTCCTGTTAATGACGACTATTGCTGATTGGCTAAAATGCATCCAGTCGCGGGATTTCACTCTGAAGGACATCGTCCGCTTGCATCCCTCAAGTAGGAGCACTGAGCTACTCTGTGTGTGTGTGTGTGTGTGTGTGTGTGTTTTTAAGAGTAAAGTAATGTAATTTTTACCTGAGATGTTTAACCAATAAGGATCTAGTGTTACTTTTCTGGCAGTTCCCAAATGAATTTTTCTCTCTCTTTAACCTATCTTAAGTGATTTATCACCATTTATTCTCATATTATCCTCTTTATTTTGCATTTGTCACTGAAAATCATATATTTTTCCCTTTTTAATTTCCTATATTTAATTTAGACGTTCATGAAAACTCACAGTAAATATAAAGGAATTATATCAAAACAAAGGAAACTGAAGAAAAAGTGATTTTACAGCAAATATATCTTCTTTTTTTTAAACCTTCTGTTTATATTGTTTTTTTCTTTTCACATATATAAACAAAGAACACAGTTCCGTTGTTTGATCTAAAAGTCAAACAAATAGACAAACAACATGTGGAACAAACCCCCCTCCCCTGGCACACATCCCCTCCAGATTACAGGAAACAAACAAACAAATAAATAAATAAATGAATAAATAGGAAAAAAAAATACAAAATAGAAGTACAAAATTCCTACTTCAAATGGCAAATATATCATTAACTGAACATAAAACAAGTGTCTCCATTCACTGTCATTGATCCAAATCAATGGGTTTTACTGGTGAATCAATGTTGAAGAAGATGATGGTGTTTCCATGGTAACTACGGAGCCTCTGAACGTCCAAATGAGTCATATCTGATGACCATGAAAAGATGACAAACTGCATTTTACACCAATTATTTCCATGTATTGATAGGATTAATGGATCAACAGGTATTAAACAGTTTAGATCAGTAGTTGGTTTTGGTTGCCAGTGGCTGTTTGGATCTTTATGAGTTACTTTCACATATGCTTTGATTAGAGCTCAGGCTGGAGTATGTACAGAATAAGACATGTCAAGAGCAAAAAGTTAATTTCTTCAAATATTCATCAAAAACCAAACAAATGAAAGAAGATTTAATTGAGTAAACTTGAAGGAGTTGGGTTAGTCCTGTGTAAATATCCCAGTAACATTAGATTTGTTAAAGTTCTCATGACCACATATGCATTTCATAGTCTCTGTGTAAAGACATAATCTGCATATATGTAAAGTATGGACAGCAGTAAAAACTAAAGTTTTAGGGAAAACCAGCTTCTACACACCAAAGTTGTAGTATTTAGTTTTTATGCCTTTAACCCTTTTGTTCAAACAGAGATTTATTGCATTTTTTTTTTTTTTTTCATGTTTCATATCAAGTTTTATTTAACACATTTCAGATGTTTCTAATTGTTTGTGCTGCTTCCTGTCGTGGGTTCAGGGGTCACACTAGTCACTTTGACATTTGACAGCCTATTTAATCCATTTTTTTGTGTGTGTCTTTTAAGGTTGTGCACATATTTCCAGTATTTTCTTGCTGTATCTGAAGAAAAGAGAATGAGAAATAGATATGTATGATCATTTCAACACTGAAAAAGCTAAAGGCGATTTGAGGCTTCTGCACATTACTGTACATACAGTATATATATTATACATTTTCAGGCAGTTATTCTGATCATTGTGCAGGAGAGGCTGGAGGACAAAAATGCTTTATGACAACGTGAGTATCAACAATTGTACTTGAAAAGAAAAAGAAGAAAAATTCTTAATTCATCAAAATATATAGAGGCAATGTTAAGCAAAAGCTTGTAAAGTTCCTTAAATGTTATAAATCTGACCTAAAAACAAGTGAAAAGTCATTTAAAATGACTTCTGTAATACAATTCCACATCCTCCAAACATATATTTAAATAATAAAAGACATTCACTCTTAATCTGCATTATTTCTGTAAAGAAAATGCATTTACACCCACAATACTTAGAAGACAAATTTCCATTTCCAGTTTATAAGACTATAAAGACAAATTGAGAGCTCTGTTATGAATGTGTAAAACAGCATCAATTCCAAATCTCATCAATAATGAACTCCAATAACAGTGATGGAAGTTTTATAATTGTGTTTTCTTACAGACACTTAATATGGATCAGGATCATAATAAAAGCAGATTGTTTTACAAGTGCAAACAATCCTGTTAAGAGACAGACAAAACATTGGCGAAAGTCTGTGTGTCTGCCAACCGTGACTAACAGGCTTTGTTCTGAGAGTGAAAAGTGTTTGACCCTCAGATCTACAGCTGTCCGAGCCAAAACACGGCCTGATTCCCAGTACTGATATGATCCAGACCAATGGGAAAGCCAAACAGCTCCTGTTTGATCACTGTGTCGGAGCGCTTTACAGACAGTGGAACAGCCTGACTGATTATTATGGAGGAGCTTGTGTGTAATTAACATACATAATCAGATGTTAAATGTTTAATTTGCATTGTGCTTTCTTTGCTGTGGGTGAAAATGAAAAGCCTTTGACTATCTGTTACTCGGGTCATGAGAAGAGTAAACAGTGTTGTGGGATTGAGCTTTTGCAAAATCAGCTGAAATAGTTTGCAGCATCACACCAGCGGGGTTCAGATGAGTTGTTTCTCTTTGTCATAATTAGTGTTTCGAAATGAACAATCACACATTCAAAAGTGAAGCACAATAATATGACTCATCAAAGGATAAATAACATATTCAGGCTCAAGTGTTTGGGTGTCACTTGGAACAGACATCTGACTTTTTTGTTTGGTTTATTTACATTATTTATACCAGGGGTGCCAAACATACGGCCTGCGGGTTAAAACTAGCCCTCCAAAGGGTTCAGTCCGGCCCACAGAAGACACTGATAGTCAAGGGTGTCACTGACTTTTGACAAATTGTACTGATCATAAAGTTAAATGCTGTATTTTTCAGTTCCAGATGCCTTGTAGCGCTGCATTATATAATAATGGAATAATTTTTCACCTCATTATGTAATAATGCCACATTTTGTAATAACATGCCACATTTTGTCATAAAATTCTTGAACCCATTTTGTAATAAGCTTTGCTGCATATTGTAATAACTTCCAAAATTTCAGTGCACCAGTAAGTTTCTTGTAAGTACACGGGAAAAAATCTAAATCTTACCCAGTGTATTTTTCTCATTTCTAGTCATAATATGTCATTACACTTAGAATAAGACATAATCACCTAAACAGTAACTTTTCAGTGAAATATAAGAACTTATTTTTAGACAATAGATCTTGAAAATCTTATTTTAAGAAATCTTACCAAGATAATTTTCACTTGTTTCATTGGCAGAGTTTTTTTTTTTTTGCATAATTCAATATTTTTTTTGCATAATTCAAGCAAATGTATGTATTGATGTATTCATTTTGGATGTGTATGTTTGTCTGTTTTTGTTGTAGTATGAGGTGCATCAGGGTTGGGGCTCTGTTAGAGTGGGGGTAAATGACTATGTTGTTATATTTTATGTACATTCAATTGTACAGTTATGATTGTTACAATATAAAAATTCTATAAAAAAAAAACCTTTGGAAAAAAAAAAGCAGTCAGCATTTATCAGAATAATTCAGAATGTAAAGTTACATTAGAAATCAAGTCAGCTCTTACGTATCTCCCCTTTACCGCCCATAGTTGAGATTCTGAACAAATTGTGCTTCTGCCTTCATTTTTTAATTCGTTCTATTTCTGATTGCGTGCAGATAGAAGTACAATGATGGCCTAAGATCTTGTCCTGAGATATGTCGGCCTTCAGGACTTGAGGTGAGGAAGAATAATGAGTGAACAAGTCCACAGGTAGAGCAGATCTGTCATGAGGAACTGAGTTTATGTCTCGAGGGGAACTATTATATTCAGACTTCAACTTATCTTCAAGTGGGGGCATCAAGACCCCCCGATGACAGCAGGGAAAAAAAGCCTCTGTCAAAAAGCCCTGAAGCAAACTAAAGCAGATTCAACAGCAGATCTTCCAAAGTCAGGAAATGAAACGTCAGCAGATGATCAAGTGAAATCATTCTGATCATTTCAACAGCCTACACTTCACGCTGTACCCCCTAGTTTTCACTCATAATCAAAGTGTTGCTTTCATGCATTGTCCCATATTCTCAGTGTGTCCTTGTCCTCAACAGCTACACCTCATCCTGGTGGCTTCAAGTGTTTCACATGCCAAAATGCTGCAGACAACTATGACTGTAATCGCTGGGCGCCGGATGAGTTCTGTCCAAAAGGTACATCTCTATCGAGGTGGATGGAGTTTTTTCAAATGCAACAGATTTCAAAGGTTGAATGTGATGAATGTGATGTACTTCCTTAAATATAAGGATGAGGAGAGGTAGTTTGATCCAGGATAGTGAAGGAAATACAGCTGTTTTGTTTTATACTGTTCTGTTATGTTCTCTATGGTATGTAATTTAGTGGCTGACCTGTTCTTTTATTTTTTTTATTTTTTTTAATTTAGTGCTAGACAAACATTGTGACAGGGGTAATAACAAAAATACAAGACAAAATATCTGGCATACTAATTCATAGACTTCAAGGCATATAAGTTCATAGACACCAGACAAGACAGAATAGCTCATAGACATTAAGCGAAACAAGGATGGATGCAAACAGAGGGCAATTTACAGGTGAGTTTGTGGGCATGCGTGTGTGTGTGTGTGTGTGTGTATATATATATATATATGTATGATTATTTCTGATTATTTTGTGCATGTGCGGGCATATTCAGGTGGAGACAGAAGAGGGAATGAAAACTAAATTGACAGTGTAATAAGTAAAAGGGTCACAGGATATGAGTATACAAAAATGAGAAATCAGTAAAGGGTTTTAAATAATAGCATAGAAAGAAGATTAAGGGGAAAAAAGAAAGAAAGGGAAGGAAAAAAGAAAAAAAAAAAAGAAAAAACTGCAAAATCAATAATACCAAATACAATAATAGTGACAGCCTTTTTTTTAAGGCTACTGTATTCCAAAATTACTAATATCTTCCAAAATATTGGTCCTATCAACTTGTAGTTTTCTCTACTGTCTTCCTTGACCAAAAATCCATAAATATGCCAAATTGCAGCAGTCACACACACACACACACACATGCACGCACACGGAGGCCACTTGGCTTTTATAATATAGATTGTGTCAGAACAGCTGCAAAAAGGATGTGTTTCAATCCCAGGGGTTAAATTATGGAACAGTCAAACAGATGAATTAAAGCAAAGTAAAAACATAAATCAGATTAAAGGAATAAATGAAATACAATTTTTAAAGAAATATTAGGATGAAGAACAGCAGTTTAACCCAGGATGGTAAAGGGTTTGACAATAACATCAGCTCTTTTTCAGTCACTTAGTGCTGACCTGTTCTTTTTCATCGGCTGTATATATAAGTCATGTAAAATTGGGCTAGGACAATATAGGTTCTTCTTCCTACTTCATTTCAGACATAAAGTGTTGTTGAAGAGCCACAATGAGGTCGTTTTTTTTTTCTTTTTCTTTTTGTTTGGTTTGTTGCTTTTGATATTCTGGAGTGTCCTGTTTAAATTTGCGGTTTCTTTTTGCTTTTTGTTCACTTTTATATTTTATTCCTACTTATGTTGAAAATAAAGCTTATCATTATCATTTCAACATGTTTCAGGAACCAGATACTGCTCAACGCTCCACATGATGGACGACCACGGACAAAGCGTGTCTGTGACGAAGCGTTGTGCGACCCTACAGGACTGTCTGTTTACAGGATGTGCTCAAGTCACTGACAGTGGATATCAGGTATGTATCATCCTCATCCTCCTGTAAATACTTCTGTTGAAAGGCAGAGGTGGAAGGTAATGGAATACTAATACTTCGCTTTTGTGGTCTTACATTGAACATTTATATTTCTGCCAATTTGTACTTTTACTTCCTATATTTTAACACAAGTATCTGGACTTTTCTACTCCTTGCATTTACTAAACAGGCAGGATTCTGCAGTTTAAACACATTCTACAGTCCTTCCCATGGAAATGACCAAAAACACAGTCCTATACTTGACAATGTAATAAATTATGTAAAGGATGTAACATAGCAAAAGAAATAACGAATGATGAAATGATGAAAATCATCTTAACCCATAAAGACAAAAACATCCACCATCAACCAAAACCATCTAGTGATCTAAACTGTTTAATACCTGTTGATCCATGTAAATAATTGGTGTAAAATACAGTTTGTCATCTTTTCATAGTCATCAGATATGACCCATTTGGACGTTCAGAGTCTTCATAGTTACAATGGAAACACCGTTATCTGCTACAACACTGATTCACCAGTAAAACCCATAGAGTTGGATCAATGACAGTGACTGGAGACACTTGTTTTATGTTCAGTTAATGATAAATTCTGTTGGAAAAAGTCACTGTTTCTTCCGTTTTCTTTGTTTTGATGTAATAACCTTTGAATTTACTGAGTTTACACAGATATCTAAATTAAATTTTGGAAATTAAACAGAGGAAAATACATAATATACAGTAAAAAATACAAAATACTGAGGGTAATTTTATAATAAATGGTGATAAATCACTTAAGAAAGGTTAAATAGAGAGAATTCATTTGGGAACTGCCACAAAAGTAGCACTAGGTCTTTATGGGTTAAAAGAGTCCAATTCTATTACTGACATCGAAGTTAATATTCATTTTTTCAATGTATATACATTTTTTAATTTTACATTAGAGTGATTTGCATTATATTATTACATTCCTCAGGTAGGAATGTGCTTTAAACACCAACTTTTTTCTCTTTTCCTTGAGTAAAAAAAGTTCCAGTATGAAGTATCTGTGCATATATGTGAATAAATAATGAATGGACAAAATACCGTTTGTCAGATGTGCTCATCCTGCTGCGAGGGAAACATCTGCAACTTGTTGGTTCCGAGAAACGAGAGCAGCGCTGTTTTCTCATCCACGTCCCCTCTGGTCAGCTCCAGCAGAAGTCTTCATCCCACACTGCGAAGCTACGCTACCGTCATCTTCATCATCATCATCATCATCACAGTTGGATGTGTATGAGAAAGAAACAGGAAACGAGAAAAAAGGGGGAAACAAGTAAGAAAAATTATAGATTTAAAACACATATTTATTAACTAATGACTTTTTTGAATCATGATGGGAATAAATAATTGCAACTTTATTAAAACATTTCAGGTATAATTTATCAAAACTCCAAAAGCTTAAACTGGTTTCCTTTAATCTTCATGTATTTATTTTTATGAAAAGGTCAAAGGTTAATTGTTTATAATAAATCAATTTTTTTCTCCGTCTTTGCATATTTTCTTTCTTTTTCTTAGACTTTAAACTTTTGATCATTTTACTCTGCACTTATGTGTAAAGGACATTCGTTTCATTTTATCTATTTATTATTTGTTTTAATAGTTAACATTCTTCTTAGATCCCCAGTTGTGTGCTACATGTAGCCTACTTACATGTACACACAAATATCTTACTTATACTTAAATAAATAAATTTTACTTACTTAGGTATAAGTAACTTACAATAACTATACCACTACTATTATCCTACTAGTAACTATTACTACTAATAATAACAATATATGATTATCTGAAAGGAATAAAAAGTAAGCTAGTGCAGAGAGGGAGAAATACATCTCTACAGAAATACAAATCTAAAATACATACAAAATCTAAAATAATGACATTATTATAGTTTTTTTTAATTATAGAAAAAAGAACAATTAATTGGACAGTATCTTTTTAATATGTTCTTCTGTACACATATACATTCAAATTAATTCCAACTGTCACATTATCCAACAGATTTATCTATATTTGTTTTGTGTAGAACTATTATTACTTCATAAACTATGAACAAATTGCTTGTTGCATTTTAAATTTTGCTTAATCTGAATCCTTTAATTTAAAAAACATAAAATATATACATATCTACAGTGTCTATATACAGTATGTAAAGAATATACTTGATTTATAAACAAAAACAACATTTTATAGTGCCTTTAAAGGTCCTGCTCCTAAAAATGTTGGATACAGATACAGAACAAGTGTTGTAGTTTTTAGAAGGTCAGTACCTTGGTATATAAATGTACAGCTTTAAGGCTTGTTAGCTGTAACTTCTCTATAAATGTCTGGCATGTTATTAGACTGTCAAACAGTTGGAAGAACATGTACTTTTTAAGAGTCAGGGTATTGTCTGTCTACACTGGAAAACAAACTTTCCACTGCAACTAGAGTCAGACATGTGATGCCATATGTGAAATCAGATTTCAACTGGATTTCAGGACATTTGAGTTCAGTGCAATTCAATAGATATCCTTTAGAAACAAACCAAACTGCATTTTAGCTCTTTAGCTTTTTCAGTAAAATAAAATTAATGAGGTCATGCTTTAATTATACAGTGACACAGTCATCGGCATAGAAATGTATAGAACTGAAGTTTAAGGTTTGTAATTAGTTTTCATCATAGAAGGTAAAAGGCTGGTCCTCCTGGCCAGCAGATGACGCTTCCCTGTGGTTGGAGGATTCCTGATTAATAGAAGGAAGCTGTTTCTGCAAACCAAACTAATAGTTAAGGGAATACAATAATCAGTAGCTGGACAGTAGTTTTACCCCGTGTGTGTGAGTAGTAGAAAACACAAAGAGTAGTCAGTCATTTTGATAAGAAGTCACTTTATTTGTCCAGTAGTTCTGACTGTAACAACTGTAGTGCTTCAAAATAACCAGAATCAGTTTCATAGGATTCTGTACAATGGAAGATAAAAACAATACTGTATGTAAAGGCAAGTATGAAAAGTGTCGACCTGATGTATTTCAGCAGAAGGTTTGTAGTGACAGAATCTGAGCCTTTACCACTGGCTACAAACAGCTGCCTCGGTTAAGTAGAAGGGTTTCCATTTCATCTGTGTTTCCTTTGTATTATAAAGCACAGACAGTATCACACTCTGAAACATTAATCACAGCTTTTCCACACACAATATGACGTTTTCATTTACAGTCAAATCTCTTCTTCCTGCACTCGATGCGTTCCTCCCTGGACGTCGTGCAGGACAAACAGAGGTGATGGTGACATTCTGTCCTTCAGGTGCAGTTTAAAGTCTCACACAAGCCCTTTGTCAACTAACATTTGTCCCACAACTGTTGATCACAGTAAGACAAACACTACCATATATTAGCTTCATCAAAACATAAATATAGGCCTTGTGTTTGGATTCAGTCCTAAGGAATAATTTAAAACAATCTATTCCTCATCGTCAGGTTCGTTTCCAAGTCCTTGTAGTCGTGCGATAGTAGTACTCTGAGTGGGTGCATTGGTAAAAACAGTCCCAACGAACATAGGTGTGCCTCTGAGAATGTGGCGAATAACTGTACAGGAGGCCGACACCTCGATGTGAAAGCCCAGATGTCTCAGCTCCTCCTCTGTTCTTAGTGTGGTTTGACTTGATGGAGATGCAAAAAACTGAGAGGGGAGAGAAGAGAAGAGTTCATCAGCCATCTCCTCAAAAAAACAACAAATGGGGTCTTTATTCAGCTGCAGATGACAACAGACCTGAATCTCTAATTCCCTCTATTTGATAAATTCACTGTACAGACAAAAATACTGGAATACACCGATTTGAAGTATTTTCTTTTTAAATCAGTTTTTGTCATTAAATGTCACAATAAATGTCAAATAAATACTTATTTATAAGTTTAAAAGCTTATTTTGTTTGGTAATGAGAGTGGAAGAAACAAGCCAGTTACTTTTGGGTTAAAATTAATATATACAGTCAGAACATGACAAACATTTCAGAAGTCTAGAGAGAAGTAAAAATAATCAATTCTGAAGCATCTTAGAGTGTTTTAGATGACAGCATAAATAAAATCAACCCTAAAGACAAAGTAAAGCATTTACTGCAATGATACATATTACAATATAAAATTATATTGTGGCATTTATTGTGGTTTTGGAGTAACATCCCACTGTTAACAATAAAACACCTGAATTCTTCAATGTGTCCTAAGACTTTTGTCTATATAGTGTATATCTAGTCGTATTTAGTAACTCAACTCTTCCCTCTACCACAGGGGGGTCAAACTCATTTTAGTTCAGGGGCCACATTCAGCTAAATTTGATCTGAACTGGGCCAGACCAGTGAAATAACATGAAAATACATAAATAATGCCAACTCTAAACTTTCCTCTATGATTTAGAGAGAAAAAATAAAATTATGCGATAAAAATGTTTACATCTACCAACTATCCTTTAAAACAATGTGAATAACACGAACTAAGAAACTAAATGCAATTTTAACAATATTATGTCTCAGTTTATCATTTACACATGTAAATTACAACTTACAGATCACAGTGGATCAACAAATACAAAAAATATTTAATAACAGGCAGAATGTTGGTAAAACTGCACTTCAGACATTTCAAAATGTTCATATTTGTTCAGGCTATTTGCATTTTTTGTTAAATGATAGTTTGTTTTAGTGTAAATACAGTAAAATGACATGAAAATGTTTACATTTACAAAGAGAAAAAATTGGAGTTGTGAGTATTTATGGGTCATTATGATGGTATTTTACTGATCTGACCCACTTGAGATTAAATTGGTCTGTATATTGAAACTGAACTAAAATGATTAATATCTTCAGTGTAATTTTTGCATTCCACATATTCATCCCACGGGCCAGACTGAACCCTTTCGCGGGCCGGATTTGGCCCCCGGGATGCATGTTTGAGACCTCTGATCTACCATTTTAGTGTGAAACATCTACTTCTACATGACGACAGAGTAGGCTAAAAGATGAACTGACACAATACATTCACAGTCAGATGACAATACTTTAGCTAAACCAAAAGTAAGAACCAAGAGATCCAAATAGCCATGGCCATCAAAAGGAGACCCATCTTTTAATTTACTACCAGTTTTATATGAGTAAATACCAAAAATACAGAAAACACAAAAGTAAGATATGAATTACTAGTGTTCTCTCTTGATATACTTATAGTACCAGAATGTTTTTGTAAGCTAGCTTAAATAACTCACCGCTGCTCCTGTAGTTGGGTCGATGAAGTCTGCCCAGTAACCCGCAGTCCACAACGCAAAGCACATTTCCTTAGCACCACTGACAAACTGCAGACGACAGGAAACGCAGTGTGTCCATTATTGTTATTCACGTGTCCAAACATACTCTAGTTGCAGTGACATATTAGAGGACTCACTCTGTTGCGCAGCTGATCTTTGTCCTGTTGGACCTCCTTCTGTGTGACAGTCACTACTGTGATGGCGGTGGGAGGCGCAGAGGGAAACAACAGCTCAAGATCTGAAAATGATCACAGCAACAATACTCAAATCATCAAAAACATCTTTAAACTGCTGAACATAAGTGAGCATAGAGGAGAGGACTCACTCCTTACCTTTTTTTAAGAGCTCAGGGCAGGAACTAATGGAGCAGTCTGTTTCTGTCAGATTAAAGTAATCCTCAGCTTTGTGGACTCTTGTGGATATGGGACCAAGTTTTCCCTGAGAAAACAAACACACATCTTTTTCAGAATGCAATAATACAAAGGTACTGAAAAAAAAAGGGCATTTTGCTGTCTCACAAATGTACCAAAAAGTTCCATCATCTGGTTTGAACACTTTACAAAGAGAAGAACACTGTGGACAGAGTGGCTGCTGAGCCAACAATCAGGCCAATACATTCATCTCATAGCCTTTGAACCGTAACTACAAGCTGCTGAGTGGGGAGAAACCACACCGCTTGTAATTCCACAGTGGAGATGGCAGGAATTTCTCATTGCTATCACAACATTGGCCTGCATATGTCAACATAACAGGCACTGAACCCACCAACAGCTACAAACTAAGTAGACCTGACTATTTGGCCCAGTTCAACCTTGTACTATTCAGGCTTTTTGCAACAGGACTGAATTTGAAGCATCTTCAAATATGAAAGAAGATAATGACAGTGAGTTATTTTCGAAAGCTGCATTACTGGCATTGATGAAACAGCAAAAAATATATTTAAAAAAACAAGAGATGGGTGAGAATCTGTCAAATCTATTCCTGGATTATTTACATTGTTAAAAACAGTTAAAGTCATCTCTAATGAGCAGAGAAAACATCAGTTATCAAAGTAACATTGGCCTGGTTTTAGAATGGTTTCTTGTGGTAACTGTAAATACTGAGAAAAATATAAATCTATAATGCTCACTGAAGATTTGACAAGTAGAAATACTGGCTTTGTTTCCAGACAGCATGAATCTAGGTCAACCAGACCAGTTCAGACCTTTATCTGCAACTTCCTAATACCGGTTTGTCTTATTGTCAATCTCTGTTCTGAACTAGGCTTAAACTTGCACATATATGACAAACTGAAGGTTTGTTGACATTATTCGTCCATTCATAAAGATAAGATGTGTACGCTCATATTCATTAACTATCTGACAAATATATACTAAATCCTTAAAACACTGCTACCTCTGCTCTACTGCAGGGAACTCACATTTTACTTAACACTTGTTGAATGTTTTGTCACACTTACATGAAACTCATTGACGAACTGGGCCAGTATGAACTGGTGCCTCTCTGTGCTGCTGGGGGCTGTGAGTACGTCAGGCACTGTCTTGTGAACTGGAGGTTTCTTTTGGTCCGTTACACCTTCCAGGTGACAGTCAAAGCCAACATTTCCTGGTAACTGGAAGCGCTGGTCCTGAGGTCCGAATGGTCCCATGTTCTCATCGGGCCACACTGTCCGTGGGCCTTAAGGGGGAAGGACAAAGGTATTTATTGATGCTAAGCCAGTGTTTTTCAAACTGTGGTACTGATTATCTTTCAAATGTTTATTGTGGTTGGTTTCTAGGATGCTGCAGCTCTTTCATAATTCATTGTTTGAGTTATTGTTTGTTCAGTATTAATTGTCAGCCTTGTAAATCCAAGCTGGACTGACTGTACATATCCTGACCAAGGAAAATAAAAATCCTCGCTTAGTGCAGTAATCTACACCTGGCCATAATAATATACATTATATAGCCTAAATGTCATCTAAAATTAACGTTTATTTGCAGCATAGTATAGCAAACTATTACATGATCAAAAACAAATTAATTTTATCAAAAAATATCTGTGAGTTGCCAAATATGTTTGATGTTAAAATGGGGTCATGAGCCAAAAAAGGTTGCGAACCACTGTGCTAAGCTCAATTTTACTTGGTCTTAATGCTGTACTAATAATATTAACCCACCACCAGACCACAGCTTCTCTTTAGTAACACTTGGAATTGCAAACAATATAAAATCCTTTAGTAAACTGAATAACACTGTCACATTTAAAAACAAACTTCAAAGGTTTTTTTGTGTTTTGTCTCACCTGAGTCTGCAGGGGATACAGCTATGTAAGGCTCATCTGAACTTGCAGCAGAAAAATTTCTGGTTCTAGTGACCCTGAGAGCAGCTAATGCTTTACGGGCTGTAGTTTGACTAAGGACTAACCGGCCCCGACCACAGAGCACCTAAAAAGAAGAAACACAAATCTGTGAATAACCAGCAACATTTCACCCAAACACCATGAATAATCATATATTTGTATGATGTAAAACACCTACAAATAGTAAACAGCCTGTGGCTACATTCACCTGCTGTAGAATATTTATGTTAAATTTAATTATCTCAAATAGTTTAAGGAAATGGAACTTTTTTTTTTTTTTCTGGCTATTTAGCAGAGCAAGTCAGTCAGCATACTGTATAAAGTTTATATCATCCTACTGTTCTTTTTACATTTACTAAAATACAACTATCAAACACCAACAAAATAATTAGAGAAAATATATACAAGTTTTTGTTGACATGATTTGCTGGTTGATGTTGATTTACTCAAAATGCCAAACAGCATTTAAAAGGACATTTATCATTAAATAAACAAATTTACAGCAAACACAAACAGGAAGCTGAAGAGCAAGCTTTGGGTTTTGCCATTGTGTGGGATGTTCTTGTTGAGTTTTATTTACTTAAAAAGGTGTAACCACAACAGGAATTATCTGCTGCAAAAAAGCCAGGTTACTTCAGTAAAAGTATACTTTAACTACCAAAAGAAAAGTACAGACTGGCCTATTACAGATTATAATTACTGACACATTAGTCTGCATGTTTTTCACATTTCATCTAGTGAAACTTCTATAATAACAGATTGTAGTTAATATATCATTACTAGGAATCTGCAAAGGAATTACTAAATAAACATACTTGTAATATAGGTACAATTTAATCAAAAATACAATATTTGCTTCTGATATGGAAATACTCAACAAAGACACTTAAAAATGAGCCGAAGATATTTGAGTAAAAGTAGTGGTAATAATACTGTAAAATAAAACGTTACTCATAAGAAATATTTGGGTAAAATTAAAAATTTTGTTAGTGACCTATTTTGTAAAACAAAAATTCAAGGCGTTACACAACGATCGCTGAGCTAACAGAGACAGTTACATCACTTACAGTACTGGACATCGTGGTTTCTCTTCCTCAGTTTTTTTTTCCTTATAACCTACGGAATAAAATTACAGACATGTTATCCAACACCCTTAAAAGAAACTCATTCAGTCTTAACACTGTAAACAGAAATCTGAACTTCATATATAGAGCTTGCTAGCCAGACAGACGTAGCACAGATGATGCAATTATTACACGTATCTCACAAAGACTAGAAGAAGCAGTGAGTTTACAGACACATGATATACTGTTACCAAATAGTGGCAGAACCCGAATAAATAAATAAATAGTCAGTAAGAAATCGCTAGCTAACCTCGTGCGTCTGTTAGCCCTTTTGCTTTCTAGCACTCAGCTGATCGCTTGTTTTGATACTTTCTCCTTTTTTAACAGCGATTAAAGACTTATCAGAGTGAGAGTATCATGTACAGAATGAATGCCGGAGTGAATAAAGACACGGCTGTAATAATCACTACAATATACAGATAATATGAATGTTTTCAAAGAGAATGTTATGAAAAGTACACATTGTTCTTACCTTTCGAGGTCGAGTTAGAAGCATAAGTGTTCCGCAAAACAACGACGGGAAGTGACGAGGGACAAAATGCACGCGCGTTACGTCGGACGGGATTATTTAATGCGAATTAGAAACATGTTTGTTTTTGTGCGCAAATATTATTGAAGCATAATTGATATCGATAATAAATTATTATTGAAGGAGATTATATTTTAGATTTTTTGATTTTTTTTTAGAATGTATTGAATAGAAACGGAGTCGCGCTCGTGTTACTAAATACTGCACTTCCCATGTTTCACCACAAGATGGCAGCAAGAAAACACAGTTGGTTACACCTGAAGTACAGCCTGGTTTATCCTGAAAAAAGGCCTTTAATGGAAGCAGTGGAAGAAGTATTCAGACGTTTTCTTACTTTACTAAAAATGGGCAGTACTACACTTAAAAAAAAAAAAAAAAAAAAAAAGACCTCAGACCCAGTAAAATCCATGCATAACCTCTAAATCATAAACAGAATCAAAGCCTGAGTAAAAATATGCCTGCACTGAGCAGGTCTCTTGTGAGTAAATGGTACACCTACTCTGCAAAATCCCCTCCATTGATGAACTAAGTTTAAAAATTCAAACAAAAAGCAGCTATTTTCTGTCAGAAGTTGTGAAGGACAAGGACAGCAAGAAAAGTACATTTTGCTGGCGTAGACACATCTCTTTAGCTGACTTGGACAAGCTGATTGACACTTTCTCTGAGCTGACAGGATATGCAGTGGGAGTTTACCCTTGGACCAACATGTTTTAGTCACTGTGGGCAACTGCAGCAAAGTGTATATGTGTGTGTGTGTGTGTGTGTGTGTGTGTGTGTGTGTGTGTGTGTGTGTGTGTGTGTGTGTGTGTGGTGACGCAGGATGTGATGCCTCACATTGCCTGGCTGTCAGTGCAGTGAGTCCCCCCACAGGATCATCTGTAACAGAAGCACAGCATCCACCCTAGATGCAGCCCCATGGGATGAACACACACATACACACACATATCAACATGCACCAGCGTTTGAATGCAGCTCAGAAATGTATTCTTCACCTCAAGCTCTCCCTACAGTCTTGTTATTTGGAGTCAAGTGCAGGAAAAGAAAGGAAAGTCAACTCTGATGGAAATTCATTGATTTCTGTAGGATTACTTTCATTAAGATAGTTAAGATAAGATAAGATAAGATAAGATAAGATAAGATAAGATAAGACAAGATAAGATAAGATAAGATAAGATTAAATGTACTATTCTGTGCATGCTATCTTCTCAAAATGGGTCAAGATTCCAAAAATTCTAATAAAATATACTTTATTTGCCAATAAAGAAGTGCATCTGAAGGGTTTTTTGTAATGTGCACAGAAAAAATTGTGATTGGATAAAATTGCAAGGTTGTGCAGAATTCACAGGCATTGGCTGAATTTGCATTAATTGCTGCAACTTCCTGGAAGGACTGTGTAAGATATTGCACATCCCTCATGAATATGCCTCATTTTATCCTCAAACTGAAATAAATGCAACTCAATTTTTTCGCCCATTCATGTGTGGCCATGGTTGTGAGAACTTTCCAAAAATCCTAGTAATTGTTTTCTTTGGACAGCACTGACTGGTCTTGTGAAAGGAATTCTTCGGCGCAGCAAAGCCTTGAGACCCCCAGACAAAGCCATGAGTCAGTTGACGTCTTTTTATTGCTGTGCTGTCAGCCGGCACCGGAACTCGGCTGGAATCAGCACTTTTCTATTGCCATTTCATCCACTGTCGAAAACTTACATATTTCCATCCCACACACACATTGTGAGCGACCTGCCTGTGTCAGCACACCGTTAACTGCACTCACTCCTTAACTAATGACACACTGAGGGCCATTAAGGGTCTATCCCCCATCTGGATGGCATGTTTGGATGACAAACCTGGTAAAATCTCAGAGTTATAGTTTCTGGTCCACCCACTACCTCCACCAACACAAGTTTCTCTGCGTCACTGCATCGGTTATTGACCCATGTCTTCATGTGCTGGATTTTCAACTATGATGATGGGTGTAAGGCTCGAAAAACATCCATTCTTTCCTTAGGCCAGGTCAAGCCCTCCATGTCAATTTCAGTTTAATGGTTTGCAACTACTGCTTCTGTAAACCAAATGAACAGTGGTGCTGCCTGATAAAATAGGTTTTTATTATTACTATGATTTGAACTTGCCCAAAATGCAGTGAATAAGAAAAATAATTGTATTTGCACTTCATTTTTGACTCCAAAACACTGAGGCACCACATAAAACAGAAGCAAAAACTTGTTATTTTGGCTGCATAATGATAGTTTGCTTCATGTTTTTGTTGAGTCTAGAAGAAAATATTTTAACCCTTTAAACCCTAAGCCTAAAACGGTCCATCTGGATGTTTTTCTCCTATTTTGGCTATAAAAAGATCTGAAAATATGCTGTGAATGAGTCCTTTTTGCCCATTTCTCCAGAGTTTTTTGATCTTTCAAAATGTAGCAATCGTTTACAATTTAGAGCATGTTATAATTCTGCTAAATTGGCTTATTCTTCATCTTCTAGTACAGGCATGAGTGAAATTACCATATTGACCCAATAAAACCTATAAAGTGCAACGTCTCAGGTTTCAGAAACTGTTGGAATTTTTCCAGTTGCACAAACAGTGAAAGAGTTACAGCCATCCAAACTGCATATGCACAGGGTGTGTCAGCGATGACACGTCAGGATTTAAAGAGTTAAAGGGCCAGAGTAATAAATCTTACATTTTTGTCAAATTAGAGCTTTTTAATTTAATTTGTTGAGTTTTTATGTGCATATTTTATAAGAATTGTAAAGATACGATGCACACTTTATTACAAATCATATCCATATCATCACTACAATAACAATCTGCATGTTGCAGATATACCCCACAATGGAGAGGCCTCAGCTGGTGGGCAGTGTCCTTTAAGATGAAGGCTTGTATGACATTTACAACAAAAGCTGACATCTTATTTCTCCTTTTACATAAATGAATTTTTCTCCAAGGAGTCCATTTGCTGTTTTATCAGACTGCTACACTCCTAACAAACATCCCCAATGGGTGGACAGGTTATCATGTGGATTAGTGAACCTGCTGTTGCAACCACAGAGTCTCAACTGCCATAAAGCGTTACCATCTGGTCACCAACTGCCCCAACACCACAGTTGAAGGAAAAACAAAAGTGCTTAATCTGATTCCGATGAAAAAATACTCAATTTCTAAAGCTACAATATGCAACCTAAGAAGATTGTAAGTATTCATCCTCTTTTTTTTTTTTTTTTTTTTTTTTTTTACAAATGCCTGAACAGATAATAACTAACCTTTCAAATGAGCACCATCCGTGACATTCTCAGTGGTCTATGTCCATGATACCAGCCCATAGACCCTTTTCTTTCCAGAGGACTTTTGTTTGGGTTTTCAGCTCAAATCCAGAGGGTGATGTTTTATCCTTGTCCTCAACTGCCTCAGTGCCTCTTTTCTGCTTCTTTACAGTGGTAACAGTGGGCAACAGAAGATACTGTTAGCTTAAGAAGGAAGTTAATTAACGTCAACAAATAACCCACTCCCAGCATGACATACAACACACAACAGAAGTTCTGAATCACAACTTCTTTTTACTTTAACTCCCTGTCTCTATTGCTTATACAGCCTCAAATAAGTAGTAGTCACAACAGTATAAAAAAAGCAAATTAAAAAAAGAATGCAGTGGTATTAAAGCTGACTTTGACTTTATTTCATCACAGTTAACACAACATATTTCATGCACTATCTGACCTGTGTCATTTTTCCAATATTTATACTCATTATTAACCCTAAATTATCCCTGTTTGAACTTTTTCCTGAATGTTGTGCAGCCTGAATGTCAGGAGTAGTTGTGTATTTCCAACTATTTCTTTTCTGGAGTTGCTCAAAGTTCATATTATTGCAAGTATATAGATGTATCTGGGACAAACAGCACTTTGTCACAACATTATTCCTCAGTCAACATGTGCTACAGAGAGGTAGGTAAGTAGACTGGAGGTCGGAAAAGTCATAAAAACATGTTGGCTTGTATGCTGCAAAATATGACCAGATCAGGAAACACTGTATCTTTCTCTAACTAAATATTAGGTTAGTTGTGGCATTTTTGTAGTTTTTCATTTTATATTTCATGACATGACAGTGACAGAAGGCAGTTTTTCAGATAGTTTTTTTTCTACGTACTTCTGGGAACTGTCAGTTTGGAGACATTTGGCCTCTCACTTTCAGTCAGACTTTTCCAAACAGCGACTGGAATAATGTGATAAAGTGAAAATCAGAGCATGAATGACACTCAGAGATTAGTCATGATAAAAATAAAGCAATAACGGTTAGTCACAGTCGAGCGGGAAAGCTGATTTTCAGTCTTATTTTCTCGTCACTCCGGGTCTCAATGATTATCTAATGAAGTCATTGGGCTATGTTGGTTTTCTATCAACATTTTATTTCTCCGTCAGTCTTGCCATTCCATTATTGTAACACTGGCATCATGGGTAAAATCTAATTTACGACTGAATATGAGGTTGTTTTATATTCAGACATAATTACTTTCTCTGGATATAGGAATATATTATTAGAGCTTATTCGAAATAGCAATACTTGTATATAGGTATGTATACATATTAAAAATAGATATACTATGAGCTGTACCATGTGTCTTTATATTAAATCGTCCAAATTTCAAATAGGTTTCATTGTAGATATAGTTTTTGCATGCATGCATGTTTTATACATGAAAATTCCATATATCTGGACATTATATTTGTGCATGAGTTCACAGATGAAGCTCTTGATATAAATATTAAACCTATACAGCAGTTTTTTTTTTGTTTTTTTTTTTTTTAGGTTCACCGGCATTTTAATAAATCGTTCAAACATAGTCAGGGTAAGCACATGCAAAATTCATGCACATCCCTCGTGAAACACAGTCTACATAATTTTATGAATTCTCCCAAACACAGTGCTACCTCATTAGCGACTTTAAACCCCAGGCTTGCACATGGGAAATAATACGATGCTCTGACAACGCTCAGAGCATTTTGGAACCAATTTTACAAATAAGCACCAGGTGCAAAAATGAAGGACAGTCGGTTTTACCATATTATAATAAAGGAAGAAGCAGAAAGGGCCATGATTTGGGGGTTTGTACGATATTTCTGCCAAGACAGGAATGCATTTGCAACAATAAAACCTATTCTAGCAAATCAGAAATGAAGGCAGGGTTTTTTTTGCTTGTTAGTTTGTTTATTTTTTTTCAATTTGATGCTCAAGGCCTCAATAGATGTCATGTCATTCACTTTTGTTCAGCCAAATACTAGTGTCGTACAGGTATTTCTAAAAAAAACCTATGGATAAAAATGTGTCTTCTTGCCCTGAAGGGTATTGCAATCAACTCTTTCTGTCTGGCTCAGAAATTGCCGCACATTTCATCACGGGAATTTAACACAATTCAGGTCTCTGCTGTATCTTTATCCTTCCTTTGGTCTGGATATGGGTTTGGATCAGTCTAGATCTTTTATAAACATCTTTACAGGACACATTTTGACACTTGTGTGATTTTCTCTAAAGTGCATACTGCAGGGAAATTTGTAAATTTCCATCAGCCACTGTATGTCTATCAAGATCATGACATTTAAGACGATCCACAACTGAGAACATATCTTGATTTCATTTCTAATTCTTCCTATAAGACCAATGTATTCAGTCTGATGATGTGATGACAGTTCTGACTCACAAAAAAGAAAATAGGAATCTCAATGAGGCCATGTCATGGAATCAGAAGGGTGGTGTATGCTATGTATGTTACAGATAATACGCTAATAATGATGATGTGATAATAAACTGAATACATGTCATAGTTTTAGGCTGAGGAATAAGCCTCCTCCTCACTTTGTACTACATGTTGTTCTGCTAGACATTTATTGGAATATCTGGGAAGATGCCACAAATTGATCAGTGAGTTCAAATATTTTCTATGTTAAAACTTATTTAAAAAAAAACATATTTCCATTTCCACTTAAATGCATTTACTCTATTTTGAAACGGGTAAAAAAAACACTTCAACCAACCCAAAAAAATTTAAAAATTAAAAAAAAAAAAACTAAACATGAATCTGTATCCTGATAGAATGTTTCAATGTTAAAAGACTTGATTTGTACTACACATACAACACATATATTTTCCTTTGAGTGTAACTATCACATAGCGCGATAATTCATTGTAATGGAAATAATCTAAGGGGGCAAGGATAGAAGTGTCAGAGAATAAAAGTACATAAATTACTAAATATTCAAGATCTTACAGTATTTTGTTACAAATTAAAATTCAGTAAAAATGCAAATTCCAAAATACTAAATAGCTGCATATAGGCCTATGTATTTTTGACAGATTATCATTGAAATACCTGTTTCTGAACATAAATGCTCTCCAACAAGTTGATTTTTTATTTTTTTTTTTAAACTCATCTTATCCTTTTGGTTCTCAATAAACCCTTGTCTTGTCCCTCGGTGTTGCAGAAAGTTAGACTGAATGACTATGAACTTTACTTGTCAGTCTCCTCTGTGACAGTCAGGGTTTAGAAATAACAGTGTTTTACTGTAGGGGTTTGCACCTGATGCTTATTTTTCTGAGTGTATTCCAAAATGCTCTGAGTGCTGTCAGTGCTGCTGAACTGTGCAATTAGACCTTTTCCCTGTTGTAAGCCTCGGGGCTGCAGTCACTAATGAGGTAGCAGTAGGTATGTGTGTGCTGTTACACTGCACACAGAGATTATGTATATGTATGTACCGTAGAGGGCCTCAGGGTGTGGCTGCACGAGTGCTACCCAGTGACATTCGTCTGGAGCAGTGGTAGCTTCAGGTTGATTCTGATATGCTGCTAAATGCATCCCTGAGATCGCCTCAGTGTTTCTTTGTTCAACTCCAACCTCATACCTGGCAACAGCAAAGGGTTCATTAAAATTCAGACAAGCAGCAATTATGAGGGAGATAATTACTACACAGTTTGCATATGAGCACACCATCATTTGTGCCATTTTACATATCTTTACATATCATGACTGCATACACAGCAAATGCAGTGTACGCTAAGTGCTCCGGTTCAGTCATATTTCCAGCTCTCCTCTCATCAGCCTGAGAAAATGAAAGGAAAAGCTATAAATAAAAATATGATTACACATCTATTTCCAACCATCCTTCACAGGAACGCTACATCCTTTTACTCTGGAGAAATAGGTTTTGAGACTCAATTGCTTTTCCACAAGGTTCCTATTAAATACTCTCTGTAGTTCAGCATGGATCTACTAGTATGTAAATATGACTTATTTTTCAATAGATGTTACAGTCAAGCGGAACAGAAAGGTCAGGCGGTTCAATGCCAACAATATCACAAACATCCTGACTCAAGTAACCTCCTCACAAGTGAATATCAAAGCAAAACAGGGCAACAGCGTATATTCTGTTTGAGAAAATTGTACTATTTCCATATGAACACAACCATCACGTCTGCAATGCATTCATTTTCTCTATTTCTTTGGTACCTTTGTGTGGAAGACTATCCTCAAAGAACAAAATGGGGAATCAAATGGTTAAAGGTTTAATGTGTAATATTTAGTGACATCCAGTGGTGAAGTGGCAGATTGCAACCAAGTGAATACCCAACCCTCCTTCGCAGTCAGTGTTTGTTTTATTCCTCATGGGATATTTAGTTGATTTAAGGGTATATTGACATGACAAACTTATAGTACAACATATAGTATGAGTTGACTGTAATGCACGTCAACACTGGAAGTGTCTTGCTATAAAACAGATAAAGGTGAGGAGGAAGACTGCTCTGAGCTACTGTAAAAACATGGCAGAATCCTTAATAGGCAGTGTGCTCCTTTGTGTTTGTGTTTAAAGACAGCTCATTCTAAGGTTGACTGCACAGATTATGTTATCAAAAATGTTTAATATACGAATAAAGTATAATAATATGATATGATTAGAACATATTATGGACTGATTATAAATAATATATACATAACAGTGCTGTTAATACATTTCTATCCAGATAACATTTGTTTCAAAAGACCCATTTATCAGTGTAATTAAAGCGTTTTACAGAGTTGTTGCACTAATGCACGAGTTTCTGGCATTAATGTCACAGGTCACTAGGTCAATTATAATGATAATTTAGCATCTGTCTGTACTAAAGTGTTGAGGTGTAGTCCTTTCAACATTAAACTTGCAGAGTTTGTGTTACGTATTGTTTTGCTGCATTTGAGGAGATAATGCTGAAGAATTACAAAAAGTTTATCAGCTGCATTTCCAGCTACTGAACTCTAACAGCTAAGCTAAGAGCTATGCAATGTAAAAACATTTGTGATTAATCATAAAATAACTAGTGACAGAAATAAGATTTCACAATCTAGGTAATACGGAGACACTGCAGCTGTCACAGGTATGCACCGGAAAATGTGGGCGTTAACTTTAACTAAATATTGTCAATATTGTAATAATTTTGTGACAAATTGTGCAACAATAGAGAGTTTCTATACAAACAACAAAAAAGCTGTCACACACAGCCTGAGTCTACAAAATCCAGAGGTCATAGCCCTATTCTAAGGTAATGAAAACACAAATGTTATTGCACACTAATACAATAATTTCTGCATTTAGTTCTTTCCAGGCTGATTGAAGAGCCCATCTTATCCCAGACATTTATATTGTTCGTCCAGGTCCATCTTAAATGAACTGGACATTTCAGCTCAGATGAAGGTTTACAGTCTTACGGTGTGAAACTAAATGATATCAATACTGTTTTCACTTAAATGAATGTGACAAGCAATGCACATAGAATAATTTATACTTTCTCTGTATTTTTATTTTTATGTCTTCTATTCAAGTACTGAGTTCATTGTGTGTAATTAAATTAATTCAACCTTTTTATTTAGTGTATGTGTTGTTGTGTGTGCCTATTATACATACAGATACATACAAAACACCTAAATGAACATTCAACCTTTTCTAACAAGCACATATATATTAATTTATGAATTTCTTATTAAAACATAACAAGAAATAGCCTGTATGTGCAAATAGCAGCCCAGATGTTATGAACTGTTTGACATGTGTTGAATGAAACCTGGTGTAAAACCTCAGTGGATTAAACAGTAAACCTCATCTCATTTTTAACTTCAAGATGGTCACTTTCAAGGTCAAGAAGGTCACATTATATACAACACTCGCCACGAAACTGTTCTGTTTTGACTTTTGCGCAATACTGCAGTTGCAGAAAATAGCGACAATCTCAGCTTACTAACATCTAAAGTCCACCTTCTTGTAAACTTCAGAATGAGGTGACACAGGAATAAGTCTCAGTCAGGACCATCTAATCCACTTGTAATGCTTGTAAAGAGCCTCAGAGAGGCGCCTGAAGGTTTATGGGTCAGGCCAGAACTCCACAGAGACTTAGAAGAGCCAAGTGAGGACACTGGCAGCAATCAAAAAGGACCAGACCTCTTTAGACACGGCTACCAGTGAGTCAAATTCACTCTGGGCTTGTGTTCCCGTTGGTCCTGGGCATAGGTGAAACTGGGCCAGACTGCACCAGAGTTAAGCTCCACCTCCCTCAATGTATATCAGCCCTCTACTACAGTGTTTTTCAACCTTGGGGTCGGGACACCATGTGGGGTCACCTTGAATT